>NW_006921600.1:19932412-19943222 GCF_000298275.1 Orycteropus afer afer | reverse complement strand
GGGTTTTCAGTCACTGGTGTTCAATGCATCAAATCTATTCTTTAGATGGTCTCTAAATTCAGGAGGGATATATTCAAGGTCATATTTCAGCTCTCATGGACTTGTTTTAATTGTCTTCAACTTCAAGTTGAACTTGCATATGAGCAGTTGATGGTCTGTTTCATAATGAGTTCCTGGCCTTGTTTTGGCTGAAGATATTGAGCTTTTCCATTTCTTCTTGACACAGATGTAGTCAATCTGATTCCTGTGTCCTCCATCTGGCAAAGTCCACATGTATAGCCACCATTTGTGTTGCTGAAAAAAGATATTTGCAATGAATGAGTCATTGGTCCTGCAAAATTATATCATGCGATCTCCAGCGTTATTTCTGTCACAAAGGCCAAATTTTCCAAATACCAGTGATTCTTCTTTGTTTCCAACTTTTTCATTCCAGTCACCAATGATAAACAACACATCTTGATTGCATGTTTGGTCAACTTCAGGCTGCAGAAGTTCATAAAAATCTTTAATTTCCTCATCTTTGGCTTTAGTGGTTGGTGCATAAATTTGAATAATAGTAATATTAACGGGTCCTCCTTGTAGGCATATGGACACTATCCTATCACTGACAGCATTATATTTCAGGACAGATCTTGAATCATCCTTTGTGATGATGAATGCCATGCCATTCCTCTTCAATTTGTCATTCCTGGCATAGTAGATCATATGGTTATCTGATTCAAAATGCCCCAAACCTGTCCATTTCAGCTCACTAATGCCTCAGATATCAAGCTTTATGCATTCCATTTCATTTTTGACAACTTCCAATTTTCCTACATTCATACTTTGTAGATTCCATGTTCTGATTAAATGGATGTTTGCAGCTGTTTCTCCTCAATTTGAGTCGTGCCATGTCAGCACATGGAGGTCCTGAAAACTTACTTTATCTATATCATTAAGGTTAGTTCAACTCTGAGGAGGCAGCCTCCTAATTTGGGTGTCTTCCGACCCAAGGAGTTCATCTTCCTTCACTGGGTTGGACAATGTTTCTGAGCTATTCATAAAATTGCCCAGTAACGTATCAGACAGTGTTTCTCTGCTATTCATAAAGTTTTCCCTGGCCAATTTTTGAGAAGTGGATGGCCTCCTCCCTCTTCTTAATCTATCTTAGTCTGTAAGCTGCGTTGAGATCTGTGCACCATGTGCAACTCTGCTGGTGTCCGAAACACCAGTGGCACAGCCTCAAGCCTTACAGCAATATACAAACCACATAGGATGACAAACTGACAGACAAGTTTGTCTCCCTTAGCTGTTGGAAAGCTCTGCACTGCCCCCCACCTAACTCCTATATGGCACCTGCCACTTTGTTGTCCCTAGCCACCCCCCTCCCTTTCCTGGCTTTAGGGGGCTTGGGGCCTAGCCTTGCCTCCCACCCTTTTTTACCTGGATATCCTGCCACGCTGCAGACCCCTGGCCTCTCCTGTTCCCTCCCTTTCCTGGCTCAGTTGCTCATATGCACGTTCAAGTTGAAGTTGAAGACAATCAAAACAAGTCCACGAGAGCCAAAATATGACCTTGAATTTAGAGACCATTTAAAGGATAGATTTGATGCATTGAACAACAATGAGTGAAAACCAGAGGAATTGTGGGATGACATCAAGAACATCATCCATGAAGAAAGCAAGAAGTCATTAAAAAGACAAGAAAGGAAGAACAGACCAAAATGGATGTCAGAAGAGACTCTGAAACTTGCCATTGAGTGGAGAGCAGCTAAAGCAAATGAAAGGAATGCAAGATAAAAGAGCTCAACAGATTATTTCAAATAGAAGCTCCAGCAGACAAAGCCAATTACTATAATGAAATGTGCAAAGACCTGGAATTAGAAAAACAAAAGGGAAGAACACACTCAGCATTTCTCAAGCTGAAAGAACTGGGGAAAAAATTTAAGTCTCAAGTTGCAATACTGAAAGATTCTATGGGCAAAATATTGCATGATGCAGGACGCATCAAAAGAAGATGGAAGGAATACACACATTCACTGTACCAAAAGAACTGGTCAGTCTTCATCCATTTCAGGAGGTAATCAATAGTATTGAAGGAAGAAGTCAAAGCTGTACTGAAGGAATTGGCGAAGAACAAGGTTCCATGAATTGACAAAATACCCATTAAGATGTTTCAACAAACAGTTGCCCCACTAGAGGCACTCACTCGGCTGTGCCAAGAGATTTGGAAGACAGCTACCTGGCCAACTGATTGGAAGAGATCCATACTTGTATGCATTGCAAAGAAAGGTGATCCCACACAATGTGGAAATTATTGAACAATATCATTAATATTACATGCAAGTAAAATCTTACTGAAGATAATTCAAAACTGGTTGCAGCAGTATATTGACAGAGAACTTCTAGAAATGCTAGCTGGATTCAAAAGAAGACATGGAACAAGGGATGTCATAGCTGATGTCAGATGGATATTAGCTGAAAGCAAAGAATACCAGAAAGATGTCTGCATGTTTTATTGAATGTGCAAAAGCATTCAATTGCACGACTCATAACAAATTGTGGATAACATTGAGAAGAATGGGAACTCCAGAGCACTTGATTGTACTCATGAGGAACCTGTACATAGATCAGGAGGCTGTCCTTCGAACAGAACAAGGGGATACTGTATGGTTGAAAATCAAGAGGGGTGTGTGTCAAGGTTGTATCCTTTCACCATACTTATTCAACCTGTATGCTGAGCAAATAATCCGAGAAGCTGGATTATATGAAGAAGAATGTGGCATCAGGATTGGAGGAAGACTCATTAACAGCCTGCAATACACAGATGACACAACTTTGCTTACTGAAAGTGAGGATGACTTGGATTACTTACTGATGAAGATTAAAGACTACAGTCTGCAGTATGGATTACATCTCAATATAAAGAAAACAAAAATCCTCACAACTAGTCCAATAAACAGCTTCATGGTGGATGGAGAAAATATTGAAGTTGTCAAGGACTTCATATTATTTAGTTCTTCAGTCAACACCAATGGAAGCAGCAGTCAAGACATCAGATAGCATATTGCATTGGGCAAATCTGCAAAAGACCTCTTTCAAGTGATGAAGAGCAAAGATGTCTCCTTAAAGACTAAGGTACGCCTAACCCAAGCATGGTATTTTGAATTACCTCTTATGCATGTGAGAGCTGGACAATGAATAAGAAACACCAAAGAAGAGTTGATGCTTTTGAGTTGTTGGAGAAGAATTCTAAGAGTACCATGGACTGCTAAAAGGACTAACAAATCTGTCCTGGAAGATGTGCAGCCAGAATGTTTCTTGGAAGCAAGAATGGCCAGATTTCATCTCACCTACTTTGGTCATGTTGTCAGAAGGAACCATTCCCTGGAGAAGGATATCATGCTTGGTAAAGTGAAGGGACAATGAAGAAGGGGAAGGCCCTCAACGAGATGGATAGACACAGTGCCTGCAAAGATGGGCTAAGGTATAGCTAGGATCATAAGGCTGGCACAAGACCATGGAGTGTTTCATTATGCTGTCTATAGGATCACTATGAGGCAGAAACACTTCAACAGCACCTAACAACAGCAACATTAGAGGAAGACTCATTAACAACCTGTGATATGCAGATGACACAATCTTGCTTGCTAAAAGTGAAGAGGACTTGAAGCACTTCCTGATGAACATCAAAGACTATAGTCTTTAGCATGAATTACATCTCAACATAAAACAAAACAAAAATCACTGCCATCAAGTTGATTCTGACTCATAGCAACACTATAGGACACTGTAGGACTATAGGACAGTTCTAAAAATAGAACTGCCCCATAGGGTTTCCAAGGCTGTAGGCTTTAACAGATGTGGACTGCCTCATCTTTCTCCCATGGAGAAAATTCCCCCTCAACATAAAGAAAACAAAAATCTTCACAACTGGACCAATAAGCAGCATCATGATAAATGGAGAAAATATTGAAGTTGTCAAGGATTTCATTTTATTTGGATCTATAATCAATACCTGTGGAAGAACCAGTCAAGGGATCAAATGATATATTGCATTGGACAAATCTCCTGCAAAAGACTTCTTTAAAGTGTTTGGGGGTGGGGAGTCACTTTGATGACTGAAGTGCGCCTAACCCAAGACATGTGAAAGCTGGACAATGAATAAGGAAAACTGAAGAATTGATGCATTTGAATTATGGTGTTGGCAAAAAATACTGAAAATACCATGGATTGCCAGAAGAACAAACAAATCTGCCTTGGAAGAAGTAAAGCTGGAATGCTCCTTAGAAATGAGGATGGTGAGACTTCATCTCTTGTATTTTGGTCATGTTATCAGTAGAGACCAGTCCCTGGAGAAGGGCACCATGCTTGGTAAAGTAGAGGGCCAGTGAAAAAGAGGAAGACCCTCAACAAGATAGATTGAGAGAGTGGCTGTAACAATAGGCTCAAACAATGCAATAATTGTACAGGACTGGTCACTTTCCATTCTGTTGCACATAGGATTGCTATGAATAGGAATAGGAATTGACTTGATGGAACCTAACAACATACTTAAAAAAAAAAACCACAACATCAAGTTGATTCCAACTCATAGGAACTCCCATTGGGTTCCTAAGGTGATAAATCTTTACAGAAGTAGATTGCCCCATCTTCCTTCTGCAGAGCAGCTGGTGAATTTAAACCATTAACCTTCTGGTTAGCAGTCAAATGCCTTAGGCACTGCACCATCAAAGCTCCTTCACAATATACTGGAAGGCATTAAAAAACTGAAAACAATAGTAAAATCATTAATAATTACAACACAGTCATTACTATTACATATCAGTACTTCAGGTTTCTCCAAAAAACATCTACTGGTATCTCACTATTCTTTGATTTCTATTTGCCACTATCCTGCTGCTTGAATAAAGCTTTGTGGTACTATATTTTATTACATATTCATAAAGCATAGTTCTCAGCTGTACTAGTAAACACATGACTCTTTTGACATTACTTTATTCTTCATTTAGAGTAGTATCAAGATTGGCCCTACTCTACACCAGTTCTTATAAATAGTCCAACCCAGCACGCATCACAGTAGAATCTCAGTTGGGAAAAAAAAAGTCATGAATTGTTCCAAATGTTATGAAATGTTTGTGTATCTATCCATGCAACACATACTTACAACACACTTATAATACAAAACAAACTCACTGCCATCAAGTCGATTAGACTCATAGTGAGGTTTGAGTTTCTGAGGCAGTATCTCTACGGAAGTAGATTGCCCAATCTTCCTTCCAAGGAGTGGCTGGTGGGTTTGAATAGCCAGCCTTCTGGTTAGCAGTCCAATGCCTTAGGTACTATGCCAGCAGAGCTCCCTATAATACATACACATACATGAAAATTCCCTGCATTCAAGAAGCTTGTAATACCTTAAAGAAATGAAACTTGTATGAAATAATATTTAATTTAGAATGATATAAAAATGTGCCTCTAATTGAGAATTGTTACCTTTAGCATTTGAAGTATGAAACATGTGTTCTATTGTTTCTGATCAGGTTGGATTGCTTTGGGTTCTGGTTTGGTGAAATCTTATTGGTAAAAGCATTCACTCATATATTTATTCATACATTAATACTTGCAAGAACAAAGCATAAAATCCTGATAAAGGAATACACATACATAACAGCATATACACTTTTATATAGACAATTATATTTTATTTTTGTAAATCCAAATATTTATTCCTTAATATTATAAAATAAATTTTTATTGCACTAGTTCCATGTGCAATCCCTGTGTAAGGCACAACAAATATGAATAAGAATAAGGTATGCTCCCGACCCTACCTGGAAGAATGTTACATTATCATAATATGACAATTTATTGGCAGCAACCACTTTTTTTTTCTCCCTAATTCAAATATCAGAATTGTTTTTTTGAAAATGAATGTACCCAGAATAATGGAAGATTCCTCTCTGGCAATAGAAGCCTTGTTTTTTGAACAAATCAATCGAGGAGTTATTTTACCAAGGGCTTACAACAGATCAGAAGAATGTTTATCTCATTAATCCTGGAGGAAGAATTTCCTCTTTTCCATGGTTCATAGACTTAGCGGAGTCAGGAAAGTTAACTGGATTTAAAGTTTCTTGTAATGATTTTTTTTGGTGGGTTTTTTTTTTTTTTTTTTGGTTAAATACATATGAGTTTTCATTTTATTAATAATGGCATCAATGTAAAAAAAATAATGACATCAATGTGAAACATACATTTATTTATAAGTATTGCTATATTCCTAATAATTCACATAAGAGAGAACAAACTATACCTTCAGTTTCTGGAGAAACATTATCTTATTTTTGAAGTTTCTGAATGTTATTGGGTACATCTCCCTAAGAGAACATTATTTTACTAATATCAAAACATAATAAAGAAGGTAATAAAGAAGAAAGATCCACTTGAGAAAAGCATGAAGAAGAAACTCAAAAAGCCTAAAAAAGGACATGAAATTTGGGAAAGTCATAGGACTTTGCCAAGTGGAAATCCTTCTGAATTCTCCAAGATTGTTAACTCTTAGAATTTTAAGTGAGAGATTAACAATGCACTTAAAATATGATCTTTCATTATTATTTGCTTCTAGGTATCGACTCATTGGTCACTCCTCTGTTACATGCATTATCTCAGGCAAGAAGGTCGAGTGGGACAATGTGGCACCTGTTTGTGATAGTGAGTTGAAATATTCCTTCCCATTTACTTTTACAAATAGACCCTACTTCCCCCTGGAATTACAAAAGTCTTAATCAAATTCACTTTGTGCATTTCTTCATTTAGAGAGCTGAAGATAGCTGTAATGTTCTCAAAAATACCTATGGTGTTCTAGACAACATTTTCTTTATTTCTTATCCTGGGATGTAGTTTTTCTGGATCTGGGGAATTAAATTCATAAAAGCCTTCGAACCTCATTCTCACTTCAGGTGACATGCAATTATGTTGGTTCTACCATCCCCAGTACAATTATTATTATGGTTGGCAACTTAGTAAAGATTTTCTAAAATGATAACTATCCTTCCTTAGCAAAGCTGCAGAGGAATAAGCACTCTCATGTACCACTAGTGAAAGTGAAGCAGACAATAAACCTTTGTGAAAGGGCTTGAAGCCTCAAAAAAATGGGCATATATTTTGATCCACAGCTTAGAATTTATATTTTGGAAATAAACAGATGTTTTTGCAAGGAGTTCATTACAAAGTTTTTATTGGAGCATTCTTTTAAAAGTAAAAAGCTTAAAGTAATCTAAATATATTACATGTTTCAAGCTATGGTTTGAAAATTATCTACTAGAAGGAATGAGACATGTTGAAAGTGACCATAAACAATTTCCTAAGCAACATAAAATAGCCACGCAGAATTAGAAGTATGTCTTTACAATGGAATGTTATTCAGCTATTAGAAAAAGAAAAGATATCGCAGAAAAGCACCTCATGACATGCAATGATGTTTATTCCTTTTATTTTATATGAAAAAAAATCAGATAAAATGGCACATTTGGCAAAATCTCCTTTTAAGCTGTAGAACATCTAGACTTATATCTATATTTTGACTTCTATTAATAGTTCTGTAACCTTTCCATATCCAAACACTGATAAATGCTTATAAGTCCCTTTAGGGAAGAAGAAGACTGGGCAATCTACTTCCGTAGTGATACTGCCTCGGAAACCCAAGGAGGGGTCGCTATGACTCAGATCTGACTTGAGGGCAATGGGTTTTATGGTGCAGGGTCTTCCTCACAAAGATCCAATCTCCCATTCATTCACTGAGCTCTGAAGCTGTTCAAGTCTGAGAATTGGTTGATTAACCATGATGGTATTGCACAGTAATTCAAGTCAGACTTATGTTCACCAGACCTATATCTTTTCTGTTCATATAAATCAAACAGAACTTTAGTCAGCTACTCATCTTCTTCAGTTTTAGAGACACCCTAATCAATTACCCAACACCAAAGATCTCTGCAGTCAAATTATTCTGATTGTCACTTCAGCTCTGCTATCCATTATGATGCATTACCTTGAGTCTGGTGATTAAGTACTCCCAGTTGTCCCCTGCCACTCTAAGATCCCATCATCCCCACTGAATTCAGGAGGCCGAGTTCAATGGCAACAACTCCCACAGTTATTCTTGGCCTACAGAGAAAAGCCATCACAGAACTCTTTAAGTATGCCAAAACTCCCTTCATGAATGTGTACCTCGAAGTCTTGGGTGAAGGTTCTATCTTCCAAACGCCCTGCCAGCAGATATAGTTAGAAAGTGGGTGAGCAAGCCCTCATGATAAATCTACTCTAGCATTCCAGTCTCCCTAACTATAGTATTTCTTCTTCTGTGGGACACTAAGGAAGTTCTGGCATTTCAACTTCACTCCCTGTAGACCACCACTGTATGCAGGTTTCAATCAACCAACGAAGCATACTATTAGAGCCTCTCCTAGTTGCTCAAACTAATACTTTGAATCCAGAATCTCAATCCTTTTGGTGTCTTTCACATCCTCAAAGGACTAATTTTTACTCTACCCCATTCCAGGGCCTGCCAGGACTTGAGCCTGGTTGTAAGACTACAGAACCTGGTGACAGTAGGTCCTGAGTTATTGCTATCCTAACAACAACAATTTATCCTAGGCTCTGGTAGCATAGTGCCTAAGCACTTGACTGCTAACCAGAAGGCTGGCGGTTCAAACCCACCAGCCACTCCTCAGAAGGAAGATGGGGCAATCTACTTCCGTAGTGATACTGCCTCGGAAACCCAAGGAGGGGTCACTATGAGTCAGGTCTGACTCAACGGCACATAACAACAATAAAAACCTGCAGGTAGGATTATAAGATTTAGGAAATAAAAATGCAGGATGCCTAATTAAATTTGAAGTTCAGATGAACAAAAAAATAATTTAATATTTGGGACACACTTATACTAAGAAGTTTTTTGTTGTTTATCTGAAATTCAAATGTAACTGAGTATCCTGTATTTCTTCCTAGCAACCCTTTCAGAGCAACTAACTCAAGAGAGGCCAATATAGTTTGTTCAGGCAATGGAAGGCTTATCTCCTCAGGCAAGGAAGGAAGGGCTGCTTATCTACTAGTAAAGGAGGCTCAGCAGAATTTCAGGGTTCAAGGTATTCAGCTTCATTAGAATTTGTCCATATGTCTTCATTCTAATTGTCAGGGTCCCACTTCTTCTCAATGCCTAAACATTAATATAAGACATCCTGTGAGGTTGTAAATCCAATTCACACTGGATTTGTTTTTCAGAAATCTTGGCCCTGTGACTACAAGATATGTTCCTTTTGGAACATATATAGAAGGATTTAGATTCAGATATTAAGCAGGAATTAAAAATCCTGAAGTCATTCTTTTTAACTTTAAGTTCTCCAGTGTACTTAGAAGCAATCAACCACCCCATTATATACCTTCCCTAAAATGTTCTATAGCAGTAACTACTTGGTCACTATTCTATAGGTGACAAAACTGTTTTGTCATTGCATACATAAACTATTTGTGTGCCCTTGTTCATTGGTACATTAAGAAGAATCTCCTTAATCTAATCATATTAGAGAACTGATTCTAAATTCCCATCTTTAAGGGAAGGATAAAAAAGGATGAATTTTGGTCCAATCAGGGAAACAGAGCTACTACCAGTATTATGAACTAAAAGATTTATTGTAAGAATTAGACCTTACCCAATTATAGGAGGAGCTGATCTAAAAATATCAGAGAAAAGTCACTAAACAGCCCACAGGTAGGAATGAGTGAGCTTTCGGGAAACAAGGCATATGTGACTGCTGCAGTAGAACGGTAAAGGATGCTGGTGTGGAAATTTATAAACGGTTGTGGCTCTTGTGCTATTGCTTCTGTGGTTTGATTTCACAGTGAAGCATTAGGAGTGGTCTGGGATCACTGCTGGTCAGTAAGACCAGCAGTTGAGAAGTATGGCTGGATACAGAGGGCAGGAAAGCAAGGACAAACTGGAACCGGCAGCACCTCTATCTGTCCCCAGTCATCTCTAGCAATGATGACCTTCAGAGTGGAATGGCTGCTGCTTCATATCTGTCTCTCAAATCTCATGCCAATTTCTTTTGCTCCAACTAAACCAAAATTATTCAGGTAAAGTAAGCTTGGGAAACTTAGTTTCAACTTAGGAGCTCTGGTAGCATAGTGCCTAAGGTACTTGACTGCTAACCAGAAGGCTGGCAGTTCAGACCCACCAGCCACTCCTCGGAAGGAAGATTGGGCAATCTACTTCCATAGTGATACCACCTCGGAAACCCAAGGAGGGAACACTAGAGTCAGGTCTGACTCGAGGGCACATAACAACAACAACAACAGTTTCAACCTAACTAGGTTGACACTATACAAAACCACCACACAATGATAATTTTTCCCCCTTTGTTTTATACTGTCTAGGACCAACAGGATTTTTTTTTTTTTTTTTGCCCCTATCAATTTTTCTATACCATGTGTTTACTTTTAATTGAAGTATAACATATATGTGCACAATATAATATATGCACAATATAACATATGCACGACTCTTAATCATGCAGTTCAAAGAATTTTTACCAAGTCAACAACACACCCCTGTAAATAGCACTCAAATTACAATAAAGAACATTATCACCACCCCCAGAAGCCTCCCCAAACCCTGTCCTAGTTATCTTCCTAAAGTAACCATTACTCTGACTTCTGTCGCTATGTTAGTTTGCCTCTTCTTGAATTTTACCTTGTTGTTGTTGTTATGTGCCGTCGAGTCGGCCCCGACTCATAGCGACCCCTCCTTGGGTTTCCGAGGCAGTATCACTACGGAAGTA
>NW_006921600.1:19909834-19928342 GCF_000298275.1 Orycteropus afer afer | reverse complement strand
TTTGGTCAATGACATGAGACAAAGTATATGTGAACTGCTGTATGAAAAGTGAATTTACTCTGTAAATCTTCACCCAAATCCTAAAAAAAAAAAAAAACTTGTATAAAAATTATGTCTGTACATGTATATATCTATATCTATATCTATTCATACATACATATACATACACACACATACATACCCATAAAATTCTGTTGATTATATTCCTAAAAATGGAATTACTGGGTATGAACATTGTTTTGGTTACCTAGTGCCACTCTGACAAGACTATACCACAAATGGGTTGGCCTTAGCAAACAGGAGTTTATTCTCTTACAGTTTGGAGGCTTTAAGTTCAAGTTCAAAGTGCCAGGCTCTAGGGGCTCAGCCTTGGGCTTCAGCTCTGCCTCCTGCTCCAGCCCACTGAAGCTAGAGGCTTTCTTCACTCAGACAGCTGCTGGCTGCTAAGGCTGCCAAGCCCAAGGTTTACAAGTAAAAAGGCACAGTCCCAATGTTACCAAATCACATGGCAGGCCATTAATTCAAATCCATTTTAAGTCCCAAGGTCAGCAGAGCATGGCAGGCTACAGAACAATGACACGGCTACATGAGGGTTCAAGGTACCATAAGCTAGAGACCATTCCCCAAGGCTTCTGCTTAAATACAGAAAGCAGGCCGCATTCCCTAAGGCAGCTACTCAGCTGCTCCCAGTAGATTCCACCATGGAGCTGATTACCAGTTTCAACATGGGGAATACTACATCCAGCTGCCCAGCCACTCTACCAGGCCCAGCCAAGTTGACACACAAACTTAACCACCACAAACATATTGAGTGTTAGTAGATATTGCCAAACCATTTTGTAATGCAGTCGTACAGATTTACACTTCCACCAGCAGCATATGAAAGGTACAGCAGCTCTACATCCTTGCCAGCTTGGTATTTGTCAGTTGTTAAATTTTAGATATTCTTGTATCTAATTTGCATTTTCCTAATTACTGATATGCTGAGCACCATTTCATATGCTTATTGGTCATTTGGAAATTTTCTTTTGTGAAGTGCCAGTTCAAATTTTTTTTCCCAGCATTTATTAGTTTGTCAATCTTTTTGTCTAGTCTTATATATTCTCAGATTTTCTGATACATATAGCACACATTTTTTTTCAGGCTATGGCTTACCTTTTTAATTTCTTAATGATGTCTCTCGATGACAGAAGTTCTAAATTTTAATGATACCCAATTTATCAGTCTTTTCTACTTGGTGCTTTTTTGTTCTATTTAAGAAGTCCTTGCCTGTCATAAAGATATTCTCCTATGTTATAGTCTAGAAATGTTATTGTTAATCTTTTATGTTTAGTTCTGTAATCCATCTCAAATTTACTTTTATGTGTGGTGTGGAGTATAGTAAAAGTTACTTATTTTTTCCCCCTTATGCATAGGTTTGTTGTTGTAATGTGCTGTCAAGTCAGACCGACTCATAGCGACCCCTCCTTGGGTTTCCCAGGCAGTATCACTACGGAAGTAGAGCTAATAACTATTTAGTGAAAAGGCCATTCATTGCATACCACAATGCTGTGGTAACAAGGCTGTAATTCAGGTGACCTTTTATTTGAGTCCCTTTCCAGACTCTTGGCTCTGTTCCATTGGCTTATTTACCACACTGTTTTAACGACTTTAGTATTGAATTAGGACTTGATACCTGAGGGTGTATATCCTCCAACTTTGTGCTGCTTCATCAAGGATGACTTGGTGATTTTTGGTCCTTTGCATTTCCATA
Source organism: Orycteropus afer afer (assembly GCF_000298275.1). Classification (NCBI taxonomy): domain Eukaryota; kingdom Metazoa; phylum Chordata; class Mammalia; order Tubulidentata; family Orycteropodidae; genus Orycteropus; species Orycteropus afer. The sequence goes on along the minus strand of NW_006921600.1, from coordinate 19,926,589 downwards.
TAAAATTTAGAATCAGTTTGTCAGTTTTCATACAAAAAAAAAAAATTCTACTGGAATCTTCATTGGGTTTCTATTAATTCAGTTGAGCAATGTGTGGACAACTAATATTATTTATATTTTTGAGTCTTTCAATTCATTTACGTGATATATCCCTCCATTTAAAAAATCTTAATTTATCTCTTGAATAGTAATTGCTAGTTTTCATTAAAGAAGTCTTCCACATCTTTTATTAGATTTATTCCTCTGTATCATTTTTCAAATTTCATTTTCTAATTACTTATTTCTTGTTGTTGTTGTTGTTATGTGCCATCGAGTCAAACCTGACTCATAGCGACCCCTCCTTGGGTTTCCGAGGCAGTATCACTACGGAAGTAGGATTGCCCAACCTGATTATTTGACCCGAGATCTAGCAAACTTGCCACATTTACTTATAAATTCAATAGTTTTATCTGCATTTTATTTTGGACTTGCTGCATAAATAATTATGCCATCTGTGAATAATGATCATGTTTCTAATCTTTTCTCTTCTTTGCATTTATGTATGTCCCTTGTTTTCTTGCAATGGTTAGAACCTCCAGGTTGAATGGAATAGATACCTTTGTATAGCCATATAAATTATGCTGTGTAATGTGGGAGTTTTGTAGATATTATTTATTAGTTTAAAGAAGTTCTGTATTATCACTTAGTTTCTCTACATATATTGAGATGATCAGATCTGTCTCTCCTTTACTCTGTTAATGTAGTGAATTACTGATTAATCTTTGTAAAGCAAACAAACTTTGAATTCCTGGAATAAATATGTCTTGATCATGGTGTATTTGATCATGGATATGATTATCCAGTGAAAAGAAAAAAAAAAAAAAAGTTTCTGAGGTGGTATCTCTAAGGAAGCAGATTTCCCAATGTTCCTTCCAAGGAGTAGCTGGTGGGTTTGAACCACCAGCCTTCTGGTTAGCAGTCAAATGCCTTAGGCACTACGCCACCAGAGTTCCTGATTATCCAGTGGTATGTTTATATATGTAATTGCTAATATTTTTAATTGTAGGACTGTAAGGTTGGATTGATATTTTAAAAATCAGTCAATGTAAACTCTACTTCAGTCATGGTACTCTCGTTTTTTAGTGTTGCTGGATTTAATTTCCTAATATTTTATTTAGAATTTTTGTATTTATGTTCTTCAGAGATACTGGATTATAATTTGCTTTTCTTTTAATACTTTTATCACATTCAGGCATCAAGATTATGTTGGCTTAATAAAATATATTAGGAACTATTCTTCCTTTTCTAATCTCTGGAAGATTTTGTGCAACATTAATATTCTTTCTCATATGTTTAGAAGAATTCACTAGTGAAGCAATCTGGGCTTGGAGTTTTCTTTGTGTGAAGGTTTTAATTTCAGACTCCATTTCTTTAATATACATAAAACTATTTAGATTTTTTACATTTTCTTGAGTCAGTTTTAGTTAAGTTTTGTTTTCCAAGGAATTTACTAATTTTATTTAAATTTTCTAATTTATTGGCAGAGTATTGTTCATTAAATCCTCTTATTATCTTTTTAATGTCTGTAGGACCTGTAGTGAGGTACCTATTTTAACTCTTAATACTAGTAAGATGTTTGCCTTTTTTTTCTTGATTAGTTTTATTGGAGGTTTATGAATCATATTAATTCTTTAAAAAATCAACTTTTCACTTTGTTCATTTTCCTTAGTACATGACTATTTTCTATTTCTGCTTTTTTTCCCTTTCTCTGCCATCTTTGAACTCACTTTTATGTTCTTATCCTCTCTTAAATATTATAGATAATTTGTTTTTAATTTTATTTTTTTTAATATATCCATTTAAACCTATAATTTTTCTCTAAGAGTTGCTTTACCTGCTTCCCACAATCTTCATATTGTATTTTCATTATCCTTACATATAAAAGTTTTCTAATTTCCCTTTGATGTCTTCTTGACCCATAGGTTAGCCACTGGACTTTTGCTTAATTTCTAAACATTTAGAGATATTTTAGTTATCATTCTTTTATTATTTTAAAACTGAAGCTTAGGGGCTATGTTTATGACCCTGAATATGGACTATTTTGGTAAAATGTTAGTATACCCTTGAATAAAATATATATTCTGTAATTGTTTTACATCAATTTCTATATATGTCATGTAGGAAAATGTCATTTAAGACCATGTTTTGCTTTTTTTTTTTTCCTTCTCTCCACTTGTTCTATTGGTTTGAGAAGTGTGTGTAAAAATTTTTAAAAAATAAAAAAACTGTTATTTTTCCCTAGTTTTCTAGAGTCGCCCTAGCAAATTACCATAATCCTAGAGACTTGCAATAACAGAAATTTCCTCTTACAATTCAAGGCCAAGAGTCTGAAATCAACATGTTGTTAGGATTGGTTCCTTCTGGAGGCTCTAAGGAAGAATCTGTTTCATGCCAGCAGTCCTCTGTATTCCTTGCCTTGTAGATGTTGTTACCGTTGTTAGGTGCTGTCAAGTTGGATCCAACTCACAGTGACCCTGTGTCCAACAGCACGAAATAATGCTTCATCCTGCCCCATCCTCACCACCACTGCCATGCTTGAGTCCCTTCATTGTTGCAGTCACTGTGGCAGTCCATCTTGTTGAGGGTCTTCCTTATTTTTGCTGACCCTCTAACAAGCTTGCAGATGCATCACTCCAATTTCTGCTCCATTTTTGCACTGTCTTTTCTGTGTCTCCCCTTCCCTCGTCGTGTCTCCTATAAGGACACACATCATTGGAGTCAGGGCTCACCAGAATAATCTAGGATGATCTCTTCTCAAGATCCTTAATTATATCTGCAAAAACCCTTTTTCCAAATAAGTCACATTCACAGTTTCCAGGTGTTAGGACATGGGGATATCTTTCTGTGGGGTCACTATACAGTCTAATATAATCTCCAACTATCACTGTAGATTTCACCATCTTTCCTTTTAGTTCTATGCATTTCTCCTTTATGGATTTTAAAACCATGTTATCACATGCATGAAACTTTTGGATTATTATGTCTTGCAGCTGAATTGACCCTTGCATCATGCTATGTCCCTTTTTATCTCTCATTTCTTATTGTAAAATCTACTTTGTATGATATTAATATAGTCACACCAGCCTTTTTTTGTTTTTGTTTTTGTTTTTGCATTATACGTGTTTCAAATCTTTAACCTGCAACTATTTTTTGTTCTTATAGAGTGTCTCTTGTAAACACCATATAACTGGATTCTGTTGTTTAAAAATCCCTGCTTTTAATTGGAGTGTTTAGACTATTTAAATTGAATGTGATTACTGATATATTCTAACACATTATTATTTATTTTCTTTGTTCCTTTGTTTTCTTTGCAGATTCCTTAATTAATCAGGTATCTTTTTTTGTTTTGTTTTTCTCGGGGACTGATTGATTTTTTCCAGACATAGATCATCAGGCCTTTCTTCTAAGATGCCTCTAGGTAGATTCAAACTTCTAATCTCGGAGTTAACAGTTGAACATGAACAGTTTCCATTACCCAGCGACTCCTACTGTTGTTGTTTAAAAAAACAAAACAAACAAAAGTATACATTTACATTTGGTCCCATATTAAACTCTGTCTGGTGCTCTTCCTGTTTATTGGAGTTCTATGGTTCTGTTGTGTTTGTTGTTATGTGCCATCAATTCGTCTCCGACTCATAGCGACCCCTCCTTGGGTTTCTGAGGCAGTATCACTACAGAAGTAGATTGCCCAACATTCCTTCCAAGGAGTGGCTGGTGGATTTGAACCACCAGCCTTCTGGTGAGCAGTCAAGTGCCTTAGGCACTACGCCAGCAGAGCTCCCTCTATGGTTCTATATGAGACAGTTTTCCTTCAATCTAAAGAATTCTCTTTAGCATTTTTGTATTGCTGGCAAAACATTCTTTAAACTTTTTTCTCTCTAATGTGGCTCCTTTAAAGGTTGTTTTTTCTGTTTCCTGGATGCTTTTTAAAATTAATTGCATTTGGTTTTTCACAACATTATTACAAAGTGTTTGCATATGAATTTCTTTGTATGTGTATTGCTTTGGGGTTGTATGGCTTCTGGAATCTGGTTTGATGATGACTTCAGTTTTGGAAAATTCTCAGTCATTACATCTTCAGTCCTTACTTATGCTCTGTTCTCTCTCTCTCTCTCTCTCTCTCTCTCTCTCTAGGCTTTATCCTTCCATCCTACATATCTTTTACTCTTTTCCTGTCCTTTTGATTTTTTTTTTTTTTTGTATCTCTGTGCTTCATTTTACTTTGTTTCTTTTGACCTAACTACCAGTTCACTGGTTTTTCTCCAGAAGTATCTTACCTATTATTAAGCCTATCCAAATTCTCAATGTTAATAATTGTATTTTTAATTCTAAAATTTTTATTTGGCTCTTTTACAAATCTGCCCAAGTTTGTTGTTGTTATTTTTTGGGGGGTGGGGGGGAGCGTATTGTAGAACATTTTATTGTGCTTTAAGAGCAAATTAGTTTCCTGTTCAACAATTTAACCACATTTTGTTCCCTGACATTAGTTGCAATCCCCTCAGTGTAACAGTGTTCTTCCCCCTTCCTTCCTGGGATCACTGTTTCCATTCGCTCATCTTTCCTGCTCTTGCTGACTTCTGAAATTTGTTATTGGCCAAATGCTGTCCTTTTAGTCTCATAAGGTTGATTGTTCTGAGGAGCACATTCCTCACAGGTGTTATTTTCACTTTATAGGCCTGTCTATTGTTTGGCTAACAGATGATCTCCAGGAGCAGTTTCAATTCCATGTTTGAAGAATGTAGAAGGGCCATGTCTTTGGGGCTCTGCCAATCCATATCAGACCAGTAAGTCTGGTCTTTTTCATGATTTTTAATTTTGTTCTACATTTTTCTTCCACTCTGTCTAGAATCTTCTATATGATCCTAATCAGAGCATTCAGTAGTGGTAGGTAGCTAGGCACCATCTAATTTTTCTGGTCTCCGGCTAGTGAAGACTATGGTTTCTGTGGACTATTAGTCCTTTGGACTCATTGTTTCCTTGAGTCTTTGATTTTCTTCAGAATTGCTCCTGATGAGAAGAGACCAATAGTTGTATCTTATATAACTGCTTGCAAGCTTTTAAGATCCCAGTCACTACTCACCAAAGTAGGGTGGACCTAAGTAGAATAGACCTACTTTGTTGAGTAGCAACTGGGATCTTAAAACTTGCAAGCGGCCATCTAGATGTAATGATGGGTCTCTCCTCATCCAGAGCAAAGAAGAATGAAGAAAACCAAAGACACATGGAAACAATTAGTCCAAGGGACTGGTACATCATGCAATCCTCAGCCTATATAACTATGAGACCAGAAGAACTGGATGATGCCCGGCTACCACTGTCAACCACTCAGAGGGGGATCTATGTAGGAGATCCTGGACACAGTGGGAGAACAATGTGGAATGAAACTCAAAACCATTTAAAAAAAAAAGGGGGGGGGACCAGGTTTGCTGTCTGATAGAGCCTGGTGGAACCCCTGAGACGATAGGCCCTAGCTGCCCTTCAGGTCTGGAATTGAACCCACTCCTGTGGCTTCCAGCCAAACAAAGACAGGCATATGAGCTGAACATTTACATTCAGTAGATACACTCCTTGGAGAAATCAATCATGGGAGAATAGAAGGGCTGTGTATGCACAGCTCGGGGGCCAGGAGTGCATTGGGAGGGAAGGACACAAGGAAGAAATAGCTATGGGGAGGAAGTCGGAGGGGAGCTGTTGCAATGGAGGAGATTACAGTCAATGTCATGAGACAAAGTATATGTGAATTATTGTATGGAAGATTAATTTGTTATGTAAACTTTCATCCAAATCACAAAATTAAAAAAAAAAAAAAGCTTGCAAGCAGGCATCTAGATGCAACAGTTGGTTTCTCTTCATCCAGAGAAAAGAAAAATAAAGAAAATCAAAGACACATGGAAACAATTAGTCCAAGGGACTAGTGGACCATGCAAACCTCAGCCTATATGACCATGACACCAGAACTAGATGGTGCCCGGCTACCACTGTCAACCTCTCAGAAAGGAATCAGTGCAGGAGATCCTGGATAGAGTGAGAGAACAATGTGAAACAAAACTCATCAAAAACACCAGGTTTACTGGTCTGATAGAGCTTGATGAGACCCCCAAGACTATGGCCCCTAGTTACCCTTCAGTACTAGAATTGAACACTCTCCTGTGGCTTCCAGCCAAATAATAAACAAGCATATAAGGTGAACAGTTACATCAGGTAGATATACTCCATAGAAAGATCAATCATGGGAGAACAGAAGGGTATTTGCATAGGGAGATAGCTCAGGGGGCAAGAATACATAGGAAAGATGGACACAGGCGAGAGGTAACTACAGGGAGGAATAAGGAAGAGAGCTGTCACATTGTGGGGAATTATAGTCAATATCATGGAACAAAATGTGTATGAACTGCTGTAAGGAAAATGAATTTGCTCTGTAAAACTTTCACCCAAATCACAATAAAAATTGAAGGAAAAAAAAAAGGATGTAGAGAATTATCTTTATGGACTATGTTATGCCAATTGAACTAGACACCCCCAAGACTATGATCCTAAGCCCTCAGGCCCAGTAACTCTTTCCCTTAATATGTTTGGTTATGGCTAAGAAATTTGCATAACTTTTACCCCTGTATGCTTTACCATATACCTGAATATATTTTTAACACATACAAATATGTATGTAGAAATATCCTCTGGCAACATATATGTACTTGTGAGTATACTCCTGTATGTCATCCCATACCTGTTCAGCTTACATATCTACCTATGCATCCATTCATAAATTATTGTTTGTTATTATTGTTATTGCAGGATTATGTACGTAATAGTACTGTTGTTGCCTTTTACTCTTGTAACCTGCCAGTGTCTTTCTTGGCCTTGATCACATTCTTGTGTATTGCCTTTGCCTGCACCCAAGTTAATATATGTCTACTGTCTAGTTAGTGATTTTCCCTCCCTCCTTCTCCCACATGTAATAAACATCAAAAAATATTTCTTTCTGTGTATAAACCTTTTCTTGACTTTTATATTAGTGATTGTTTTGGTTACCTAGGGCTGCTCTGACAGGAATATACCACAAATGGGATGGCTTTAACAAACAGGAGTTTATTGTCTTTATTGTTTGGAGGCTTTAAGTCCAAGTTCAAAGTGCCAGGCTCTGAGGGCTGAGTGAAAGCCCCTCAGCCTTGGGCTTCAGCTCTGCCTCCTGCTCCCGGCCCACTGAAGCTGGAGGCTTTTCTTCACTCAGACAGCTATTGGCCGCTGAGACTGACAAGCCCAAGGTTGACAAGTAAAAGCGCACAGTCCTGATGTTACCAAACCACATGGCAGGCCATTAATTCAAGTCCGTTGGAAGTCCCAAGGTCAGCAGAGCATGGCAGTCTGCTGAACAATGACAAGGCTACATGCAGGGTTCAAGTGTGCCGTAAGTTGAGAACATTCCCCAAGACTTCTGCTTATATATAGGAAGCAGACCACATCCCTAAAGCAGCTACTCAGCTGCTTACAGTAGACTCCATCATGAAGTTGATTACCATTCTTATCATGGAGAATACTACATCCAGCTGCCCAGCTACCAGGCAAGTTGACATACAAACTTAACTACCACAGTGATCTTATACGATATTTGTCCTTTTGTGGTTGACTTGTTTCACCTAGGATGATGTCCTCCATGTTTATCCATGTTGTGAGACGTTTCAAAGATTTTCTAACATTGCATTATTCTCTAACATTGCATAGTATTTCCTATGTATATGTACCATAGTTTGTTTATCCATTCATCAGTGATGGGAGCTTAGGTTGTTTCTATCTTTTTGCTATTGTGAATAATATTGTGATGAATATGGGTGTACATCTATTTGTGTCATGGCTCTTATTTCTCTGGGATGTATAAGTGGGATTGCTGGATCATATGGTATCTCTATTTCCAAATTTTAAAGGAAGTGCCATACCATTTTCCACAGTGGTTGTACCATCTTACAGTTCTACCAGATGTGTATGAGAGCTCCATTCTCCCCACACCTGCACCAGAATTTGTTATTTTCTGTTTTTTTGTTTTTGTTTTTGTTTTTGTTTTTTTTAAATCATTGCTGTTAATGCTGGGTGAGATTATTGTTTTGATTCTTATCTCTCTAATGGTTAACTCCACCACTCCTCTGTCAGTATGCTGTACTATGGTGGCTTGCATGTTGCTGTGATGCTGGAAGCTATGCCACTGATATCTTTAATGATGTGAATGGAGTAAATCTTTGAGACCTTCATTTGCTAATGGGGCGTGATTCAAAATGAGAAGAAACAACTGCACGCATCCATTAATTATCGGAATGTACAAAGTATGAATCTAGGAAAATTGAAAGTTGTCAGAAATGAAATGTAATGCAGGAAGATTGATATCCTAGGCATTAGTGAACTAAAATGGACTGGTATTGGCCATTTTGAATCAGACAGTCATATGGTCAGTCTACTGGGAATGATAAATTAAGGAGCAATGGCATTGTACTCAGTGCCAAAAAGAATATTTCAAGATCTATCCTGAAGTACATGTTATCAGTGATAGGATAATATCCATGCACCTACAAGGAAGATCACTTTATACAACTATTATTCTAATTTTCTAGTCTGTGAGATAGTAGGTTTACTTTCAATTAACCTGGATTCCTAGGGCCTTCTTCTTTGTGATCCCAGTATAAATCAGAAGGGCCACATATTTAGCAGGGCCTGCACAATAAAAATTGTCATCCCTTGACTTCGTGAGACTATCAAAAGCCTACTCGGTCTCTCAATTGCCCTGTCCTGATTCAGCTAACATTCCTAGGGAAAAAGCAGCCCAAATACCTGGCTCTTGCATGGATTTTCTTCCTCTCCAATATTTGGCTCAATAATGTTTCACTAGTCTGTTAGCTCTCTAATGCTTTTATAATTTTTTTTCTAATGTTCTATCCATCTTTCTAGTCTTTCTCAGGGGTAGAGAGTGGTAGAGTAGAGCAGTGTGTGATCTGAATCATCAAGATCATCATTACCAGAAGCCAAAGCTGCCTTAGAATTTTAATTTTAGTTTCACTTGATTGGGGATTTTAGTTAAGGTTATTTAGTTCTAGTTATTTAATGTAATAGTAATGCGATATGCTATGTACTATTTCTACATGTCAAATGTACTAAGGGATTTTCATGGGCTAAAATCTGATCACTTTTGTATGGGCATCATGGTATGGTATCAAGCTTAGGTTGATAAAAACGAGTTGGTGAGCTTCTATTTTTCACATGTTGTAAAACATTTGAAATTACAAGTGGGAATATCTTTCCTTGGACGTGTGATAGGTCTTACCTATGAATTTTTTTTTCGGTTCTTAGAAATTTCTTGGACTATCTTTCTATATCTTCTAGAATGAATATTGATAATTTAACTTATATCTAGATTTTCAAAACGTTTGACATATAGTAGTCTATCATTTCATAGATATTCTTATACATAAGTAACTATATTCCAAATTCATTTCTTACTGCAGGCTATATATTTGTGTTCCCTATTTTCTCTTACAAGGAACTCTGGTGGTGTAATGGCTAAGGCATTCAGCTGCTAACCTAAATGTCATGGTTCAAACCCACCAGCTTCTCTGTAGGAGAAAGATGAGGTAGTCAGCTTTCATAAAGATTTAGAGCCTTGGAAAGCCTATGGGGTCGCTATGTGTCAGAATCAATTCGATGGCAGTGGGTTTGGTTTGGGTGGTATTTTCTCTTATAGCTTTTCCTTTAGCATAGGCTTCTTCTATTTTAAGGAGCTCTGGTGGCATAGTGGAGAAAGCATTTGACTGCTAACCAGAAGGTCAGCAGTTCAAACCCACTAGCTGCTCTGCAAAGGGAAGATGGGACAATCTACTTCTGTAAAGATTTACAGCCTCAGAAACCCAATGGGGGTCACTATGAATATGAATTGACTCAATGGCAGTGAGTTTAGGGGTTTTTTCTTGTTTTCTTCTATTTTATTTTTCAAAATGCTATACTCAGTTAATAACAAAAGTGAAAATTAAAAAATCAAATAGAAAAGAGTAGGGGAAAACTGTGTCAACAATGATAATAAAGAGCTATTTAAAGTGAAAGAAACATGGATCGTATTAATACATGTGTGTTTTACAGGAAATATACAAGCAGGAAAGGTATAACACTGCCATTATGCCCACTTAAATTACAACTTTATAATTAAAGTTATAATTAAATTACAACTTTATAAAAACTTATTTGCATGTTAGCAAAGAATAAAAGTAAATAATGAATATGAACATAGTTATAGTTTAGTGATTCATTGGTATCTTTTCACTTGTCATTTAAATTCACTATTATTTAACAGTTATTTAATTAATTCCCCAGGTATTCTCTGTGAGCCACCCCCAGCCATACCCTATGGATACTTCTCTAGCAGTGAAAAAGAATACTTTCAATATGGAATGGTGGTGAGCTACTACTGCAATAACCAGAGAGGGTCAAAGCTGTTTAAACTCGTAGGCAAGCAAACAATATATTGTACCAGCAAAGACAATCGAATTGGTGTCTGGAGTAGCCCTCCTCCTCAGTGTATTCCACCTCCTAATACATGCACACCTCCAGATATTGAAAATGGAATAAGGCTATCAGTGGCTAGAAGCTTGTTTTCCTTATATGAGACTGTAAGGTTCGCATGTCAGCCCGGCTTTGTGATGAAAGGACACAACAATGTGCAATGCCAGACCCAAAATAAATGGACACCAGAGTTGCCAAGCTGTTCCAAGGGTGAGTCTGACTGGGACTTTGAAGGGATTTACAAATGGCATGAGGTGCTGGAAGATCAGGAGCTTAGTGTTGGTTCTAGGGGAAGGATGTGTGGTGGGCAGTGTGGGTAATTAAATTCTCTTGGAATGGAATGTGAAATTATGAAAGGATGTTTATGTGTGTATGTGTATGTAGTTTTTGTGTGTGAGAATGTGCACTGTGTGTGCATACCTTTATTTTGAGAAACAAAAGCTCAGGGCAAAATACCAGCTCCACTATCTCAATTTTATCAAAGAGTGATATGGACTTTGTCCATGTTCAGCCATGTGATAATCACCTTATATGCATTAGCTCATTTACTTTTTACAACAACCCTTTGAAATAGTGTTATTCTTACCTCCTTTTGACAGGGAAATTTGCTTGGTCTTTTAGAGGTTAAATAAATTAGACAAGTCACATGGTACTAAGTTGCATACCCAGCAATAGAAGGCAAGTGTAGACCCCAGAGCCTGAATGCTGTGGTTTTTGTTCTACTTCTGTTGGCATCTATAAGTGAAGGGGAGCAGTTTACTTACAGGCCATAAGAACAGGTATCACAGCATGAGAACTGTGACAAAAGCTCTTGATTTTGTCTACTCTGATCTACTGCCTACATTTTATAATCAGGAATCTAAAGTCAAGAGTAAAAGTAATTTGCTCAAAGCCAAACAAGAAATATGTTTCTTTCATCTTTAATTAGCTATAGACTAAGTTGAAGTTCAAATGAATTCTGATCTCCATGGAGGCAGCCAGAAATTGTATGAAATATTCTATAAGCAATATGCCCTCTCATTATAAGCACTGGCTTTTTTTTAGGAGATTTGGTTCTCAATGGCTTTTCTTATCTTCTTATTCTATAATTGCAGGCTTAGCCATGCATTGGGAATTGTTATAAATAGGGACAGGGAAATAGCTTAAAGTTCTTCAACAACCCATGTAAGCTTTGTGTACCACTGAAAGAGCAACAGGGAGGGCAAACAGGTAAAAATGACATCACAAAAGAACGGTAAGAGAGATGCAAGGAAATATGTTAGACCTGGAAGATCTTCTCATGTCCTGAAAAGACACAGTTGTCAACTTAGGTTGCCCTTTTAGGAAATTTGTTGGTGGGGAAGCCTACCCATACTAATACTATACAGGATAAACAGCACTAGAAGAAGGGCCCTTGTGCCTTATAGACTGTGAATGTATTTTAGACCTTGTACTGGGAGAAATGGATTCTATTTCTCTGTTTCTTACCAGTTGGGAGGTCCTTAGCTATATCTCCTCCTTATTCTTTACTTCCACATCAGTAAAATGAGAGATTTGGAGTCATTTGGCTTCCTTTTTTACATTTGAGCCTCTTTAATTATGATTCTCTAAGGATTTAGTAAAAGATATTTTCCCATAACTAATAGGAGCCCCTGGTAACACAGTGCCTAAGGCACTTGACTGCTAACCAGAAGGCTTGCGGTTCAAACCCACCAGCCACTCCTCGGAAGGAAGATGGGGCAATATACTTCTGTAGTGATACTGCCTCGGAAACCCAAGGAGGGGTCGCTGTGAGTCAGGGTCGACTCAATGGCACATAACAACAACAACAACAATGGGTACTTTAGTAGTCCATGGGGGGGGGGGTTGGTGAACATGGTTAAGAGTGGGGTACTGACTGAAAGGTTGTTAGTTCAAACCCACCTACAGGTGCCTCGGAAGAAAGACCTGGTGATCTGCTTCCAAAAGGTCACAGCCATGAAAACCCTATGGAGCAGAATTTTACTTTGAAACACATGGGGTTGCATGAGTTGAAATCAACTCCACATCAACTTTTTATTTTTCAATGGGTGCTTTGTACCTGTTCTTCCCACAGTGTGTCAGCCCCCTCCAGAAGTCCTACATGGTAAGCATAGTCCAGGTAACAAGGTCAACTTTTCCTCTGGGGAAGACGTGTTCTACAGCTGTGAGCCTGGCTATGATCTCAGAGGAGCTGCTTCTCTGCGTTGTACACCCCAGGGAGACTGGAGCCCTGCAGCCCCCAGATGCGAAGGTACCTACACTCTCATTTGACATTGTTAGCTTATGTCTTTCTCCTTCATGTGCCAACATTATTTCTTTTTTTTCTCCACCCTCAGTGAAATCATGTGATGACTTCCTAGACCAACTCCCTAATGGCCGGGTACTCTCTCCCCCTAGTCTCCAGCTTGGAGCAAAAGTGTCCTTCGTTTGTGATGAGGGGTGAGTTTGAGTTTGCCTGACCTGGAATAAAGACCAGGGGCTGAATGATGGATACTGACACCCAAGGCAATAGTGTTTGTCCAAAAAGTGGGGCTGGTGGTAGAAAAGAAGTACTAAAAGATACTCTCAAAGGATGATTGGGAAGTATAGTAAGAACCAGATGGAACCATTAACAGCAAATGTTATAAAGGGCAAACTGATAAATACACTGAACAGCAGAAATACAGCAAGAGATGTATAGGTGAAACATTAAGAGTATGGATAAATATGAAGAGGTAAGTATTCTACAAGGGTTGTTAAAAAAAGTTTAATATAAAAGAGAAAATTGTTAATAAGATAAATAATGTGCACAAATCGTTTCTGGAAACTTTTAAGCCAGTGAATAATATAATCTGTAATAGAAATAAAAAAGTAAGTATAAGAATTTTTTAATCCAGTTATATATCATCTAATGTATTGGGCTATAGTAATGGAGCAAGGTGACTACCGTTAATGTTCCAAGTAAGAGCTTTAACTCTTTCTGTGAATAAAAATGCTCTTGGGATTATGTTCCAGCTCCACGTGGTGGGTAAAAAGCACAGACAATAAAGCAATTATTCTTGGGATATTCCAAGGACGCTTGACAGATTCCAGCCACCCAATAAGGACCAAGAGAGAGTTCAGGATGCCATTGGTCTGACAATAAACTGTACACTCTAGGAGGCTTTCTTCCAAAGGGCCTTCTCTTCCTACCTTCTTTCTTTTAAATATTTTGGCTCTACCTTTTAATTATCTAGTGTGATGCCATAAGTTTCATTCAGGAATATTCCAAACATAGTGGCAAGAACAGACTCTGATATATGTTCTAATGATCTCTGCTTTGCATACTTAAACCAGAAGGTATTTCCCCTTTATGTACTGTCTAAGACAGTGAAATGCTGAGTTCTGCATTAATGGAGAAAGTTCTTACTAATAATTACAAGGGAGCAGTCAGGGAAAGATGACCTCCTGAAGGTATAGGACCAGTCAAGGAAACATCTGTCTGTCCCTTTGTCAGTTCAGGCTAGGTTTATGATGCCCATCTGACTACTTAGTTTTGACCATCATTATTGCCTTGTCCCTTACTGGAAGCTGTATTTTTCTGAAAACATTTGGTTCATAAGCCTCTATCAGTTGAGAAACCAAATGAGTTGAGCTTTTTCACTTGGGCCTTAACTTAGGAATTAAATTTTATTTTAGCAGAAGGAATGAAGCTGAGATCTGCAGATAAAGGGAAAAGAGAAATGGTGTGCTCACCCATTTACTGTTGCTTTTATATTTTAGATTCCGTTTAAAGGGGAGTTCTGTTAGTCATTGTGTCTTGATTGGAATGAAAAGCCTTTGGAATAACAGTGTTCCTGTATGTGAACGTGAGTATAAGGAATACATGTTCAAGTCTGCATCTTTCTCCTTTTTTTTTCTTCTATTTCTTAATGTGTGTGGCCCGTGATATTATCTTCCCCTCCCATTTCTGATAGAAATAATTATTTGTTGGAAGAATTACAAAGAATTTTTTTTAGGAGAAATCAACTTGAACATCATGTATCCTTGGCACCATTCTATAAATGTGTACAGGCATGTTGTTGTTGTTGTTATGTGCCGTCGAGCCGGACCCGACTCATAGCGACCCCTCCTTGGGTTTCCAAGGCAGTATCACTATGGAAGTAGATTGCCCCATCTTCCTTCTGAGGAGTGGCTGGTGGGTTTGAACTGCCAGCCTTCTGGTTAGCAGTCAAGTGCCTTAGGCACTATGCTACCAGAGCTCTTTAAATGAGGAGATATGTTTCATAGATGGAGAAGAATTTATGGCATGATGCTTTGCCAAATTTTTCCTTTTCGTCATCAAAAAGTAATAGTGTCTTCGCCTTTTCTGTCCTTTCCTCAACCATCCATTTATCCATGTACTTATTCTTTCAAGACATTTCTTAAGCACTTACCCATGTGCTCTAGACACTGGGATTACACCTGTAAACAAGACAGACTAGATCCCTGCTCCCATGTTATTCAGATCCTTATACAGGTAGAAAAATCAAACACATATAAATAAGCAAACAATCAAAACTAAACTCACTGCTACGGAGTTGGATCCGACTCTTAGTGACCCCTTCTTGGGTTTCCAAGGTGGTATCACTACAGAAGTAGATTGCCCAACCTTCCTTCAGAGGAGTGGCTAGTGGGTTTGAATCACCAGCCTTCTGGTTAGCAATCAAGTGCCTTAGGCACTATGCCACTAGAGCTCAAACAAACAATGTTGTTGTTATTATGTGCCGTCGAGTCGGACTCGACTCATAGAGATCCCTCCTTGGGTTTCTGAGGTGGTATCACTATGGAAGTAGAGTGCCCAACCTTCCTTCCGAAGAGTGGCTGGTGGGTTTGAACCACCAGCCTTCTGGTTAGCAGTCAAGTGCCTTAGGCACTACTCCTAAACAAACAATAGGCAATTTAAAATAA
Source organism: Orycteropus afer afer (assembly GCF_000298275.1). Lineage (NCBI taxonomy): Eukaryota > Metazoa > Chordata > Mammalia > Tubulidentata > Orycteropodidae > Orycteropus > Orycteropus afer. Next base: position 19,911,109 of record NW_006921600.1, on the reverse strand, counting down.
TACTAAGTTATTTGAGGAAACACACACACAGAGGGTAGTACAATAAAATGGCTATGTGAATAAAGTTTCCTTTTTAAATAAGATGATCAAAGAAGTCCTAGCTGAGAAAGCACTGATGAAAATTAGTTAACTATTAATGTGCATATATAGAAGAAGCGTTTTCTATGCAGGAAAAACAGAAAGTTAACCACCCTGAGGCAAAAATTTCCTGACATTTTCTATGAAGAGCCTGTTCCTGACTTTTTCTGAGAAGCCAATATGACCAGAACTGAGTAAGCAAATATAATAGTAGGAGATGACAAAACAGTAGTAACCCTACACCCTGCAGGAACTTAAAGTTTCACTGTAAGGTATGTTAAAAAACACTATAAAAAAAGGAACTAACACGATCTAACTTTAAAAAAAAAAAAAAAAAGCTGGTATCATTCCAGCTAATGCAGGGAGATCTGGGTTGAAAAGGAACATATCTTACCTCGAGAATCCCCAGAAAACAGTACCAGAAGCAAAGCTGAAATTACAAGTTTAATTGGAACATGGAATTCTGGGGCAGCAAGAGTGCAGGAGAATAAAAAGTAAGGTGGAGAGGAAAGGAAAGTAAATAAATGTTTGTTCACATAGGCTAACCTGGAGAGGTCCTATAGAATCTGAATATTCATTGTTGTTGTTGTTGTTGTTATGTGCCCTCGAGTCAGACCTGACTCATAGAAACCCTTCCTTGGGTTGCCGAGGCAGTATCACTACGGAAGTAGATTGCCCAACCTTCCTTCCGAGGAGTGGCGGTGGGTTTGAACCGCCAGCCTTCTGGTTAGCAGTCAAGTGCCTTAGGCACTATGCTACCAGAGCTTGCTCGCTCTCTCTCTCTCTCTCTCTCTCTCTTTGTGATTTGGGTGAAAGTTTACAGAGCAAATGCACTTTCCATACAGCAGCTCACATATACCTTGTCTCATGATGTTGACTACAATTTCTCACATACAGCAGCTCTCCCCCACTTCCTCCGCATAGTTACCTCTCCCTGTGTCCTTACTTCCCAAGCACTCCCACCCCCTGAGCTATCTCCCTGTGCATACACAGCCCTTCTATTCTCTCATGATTGTTCTCTCCAAGAACTGTGTCTACCTAATGTAAATGTTAAGCTCATATGCCTGACTTTTGTTTGGCTGGAAGCCACAGGAATGGGTTCAATTCCAGACCTGACGGACAACTAGGGGCCATAGTCTCAGTGGTTCCACCAGGCTCTATCAGACCAGCAAAACAGATCCCCCCCCCCTTTTTTTT
>NW_006921600.1:19907708-19909493 GCF_000298275.1 Orycteropus afer afer | reverse complement strand
GATGTCCCCTGCGACTATGGTCCCGAGCCCACAGGTCCAACTACTTTCTCCCTCTGGGTATCTGGCTATGACCAAGAAGTGACTACAACCTTGTCCCTTGTCAGTTCTACTGAATACCTGGGAATTCTTACACAACATACCAATACACTTGTAGAAAGAAACACTGTCTGCCAACCCTATACATGATCTTGGGCACACTCCCCCCTGCATAGATATACCTAATACTTCAGCCTGTCCACCCATCTATCCACCGGTATACCCATGTTTGCTGTCACTGACAAGGCAGTACTGAATGTGCAAAAGGGTTCATCTTTGTTGTCTGTACCTCCCATTCATCTCTCTATGTCTTCCTCTTCCTCAGTGCTACCATATTGATCACTCAAATTTGGTACATTCCCCTTCTCTTCACCCAAATCAATACTTGTCTCTACCTATATAACAGTGTTCCCTCCCTTCCCCCTCCCACCCCTGGTAACAAACAAAGAAAATGTCTTTCCATTTATAAACATTTCCTTGACTTTTTACAATAATGGACTAATACAATATTTGTCCTTCTGTGGTTGACTTATTTTACTCAGCATAATGTCCTCCAAGTTCATCCACATTATGCGGTATTTTGCAGATTTTACATTATTCTTTAGGGTTGCATAGTGTTCCATTCTGTCTATGCACCATAGTTTGGTTATCCATTCTTCAGTTGATGGACACAGGTTGTTTCCATCTTCTGCCTATTGTAAATAGTGCTGCAACGAACATGGGTGTGCATATATCTGTTCTTGTCCTGGGTCTCACTTCTTTAGGATATATACCTAGTATGGAATAGGTCAAATGGTATTTCTAATTCCAACTTTTTAAGGAATTGCCATACTGCTTTCCACAGTGGTTGTATCATTTTACAGTCCCACCAGCAGTGTATGAGAGTCCCAATCTCTCTGCATCCTTGCCAGCATTTGTTATTTTCTGTCTTTGAACTTTGCTACTAGTGCCGGGGCAAGATTGTACCTCACTGTTGTTTTGATTTGCATCTCTCTAATGGCTAATGATCATGACCATTTCTTCATATGTTTGGTGGTGACCCAAATATCTGCTTTGGTAAGTGTCTATTTATGCCTTCTGCCCATTTATTAATTGGAGTATTTGTCTTTTTGTTGTTGAGATGTTGGAAGTCCCCTGTCAGATATGTCCTTACCAAATACTTTTTCCCCAATCTGTAGGTTCTTTTTTGACTCTTTTGAAGAAGTCTTTGGAAGCACATAAAAATTTACATCTTAGAGGGGGTGCATTCATCTAGTTGATCTTCTCCTGTTTGTGCATTTTGCATATGCTTCATAGTCTACTTATGCCATAAATTAGGACCCCTAGATTTGCCCCTAGTTTTCCTTGAGGAACTTTATAATTTCCTTACCAATTTGGATGCCTTTGATTTCCCTTTCTTGCCTTATTGCCCTGGCTAGGACTTCCAATACAACATTGAAAAGAAGTGGTGATAGCGGGCATCCTTGTCTGGTTCCTGTTTGCAAGAGGAATGGTTTCAGTCTCTCTCCATTGAGAATGATGTTGGCTGTTGCTTTGCATATATGCCTTTTATTATGTCTGTTCCTTCTATATTTTGCTGAGAGTTTTGATCAGGAATGGGTGTTGGATTTTATCAAATGCCTTTTCTGCATCAATTGACATGATCATGTGGTTCTTCTCCTTTGTTTTATTTATGCGGTGGATGACGTTGATTGTTTTTCTAATGTTGAACCATCCTTGACCTGATGTGAACCCCATTTGGTCATAATG
>NW_006921600.1:19884265-19906953 GCF_000298275.1 Orycteropus afer afer | reverse complement strand
CTGATCACTGCTTTTCCTGTGTTCCAAAGATTTTGGTATGTTATGTTTTCATTCTCATTTGATTCAATGAATTTTTGAATTTCATCTTTTATTTCTTCTCTTACCCAGTCATTCTTAAGGAGGGTGTTATTCAGTTTCCATGTGTTTGCTCTTTTTCTGTTGATCTTCCTATTGTTGATTTCTAATTTGATAGCATTTTGATCTGAGAAGATGTTTTGCAGTATTTCAATGTTTTTAAATTTATGAAGGCTTGCTTTATGGCCTAACATATGGTCTATCATGGAAATTGTTCCATGTGCACTGGAGAAGAATGGATATTGTGCTGCTGTTGGGTGAAGTGCTCTGTAGATGTCTATAAGGTCAAGTTAGTGGATTGTATTGTTTAGCTCTTCTGCGGCTTTGTTAAGTTTCTTTCCAGTTGTTCTATCTTTCATTGAAAGTGGTATATTAAAGTCTCCCACTGTGACCTTGAAGTCACCTATTTGCCTTTTCAACTCTTTTAAAGTCTGATTTATGTATTCTGGGGTTCTTTCATTGGGTCCATAGCTATTTATTATGGTTATATCTTCTTGTTCAATTGGTCCTTTAATCATTATATAATGTCCTTCCTTGTCCCTTATGGTGGTTTTTGTCTTAAAATCAATTTGATCAGAAATTAATACTATCACTCCTGCTTTTTTTTGTTTGTTTGTTTGCTATTTGCTTGATATATCTTTTTCCAACCTTTGATTTTTAACCTATTTTTGTCTTTGTCTCTAAGGTGTGTCTCTTGTAGACAGCATATTGGCGGGTATGTTTTATTATCCAATCTGCAACTCTCCACCTCTTGAGTGGTTCATTTAATCCATTAACATTCAGTGTAATTATTGACAAGTATGAATTGGTTGCTGTCAGTTTGTTATGTGTTTTTTGATGGTGGTCCTGGTTTCTTTGTTCCATAAAATTTTCTGTGCTGTGCTCATTATGTTTATGAATTGTGTTATTATTACCTTTGTTTCTGTTGTTTTACTATTTGCTAAATATTTGTGCTTGTCCTATTTTTTTTATTGTGATGTGAAGGTTTATCATTTTTCTTTGAGGTTACCCTGTGATTTATAATTTTTTCTCCAAGTTTAGAACAGTCCATTCTATCTTGCAACTCTCTTGACTTCCTCACCATTTAGAAGTTCTGTAACTACACAGTATTTTCCATCTTTTTGGTTTGTAGTTGTCCTCATTTGCCAATTGATGTCTGTAGTTCCCTGTTTACAATCTTGTAAGCTTATTTTACTTTGGATACATCCATAGCTGTGTTGGTTTCTGGCTTATATCATCTTGGGTATTAATGGTCACTTGTTGTTTGCTATTATTGCTTCCCTGTTCAAAGGACTAACTTTAGCATCTGTTGTAAGGTTGGTCTGGTTTTAACCAATTCCTTTAACTTCTGCTTATCCAGAAATCTCCTAATTTTGCCATCATATTTGAGGGACAATTTTGCCAGGTATATAATTCTTGGTTGGAAATTTTTCTCTCTCAGAGTTTTATAAATACCATCCCATTGCCTTCTCACTTGCATGGTTTCTGCTGAGAAATCAGAGCTTATTCTTATTAGTTGTCCTTTGTAAGTAACTTTTTGTTTTTCCCATGCTACCTTCAGGATTCTTTCTTTGTCTTTGGTTTTGATGAGTTTGAGGATGATATGTCTTGATGATTTTCTTTTGGGGTCTATCCTATTTGGGATTCGTTGGAATTCCTAAATGGATATATTCTCATCTTTCATTATATCAGGGAAGTTCTCTTCCAACAAATCTTGAACAATTTTATAAACAATTTTGTTTTTCTCTTCCTGTTCTGGAATTCCAATGACATGTAGGTTATTCCTTTTGATGGTATCTCACATGAACCTTAGGCTTTCTTCATTTTGTTTTGATCTTTTCTTATGATTGATCCCTTTCCAAGGAAGTATTCAAGTATTTGTCTTCAATCGCATTAATTCTGTCTTCCATTGATTCAATTCTACTCATTCACCCTTTCAATGTATTATCTATTTCTGAAAATTTAGTATTAATCTTCTGGATTTCTATCTGTAGATTTAGAATCATTTCTAATTTTTCTCTTTTTTTGTCATATTGTTCTTGTATTTTCTTCTGAAATTGTTCTAGGGTTTTGTCTGTGTTTTCCTTGATTTTGTCAGTGTTTTCCTTGATCTGTCTCTCAGTCCTTTGAAGATACCTAAATATAATTCTTTTGAATTCCTTATCAGGGAGTTCCAATCCTGCTTCTTCCTCAGGGATGTGTTCTGGGTCTGTATCCTGCTCCCTTGTTTCTACCACATTATCTTGCTTCTTTGTGTGGACTGTGATGATCTGTTGTCTCCAAGACATTGTGACATTGTTGTATTAAGATCTCTGTTAACTGTTTGTGAAGAGCAGCTAACAGTGTGTCAGGCTCTTCTTGGTGGTTGTTTATCATTGGCCCATTAGTGGAGAAGGAAGTGGTGGCTCTCAATCAGTAAGTGAAGCTGCAGGAGTTGCAAGTGTAGTTGTGTCATATGGGCACTGTTGCTGTCTCCCACTCAGTTAACCAAAAACAATAGTCAAATAACCATCAAAAAAGTGAAAGCAAGTGGACAAAAAAAAAAAAAAACCACATCATGTAAACACACAGAAACAATAACCAAAAACAGGAAAAAAAAAAACCTGTAATACCTAGGGAGAGGGCAATAAGAGAAAAAAGATAGAGTAAGAGTATAATAGGAGTTCTAGTAGTGTGGTGCCTAAGGCATTTGACTGCTAACCAGAAGGCTGGTGATTCAAACCCACCAGCCACTCCTCGGAAGGAAGGTTGGGCAATCTACTTCTGTAGGGATACCACTCTGGAAACCCAAGGAGAGGTCACCATGAGTCAGATATGACTTGACAGCAGTGGGTTAGGAGAATAATGAAGAAAAAATGTGAAAAGTGGAAAAAGAAAAACAAGGAATGGGGTTAGCCATGAGAAAGAAAAAAATGGGAACCACAAACAGGGAAGAGAGAAAAATCTGAAAACTAGGCCCTCGGATGGGAAGAATAAATAATAAAACTAATAATAATAATAATTTTTAAACAGACAAAAATAAACAAACTAACAAAAAAGAAAAAAAAAAATCTGGGCAGGATGGGGCAGGACACCTAGGCTGTCTGAACACACACTGGGATGAAATTCCTGCTGACCCAGAAGGTGGGTGGAAGTAAGGGATGGCCACACCTCCACTCACCAAGAGGGTGTGGGATATAAGAGTAACAAGGGGAATATCACACCTTTCCAGTCATTGGAGTCCAGAATGTCCTGGTGGTTCTCAGCAACTGGAGCCTATTCTTAAGTCCCTGGAATCTGGGAGAATGCTGTCATTTTAAATATGCAAAATGGTTGAACTGCTTGTAAACATTCAAAATGGCTGTACCCTCTGAACAGACAAAAGTTCACAGCTCAGCCTGCCTTCCTCTTTGCTGCTTCCCCTTTTATTCCCCAGCCACGAGTACAGTCCTCCATGCAGCCTCTGGATAGCAGGGCTAATTTTTAAGTTACGTCTTATGTTCTAGCACCACTCAGCGACATCCAAGCTGTCTGTGCTGTCAGGATTGTTGACAGACCACAGCTCTGTATGTCTCCTTTTTTGGTGTTTTCATACAAGTTCTACTAGTTGGAGTTGAGTCCACTTCTTCATCCTTCCTTTCAAAGCTCAGGGCTCCAGGATTATCTTCTGTATCTGTATTAACTGGTTCCCCTTTTATTTGTTGAAGAGGGTCTGTGCAGTCTGTCTGCCTATTCCACCATCTTACCAGAACTCCTCCTTCCTATCTCTTGTCTCTTGCTCACTATATGGACTTCTAGGTTGTATTACCTGGTCCCTCTGGGCAGACACTGGGGAAACCAGGCACATACCCTTTTGTGTGGCACTTCATCTAAACCCAGAAGTGGTGGAAAGAGCTATAACCTCCATGAATCCGGTCATATCAGGCTTGGAGGCTGGAGCTGCCATGACCTCCTCTACAGTATAATGGAGGATGTACAGAAGCCCATCTCTTACCACTGGAGAGGCTAAAACAGTCAGTGGTCTCAGTAAATGAGGTAACAATCAGTACTCTCTCCATTGAGAAAGCAGCTGATGGCCCAAAAGGCAGATGTAGCCAAGTAACTCTGGGGGTACTCTTGAGGGTATAAGTGGGAAGCTATTGTAACAATCTAATCAGAGTTGTTGCCCCAGGGTAGAAATGCAAGAGGTGATGAAAACTGGCAAAATTCTGGACATACCTGATGGTATTTGCTAATGACTAACATAGAGTTTTGGGGAGCTCTGGTAGCATAGTGGCTAAGGCACTTGACTGCTAACCAGAAGGCTGGCGGTTCAAACCCACCAGCCACTCCTCGGAAGGAAGGTTGGGCAATCCTACTTCCGTAGTGATACTGCCTCGGAAACCCAAGGAGGGGTCGCTATGAGTCGGGGCCGACTCGACGGCACATAACAACAACAACAACCCATTGAGATGTTTAAACAAATGGGTCTAACATAGAGTTTTGAGGAGCTCTGGTAGCATAGTGGCTAAAGCACTTGACTGCTAACCAGAAGGCTGGCGGTTCAAACCCACCAGCCACTCCTCGGAAGGAAGATTGGGCAATCCTACTTCCGTAGTGATACTGCCTCGGAAACCAAAGGAGGGGTCGCTATGAGTCGGGGCCGACTTGACAGCACACAACAACAACAACATTAGACATACAAGTGGAGCTATTTTGCAGGGGCTAGATCAAGGCTGGACATATATATCTATGTTTAAAGTCATGAGACTGAATGAGATCACCTAGGGAGTGAGTATGGATAGACAACAGATCCATGGGCCGAGCCTGGGCAGTCCAGCTTTAAGAAGTTGGAAAGATCAGAGGGAATCTCAAGACTAGGAAGCAGCAGTCACTGTGCTTCTTAGTCAGCAGGGCAAAGAGCCCTGGAAGCCAAGTGGGGAATTTTTTTTTTTTTTTTTTAAAGGAAATGAGACTTATCAACTGTGTCACATTTTAAGTATTCTTAGAAAGGTCAAATAAGATAAGGAAGAAAATTGATCATTGTATTTAGTGACATGCAGGTAATAAGTGACCTTGACAAGAGCAGTTTTGGTAGAGTGGTAGGGACAAATGCCTGATAAAAATGAGTTCAAGGTAGAATGGAAGAGGAGAAACTGTGACAGACCATAGACGACATTTTTGAGTTATAATGTAAAGAGGCTAGACAAATGGGGCTATAGCTGGAGAGAGAAGTAGAATCAAGGGAGTTTTTGGTTTTGGTTTTAATTTAGTAGAAAAATAAGGTGTACATCCAGGAACACTTCTAATATATCCAGTGTATCCATTTGTTAGGAGTTTTGGTAGCATAGTGCCTAAGGCATTTGACTGCTAACCAGAAGGCTAGCAGTTTAAACCCACCAGCCACTCCTTGGAAGGAAGGTTGGGCAATCTACTTCCATAGTGATACTGCCTCGGAAATCCAAGGAGGGGTCACTATGAGTCGAATCCAACTTAACGGCAGTGAGTTAGTTTTAGTTAGTTAGTTACTCCATTTGTTTATTCAATTAAAATAAACAGATGTTGCTTCATCTTCTGATCATAACTATTGAAAACACATGAAACTACTGAAAAAGACTTCTGTTGAAATAAATACTTTGCTTTCCAATTAGTTGGAATTTCAATAACGAAACTTGGTAATTACATCTTGCATGTTTGGAAGTCAGGTATTCAACAATCTTAACTTCCCTGGAATAAAGCTAAGAAGCATAAAAGAAGGGGAAAAGTAATCTCATAAACCTATAGTTATACATAAAATCATTTTCTGGAGTACAAATATTATGCAAATGGTTGATGTACATGGCTGCTAACTGGAAGGTTGCATTCAAAAGTGCCTGGTGATCTACTTCCGAAAAATCAGCCACTGAAAACCCTATGGAACACTGTTCTGCTTTGACACACATGGGGGTCACCAAAAGTCAAGGTCTACTTGATGGCATCTGGTTGTTTACACACTGGGTTAACTATTCCAGTCTTTCATTAGTTTATCCCTAATTCTAGTAAACTGCACCAACCTCTTCCCAATACCAAGTCAAATTAGAACGGGGAAGGAGCTGCTCCAAATAGATATTCCCAAAGGGAATACATGAGGGTTTTTTTGTTTTGTTTTGTTTTCAATGAGAATAAAATTTTGTAAAAACAAATGAGTATCTCAAAAAGCACAGCTTTTCGGAGCCTTGTGGAACATATACAGGAGTATGAAGTTTTACAAAGTAGTATGTGGCAGTATACTTTATTCATTTTGATTTTGAGAAGTACAGCCCTGAGACAAGAAAAAGATTAAATTACTGATTTGTTGTTGTTGTTATGTACCGTCGATAGGCAACTAATAAATATATATTTTAGAAAATTTCTTAAGGATGAAGATTTTTGATGTCAAGGATCATATCTATCTTGTCTTAAAATAGTACTTGACATATAGTAGGTGCTCAAAAAATATTTGTTGAATTAATGGATGATTTTCTCTTTAATGTAGTTAGAATACTTTTGTTTATTTTAGGAGAATATTCAGAAATCTTATCAATATGAGAAGTCCAGGATACTGGAGTTTCTTTTGGACTTTTGTAATAAACATTGATTTATGGGTCATTTCATTTAGCTCCATCTCAGCAGAATCTTAATACATTTATTTTGTAGGTAATAATCTCCCTAAAAAAAAAGGTATTATTTAACTGGCAACACCTTCATTGTACTCCATAATTGTAGAATCACCTCATGTTAAAATATTAATGGAACTTAGAGTTCTTGTTTTCTTTCTAGAAATTTTTTGTTCAAATCCTCCGGCTATCGTCAATGGGACACACACCGGAAATCCTCTGGGAAACATTGCCTATGGAGAAGAAATAACTTACACATGTGACCTCAACCCAGACAGAGGGATGACCTTCATCCTCATTGGGGAGCGCACTATCCACTGCACAAGTGACAGTCGAGGGAACGGAATTTGGAGTGGCTCTGCCCCTCGCTGTGAACTTTCTGTTCCTGCTGGTTAGTACCCACTTCCACATATCCTAAATGGGCTCAGAATATCTAGACCAAACTATTGCTCATATTACTATATTAAGAATGTGGTATTTGCTTATGTGCTTAACTTTGTGATAAGTGGAAATGGCAAAATTATATGCCATGACTAAAACAGATGGGTTCAAACTGTGTTTAAACTGGTAAAATGCTAATAACTCTTCTTATTTTTGGAGTAATGAGAATAGTAGAGCAAGAGGAGTGAGGGGAGGAGTGGAGGGAAAAGGTTAAGGTGCAAATTATATAAATCAGGAAGAAAAATATATTCAGTGAGAAGACGTGGAAACAACTGCCTATGAACATTAAGGCCCCTGGGTGATGCATATGTTTTGTATTTGGCTGCTAACCAGAGGGTCGTCCATTCGAACCCACCCAGTGGTGCCATGGAAGATAGGCCTGGTGATCTGCTTGCATAAAGATTACAGCCAAGAAGACTCTGTAACATATGGGGTTGCCAAGAGTCAGAATTGATTTGAAGGCAATAGGTTTGGTTTGGTTTATGAACATAACAAGTAACAATGTAATTGATTGACAGTCTCCACAAATTCCTGAGAGTACATGGGTATGCTAAGGACAAAAATGGCAAGGTGCATTTTATTTAGCTAAAGCTTTAGCTAGCTTTCTGCTGAATGGGCTAAGTAACCATACTGACTCTCTTTGTCTTTGTAGTTTAAGACACAGATTAAAAGTACACCCATTTGTCAGCTAGCCTGTGGGCTTCACCGTTGTCTTTGCCCTTGAGCTCTTCTACTCTGGGGATGATGAGAAGCAAGGAAAGATAAGCCCAAGGAAAGAGAAGCAGAAGGGAAGAGGCTGTTTCTTCCTAAGGACTAGAGAAGGTTATTCAGTCTTTTAGGCCCAACTTTCCAAGAATGGCAGCTGGAAAAGATTGGAGAGGTCGCACCAGGCATGTCAACTGTAGGGGATCCCCGAGAGAGAAAAACAATCCAACGAGTGAAGGCTAACACAGTGAAAGGCATTTAATTTCTCTGTAATCTCCTTCACCCTCTTACTAGTTGGTACATGTCAGAATCCAAAGAGATTTTCTAAATGCAGACACGTTGGCACAATGAATGGACAGACAGAAGCAGTTTCTCCAGAGAGGAGGCAGTTAAGTTCAGAATCCATTTCAAAATATCAGCACCCAATATACCCACTCATAAAGAGGACATAACTTCTTAAAAGAGGTTGAAAACTTAGTCTGTTTTGTCTTTGCCCTTCAATGTCTGGTTAGCATCAGATTCTTATAAATCTCCAGGTGATTCTTATATATACATCACATGGGGATCTTGTTAAAATGTAGATTCTGACTCAGTATATCTGGGATAGAAATGCAAATTCTCAGCAGGAGGTGGAATTGGAATGAACTGGTTCAAAGCCGTGGCTTCCTAGAGTTGCCATAACAAATTTCCACTAACTTGGTGGCTTAAAAAACAAAGATTTATTCTTTCACAGTTTTGGAGGCTGTAAGTTTGAAATCAAGGTGTTGGTAGGACCATGCTTCCTCTGAAGACTCTTTGCGATAACTCATTCCTTGCCTCTTCCAGCTTCAGGTGGCTCCTAACATTCCTTGGTGTCCCTTGGTTTATAGATATATCACTCCAATCTCTGCCACCAGCTATATATGTTCTTTGCCCCAGTGTCTCTGTGTCTCAAATATCCTTCTCCTTTCTCTTATAAGGATACCAGTCATTGGATATATGGCCCACCCTAAATCCAGGATGATCTCATCTCAAAACCCTTCATTACATCTGCAAAAACTTTTATTCCAAATAAGATCACATTCTGAGATTTTCAGTGGACATATCCTTTGGGAGGATGCCACTTAATCCACTACACGTGATGACTGCTAGTCAGTGCCAGAGAGGCAGCTTATGGTGGATACCTCTGACAACAAAGTAGGAAGGAGTAGATGGGGAAAGATGGTAAAATGCATGAGGGCATTAACTACTGCCATTGAGTTGATTCCAATACATACTGACCCCCATTGTGTTCCCAAGGCTGTAAATCTTTATGGAAGGAGTACTGTTGACTTCCAGTAAGATGGCAAAATAGACAGACAAGCTACACAGACCCTATTCAACAAAGAAAAAAGAACCAATTGGCACAGATACAGAAAATAATCCTAGAGCCCTGAGTTTTGAACGGAGGGATACAGAAGTGGATTAAACACCATCTAGTAGAAGAACCTGAATGAAAACAAAGTATAAGGAGACAAATGGAGCTACAGACTGTCAACTATCCTGACGCCATGGACATTTTGGATATTTACAAGTGGTGTTAGGACCTGAGTAGTAAGTAAAAATTGGCCCTGCTTGCCAAGAGCTGCATGGACAACTGCACTGGTGGCTGATGACTAAAACGGGAAACAACAAAGAAGGAGACAAACTGAGCTATGGTCTTTTGACTGCAGGGGGCACAGCCATTTTGGATATTTATAAGTGGTGTGACCATTTTAGATACTTAAAGCAGCAGCATTCAGATCCCAGTGAACTAAGGATGGGCTCTAGGCAGAGGACAGCAAGGGGCAACCACACTAGAGGCTGATGACTGGAAAGGTGCGATATTTCCCTTGTTACTCTTATACCCTATACCCTCTTGGTAAATGGAGATGTGGCCATCCCCTACCTCCACCCACCTCTGGACTGGCAGGAATTCCATCCCAGTCTGTGGGCTCTGACAGAGCCTGGGTGCTCTACCTTGTGCCCCACCCCACCCCCAATTTTTTCTTTTCTGTTTTGTTTTGTTTTGTTTTGTTGGTTTGTTTGTTTTAAAATTATTCTTTTTTTCTTTCATTTTATTCTTCCTTTTGCCCTTCCCAGGTCCTAGTTTTTAGATTCTTTTCCATTCCTTTTTCCTGCTTCCCATCCTTTTTCTTTCTTTTGGTTTTTCCCATCCCTTGTTTTTCTTTTTGCATTTTTCTCATGTTTTTCTTTATTATTCTTTTATTCTAATTTTTTTCTCTTATTTTCCACTCAACAGATATTGTGTGTGTGTGTGGGAGGGGTTTTCTGTCTCTTTTTCTATTTATATTTCTTTTATCTTTTAAAAATATTTCTTTAAATGTTTCTTCTCATTTAGTACCATTCTTTTTTCTTTTTTCTTTTTTGAAGCAACTGTTGCTGTGTGTTTATGCAGTGTGTGTGTTTTGTCCTCTTTTTTTTTTCACTTTTTTGGTGGTTTTTTTTTTTATTGTTGTTTTGGTCTAACTGAGTGGAAGACAGCAACCATGCCCATATGACCCAACCACACCTGCACATCCTGCAGCCCCACCTACTGAGTGAGGGCCACCACTTGCTTCTGCGCCAGCTGGCCAATGATAGACAACAGCCAATATGAGCCCAACTCACCCTTAACTCCTCTTCACAAAAAGCTAATAGAAATCTGTGCACCTACTTTCATTCTCTATCACACCCACCAGGAGACAGGTGGTGAGTGCATAAGTGCAGCCAACTAGTGAATAGTGGAGGAGCACAGTACCCTGCTTACTCAGATATATCAAAAATGGATCAAAAAACAAAAATGGATCAAAGAATTAAATGTGAAGCCTAAAATTAAAGTTACTCGAAGAAAACCTGGGGCAAAATCAGGGGCCCTGAATTATGGCATAGACTATCAAGTATAACCCAAAATGCACAAACAGCAGAAGATAAAATAGATGATTGGGACCTTCTAAAAATTAAAGTTTATGTGCTTCAAAAGGCTTCTCCAAAAGAGTAAAAAGAGAACCAACAGTTCTGGGGAAAATATTTGGCAATAACATATCTGACAAGGGACTTATCTCTAAAATTTACAGAAAACCCCATCACCACAGCAACGAAAAGACAAACAATCCAATTTAGAAATGGGCAGAGGACATGAATAGACACTTCACCAAAGAAGATATTCAGGCAGCCAACAAACACATGAAGAAATGTTCATTATCATCAGCCATTAGAGAGATGCAAATCAAAACAACAATGAGACACCATCTCACCCCAGCACTAATAGCAAAGCTCAACAACACAGAAAATAACAAATGCTGGCAAGGATGTGGAGAGATTGGGACACTCATACACTGCTGGTGGCACTGTAAAATTAGACAACCACTGTGGAAAGCAGTATGGCAATTCCTTAAAAATTGGAATTAGAAATACCATTTGACCCAGCAATCTCATTACTAGGTATATATCCTAGAGAAGTGAGAGCCGGGATAAGAATAGACATATGCACACCCATCTTCATCACAGCGCTATTCACAATAGCAAAGAGATGGGAATGACCAAAGTGCCCATCAACAGAAGAATGGATAACCCAACTGTGGTACATACACACAATGGAATACTGTGCAACCCTAAAGAAAATGTAGAATCTGCGAAACACTGCATAACATGGATGAATGTGGAGGGCATTATACTCAACGAAATAAGGCAATCACAAAGGACAAATACTGTATTACTTCACTATTGTAAAAAGTCAAGTAAAGGTTTATATATGGAAGGAAATTTTCTTTGTTGGTTACCAGGGATGAAAGGGTAGAGGAAGGAATACTGCTAGACAAGTAGAGACAAGTATTGCTTTGGGTGAAGGGAAGTCCAATGTACCAGAAGTGAGTGATCAACATGATGGCATTGAGGTAGAGGAAGATATAGAGAGGTACATGAGAGATGCGGACAACAAAGATGAATCCTTCTGCATGTACAGTACTGTGTTGTCAGTGATGGCAAACATTAATATGTGAATGGATAGATGGGTACACAGGCTGAATGATCAGGTATGTCTAGGCAGAGGGGAGTGTGCCCATGACCATGTATAGGGTTAGCAGATGATGTTTGTACACGTGTATTTGAATGTGCTATAAGAATGTCCGCGTGTATAGTAGAAGTGAGAAGGGGCAAGGTTGTGGTGGCTTCTTGGCCACAGCCAGCTACCCTGAGGGAGTGAGTAGTTGGACCTGTGGCCTCCGAACCATGGTCACAGGGGACATCAAGCTCAACTGGCATAACATACTACACAAAAACATTGTTCTACATCCTAATTTGGTGAGTAGTAACTGGGATCTTAAAAACTTGCAAGTGGCTATCTAGTTGCAAGGATGGATCTCTCCTCATCCAGAGGAAAAAAAAAAAAATGAAGAAAACCAAAGATACATGAAAACAATTAGTCCAGGGGACTAATAGACCATGAGATCCTCAACCTATATGACCATGAGACCAGAAGAACTAGATGGTGCCTGGCTACCACTGTCAACCACTTGGTGGGTGATTGTGCAGGAGATCATGGATAGAGTGGGAGGACAATATGGAGCAATACTCAAAATCATAAATTAAAAAAAAAAATCAGGTTTGCTGGTCTGATAGTGCCTGGTGAGACCCCTGAGGTTATAGGCCCTAGCTGCCCTTCAGGTCTGGAACTGAACTCACTCCTGTGGCTTCCAGCCAAACAATAGACAGGCATATGGGGTGAACATTTACATCAAGTAGATATACTCCTTGTAGAGATCAATCATGGGAGAATGGAAGGGCATTGTATGCACAATGAGACAGCTGGGAGGTGGCGGAGTGCATGGGAGGGAAAGACACAGGGAAGAGGTAACTGTGGGGAGGAAGTGGGAAGAGAGCTGTTACATTGTGAGGAATTAGAGTCTATGTCATGAAACAAAATGTGTATGAACTGCTGTATGGAAAGTTAATTTGCTCCACAAACGTTCACCCAAATCACAATGTTGTTGTTGTTGTTATGTCAAGTCGGATCCAACTCATAGCGACCCCTCCTTGGGTTTCCGAGGCAGTATGATTACAGAAGTAGATTGCCCCATCTTCCTTCCGAGGAGTGGCTGGTAGGTTTGAACCACCAGCCTTCTGGTTAGCAATCAAGTGCCTTAGGCACTACACTACCAGAACTCCCAAATCACAATAAAAACTTTAAAAAAAATCTTTACAGAAGTATATTGCCTCATCTTCCTCCTGTGGAGCAACTGGTAGGTTTCAACCGATGATCTGGTTAGCACCCAAATTCCTTACCCACTATTCCACCAGCACTCTAATGAGTACATTAAGATCAATGAATTATAAGAACAGGAATACCAGAAAGCTGAATAATCTTCCAAGTAGTGAACATTTCCTAATGAGTAGATGCTATTAGAAAGCACCATCCTAAGATAATTCTCAGGGGACAAAAATCTATTGCCATTGTCATAAATATCTTTGTTTCTGTGATCTCATCTAACAGTTTAATTGAAGAGAAAGAGTAGGGGGAGTGGAGGTCTCTATGCTAACTTTAGTATTGCTGTATTCTTGGCCTCCAGGTCACTGTAAAACTCCAAAACAATTTCCATTTGCAAAGCCTACAACTCCAACTAATGAGTCTGAGTTTCCAGTTGGGACATATTTGGATTATGAATGCCTCCCTGGGTATTTTGGGAGCTTGTTCTCTATCATCTGCCAGGAAAGCTTGGTCTGGTCAAATGCTGAAGATGTCTGTAAAAGTAAGTAGCACTGCCCTGGGAGTTCTTCATATTTGTCTAAGTATCTGTGGGATCTGACTTAATTTGTTCAAATTATGGAGGCAAGACATCTAAATGTGAAGGTATTTCAATGGAGGGTGCTCTTGTAAGTCATCATTTCTTACTGCTTGGATTTCTGCACCATGACTTATTCATTTCATGAGAAAGACTCTCACAAAGGAATTGAAGGGAAAATCTCATTCACTGGAAAGCACCTTTGAAAGCAGAAACCATGAAATGCGTGAATCGGGGACAAAATGTTGACATGTTTGCCTGTTCTAGATATTTCATCTAAGTGGTGTGTTATTGCTGTTAGGTGCCGTTGAGTCAACTCCGATTCATGGCGACCCTATGTACAACAGAACAAAATACTGCCCAGTCTTGTGCCAGCCTCACAATCCTTGCTAGGCCTGAGCTCATTATTGCAGCCAGTGTGTCAATCAATATAATTAGAGACTTGCTCTTTATCGCTGACTCTTTACTTTACCAAGCATGATATCCTTCTCCAGGGAATGGTCCCTTCTGACAACATGACAAAATTAGGTCAGAAGAAGTCTGGCCATTCTTGGTTCCAAGGAGCATTCCAGCTGCAATTCTTCCAGCACAGATTTGTTAGTTCTTCTGGAAGTCCTTGGTACTTTCTGTATTCTTTGCCAACACCACAACTCAAAAGCATCAACTGTTCTTCAGTCTTCCTTATTCATTGCCCAGCTTTCACATGTATATGAGGCAACTGCAAATCTATGGCTTGGGTTAGGCGTACCTTGGTCTTCAAAGAGACATCTTTGCTCTTCATACTTTAAAGAGGTCTTTTGCAGCAGATTTGCCCAGTTCAATAAGACATCTGATTTCTTGACTGCTGCTTCCTTTGATTATGGATACAAGTAATATGAAATCTTCGACAACTTCTACCTTTTCTCCACTTATCATAATGCTGCTTATTTGTCCAGATGTGAGGATTTTTGTTTTATCTTGAAGTGTAATCCATACTGCAGACTATAGTTTTTAATCTTCATCAGTAAGTACTTCAAGTCATCTTCACTTTCAGCAAGGAAGGTCATGTCATCTGCATATTGCAGGTTGTTAATGAGTCTTGCTCCAATTCTGATACCACATTCTTCTTCATATAGTCCAGTTTCTTGGATTATTTGCTCAGATTGAATAGGTATGGTGAAACGATACAACCCTGACACACTCCCTTCCTGATTTTAACCCAAGCAATATCCCCTTGTTCTGTTCAAACGACAGCCTCCTGGTCTATGTACAGGTTCCTTATGAGCACAATTAAGTGTTCTGGAATTCCCATTCTTCTCAGGGTTATCCATAATTTGCTATGATCCACACAGTGAAATCCTTTTGCATACCCAATAAAACACAAGTAAACATCTTTCTTGTATTCTTTGCTTTCAGCCAAGATCCATCTGACATCAGCAATAATATCCCTTTTTCCAATGTTCTCTTCTGAATCCAGCTTGCATTTCTGGAAGTTCCCTATCAATATAGTGTTGCAACTGTTTTTGAATTATTCTCAGCAGAATTTTACTTTCATGTGATATTAATGATATTGTTTGATAATTTCCACATTCTGTTGCATCACCCTTCTTTGGAATGGATACAAATATGGATCTCTTCCAGTCAGTTGGCCAGTCATTTTTTTGGCATAGATGAGTAAGTGCCTCCAGCAGGGCATCCATTTGTTGAAACATCTGAATGAATATCCCATCAATTCCTGGACGTTTGTTTTTGCTGATTCCTTCAGTACAGCTTTAACATCCTCCTCCAATACCATTGGTTCTTGATCATATGCCACCTCCTAAAACCGAGGAACAGCAACCATTTCTTTTTGTACAGTGACTCTGTATTCCTTCCATCTTCTTTTGAAGTTTCCTGCATTGCTCAATATTTGCCCATAGAATCAATATTGCAACTCGAGGCTTGAATTTTTTTTTTTTTTTTTTTTTCAGTTCTTTCAGCTTGAGAAATGCTGAGTGTGTTCTTCACTTTTGGTTTTTCTAACTCCAGGTCTTTGCACATTTCATTTTAATAATTGACTTTGTCTTCTCAAACTGCTCATTAAAATCTCTTTAGCTCTTTTATCTTGTCATTTCTTCCATTTGTTTTAGTTACTCTCCATTCAAGAGCAAGTTTCACAGTCTCTTCTGACATCCATTTTGGTCTTTTCTTCCTTTCTTGTCTTTTTAATGACCTTTTGCTTTCTTCATGGATCATGTTTTTTATTTCATTCCACAATTTGTCTGGATTTTTGTCTTTGGTATTCAATGCATCAAATCTTTTCTTTAGGTGGTCTCTAAATTCAGGTGGGATGTAATCAAGGTCATATTTTGGCTCTCATGGACTTGTCTTAATTGTCATCAGCTTCATCATGAACTTGCATATGAGCAATTAATGGTCTGCCCTATAATCAGCTCCTGGCCTTGTTTTGATTGAAGATATTGAGCTTCCCCATCGCCTCTTGCCACAGATGTAGTCAATCTGATTCCTGTGTACTCCATCTAGCAAAGTCCACATGTATAGCTATCATTTATGTGGTTGAAAAAAAAGTATATTCAATGAATAAGTCGTTGGTCTTGCAATATTCTTTCTACAAACGCCAGTGTGATTTCTATCACCAAGGCCATATTTTCCAACGACTGGTGATTCTTCTTTGTTTCCAACTTTTGCATTCCAATCACTAGTGATAATCAACACATCTTGGTTGCATGTTTGGTCAATTTCAGCCTGCAAAATTTGGTAAAAATCTTCAATTTCTTTGTCTTTGGCTTTGGTGGTTGGTGTGTAAATATGAATAATAGTAGTATTAACTAGTCTTCCTTGTAGGCATATAGATATTATCCTATCACTGACAGCATTGTACTTCAAGATAGATCTTGAAACATTCTTTGTGACAATGAATGCCATACCATTCCTCTTCAATTTGTCATTCCTGGCATAGCAGATCGTATGGTTGTCTGATTCACAATGGCCAAAAGTGGTCCATTTCAGCTCACTAATGCCTAGGATATCAATCTTTATGCATTCCATTTCATTTTTGACAGCTTCCAGTTTTTTTTAAATTCATGCTTCATAGATTCCATGTTCTGATTATTAATGGGTGTTTGTAGCTGTTTTTTCCCATTTTGAGTCGAGTCACATTAGCAAATGGAGGTCCTGAAAGCTTTATTCCATCTACTTCATTAAGGTTGACTCTACTTTGAGAAGGCAGCTCTTCCCCAGTCATATTTTGAGTGCTTCCTACCTGAGGGGCTTATCTTCTGGCATTATATTGGACAATGTTTCAGGGCTATTCATAATATTTTCCAGTAATATATCAGACAGTATTTCACTGCCATTCATAAGGTTTCCACTGGCCAATTCTTTGAGACGTGAATGGTCCTTTCCTTCTTCCAAATCTGTCGTAGTCTGGAAGTTCCGCTGAAACCTGTCCACCATGAGGGACCCTGCTGGTATTTGAAATACCAGTGGCATAGTCTCCAGCTTCACAGCAACACACAAGCCACCACAGTGCAACAAACTGACAGACAAGTGGTTGTTGTTGTTATGTGCCGTGGAGTCGGACCCGACTCGTAGCGACCCCTCCTTGGGTTTCTGAGGCAGTATCACTACGGAAGTAGATTGCCTCTCTTCCGAGGAGTGACTGGTGGGTTTGAACCACCAGCCTTCTGGTTAGCAGTCAAGTGCCTTAGGCACTATGGTATCCAAAGTTTATAATGATTACCAGAGATGAGAGGGAGGGAGAAAGAGCAACTTATTGCTTAAGGAACATTGGACTTCTGTTAAGGGCGATGAAAAATTTGGAAATGGATAGTGGTGAAAGTTGTACAACATGATGAATATAATTAATATCACTTAATTGTACACGTAAAAATGTTAAAATAGTGGGGCAATGCCTAAGACATTTGACTGCTAACCAGAAGGCTGGCAGTTCAAACTCACCAGCTGCTCTGTGGAAGGAAGATGAGACAATCTACTTCCGTAAAGATTTACCACCTTGGAAACCCAGTGGGGGTGACTATGACTCAGAATTGACTCCATGGCAGGGTTTGTTTTTATTTTAATACATACATACATATATACATATACATATCCCTATATATGTATATGTGTACATACATGTGTGTACATGCACATATGTGTGTGTATATATATATATATGTGTGTGTGTGTGTGTGTGTTCTGGTTACCTAGTGCCCCTCTGACAAGAATATTCCATAAATGGGGTGGCTTGAACAAACAGGAGTTATTCTCTTACAGTTTGGAGGCTTTAAATCTGAGTTCAAAGTGCCAGGTTCTAGGTTGAAAGCCCCTCAGTCTTGGGCCTCAACTCTGCCTCCTGCTCCCAGTCCACTGAAGCTGGAGGCTTTTCTTCATTCAGACAGCTACTGGATGCTAAGACTGGCAAGCCCAAGGTTGACAAGTGAAAGGGCACAGTCCCAATGTTATCAAACCACATGGCAGGCCATTAATTCAAGTCCATTGGAAGTTCCAAGGTTGGCAGAGCATGATGGGTTGCTGCACAATGATATGGCTACATGCAGGGTTTGAGTGTGCCATAAGCTAGAGACTGTTCCCCAAGGCTTCTCCTTATATACAGGAAGACCACATCCCTAAAGCAGCTACTCAGCTGCTCACAGTAGATTCCACCATGGAGGTGATTACCAGTCTCATCATGGGTACTAATACTATATCCAGCTGCCCAGCCACTCAACCAGGCCCAGACAAGATGACACACAATATATATCTACATACACACATATGTTGTCATTAGGTACCATCGAGTCGATTCTGACTCATAGCAACCCTATATACTACACAGCACAAAACACTACCCCAGTCCTGAGCTAGCTTCACTATCATTACTATGCTTGAGCCCATCGTTGCAGCCACTGTGTCATCAGTGTTACTGAGGGGCTTCCCTTTTTGCTGACCCTCTACTTTACCAAGCATGATACCTTTCTCCAGGGACTGGTCCCTTCTGATAACATGAAAAAAGTACAGGAGGTTAAGTCTGGCCATTCTCACTTCTAAGGTACATTCCGACTGTACTTCTTTCAAAACAGATTTCTTGTGGCAGTCTATGTATTTTGAATATTCTTTGCCAGCACCATAATTCAAATGCATCAATTCTTCTTCAGTCTTTCTTATTATAATTATAATTATTGTAATTGTACTAATTATTATATTGTTATAATTATTAATTATAATTATTATTATAATTATTGTAATTATATATATATATGTATATATATCACAATTTTGAAACAGAAAGAAAATTATGTGAGTGTCTTAGTTACCTAGTGCTACTATAATAGAAACACTACAAGTGGTGGCTTTAATAAACAGAAATCTATTTTCTCACAGGTTAGGAGGCTAGAAATCCAAACTCAGGGTGCTGGCTCTAGGGGAGGTCTTCCTCTCTCTGTCTGCTTTGGGGAAAATCCTTGTCTCTTGGTTCCTTAGAGAGCTTCATGTGGTGTGGCATCTATTTCCCCTATCTCTGCTCGCTTCCCTATGCCTAATTTGCTTGGTTCATATATCAAAAGAGATTGATTTAAAACACACCATACACTACTACTGCCTTGTTAACATAACAAAGAAAATCCTCTCCTAAATGGGATTATAATTCAGGTATAAGGGTTAGGATTTACAGCACATATTTTGAGGTCATGCAATTCAGTCCATAACTATGAGTCACTGTGAAATGTACTTGGTTGACTAAAGATAAAGGGGACACCGAATTTTGAGGCTTTTCATTTTGAGGTTATTTCAATGACTCATATGCCTGTGAAAGCTGGACGATGAACAAGGAACGCTGCAGAAGAACTGATCAATTTGAATTGTGGTGTTGGCAAAGAATGTTGAATGTACCATGCACTGCTAAAAGAATGAACAACAAATCTGTCTTGGAAGTACAGCCAGAATGCTCCTTAGAAGCAAGAATGGCCAGACTTCATTTCCTGTCCTTTGGTCATGTTATTAGAAGGGACCAGCCCCTGAAGAAGGGTATTATGCATGGTAAAGTAGAGGGTCAGAGAAAAAGGGGAAGACCCTTAATAAGATGGATTGACATATATAGTGGCTGCAATGATAGGCTCAAGCATGGCAACGATTGTGAAGATGGTGAAGGACCAGGCAGTGTTTTCATTCTGTTGTATGTAGAGTTACCATGAGTTGAAATCAACTTGACAGCCAAAAAACCAAACTCACTGCCACCAAGTTGATTCGACTCACAGTGACCCCTCCTTGAGTTTCTGAGGCAGTATCTCTGTGGAAGTAGATTGCTCAACTTCCCTTCCAAGGAGTGGCTGGTGGGTTTGAACCACCAGCCTTCTGGTTAGCAGTCAAATGCCTTAGGCACTATGCCACCAGAGCTCCTGACTTAACAGCACAAAACCTAATAACAACAATAAGTAGTAAAGATAAAGGGGACACCCAATTTTGAGGCTTTTTATTTAGGCTGGTGGGATCAGAGGAGTCCCTGGGTAGTACAAATGGTTACCATACTTGGCTGCTAACTAAAAGACTGGACATTCAAGTCCACTCAGAGGTGCCTTGGAAGAAAGCCTGGGTGATCTACTCCTAAAAAATTAACCACTGAAAACCCTGTGGAACCATATTGTCACAGTAGAACCTCATATGTTCTACTGTGACACATATGAGGTTACCATAACTCAGAGTTGACTCGATGACAACTAGTACGGGTAGGATGAGAATACAACTCTTTTACCATAAATAACCTTTATTGGGAGATGCAAAGTGGTCTCTTTAAAAGTGACATTCTGGAACTGGTTGATTCTGAGGTTATATAGTTAGTTTTCTTGAACTGGCCAGTTCTGTGGAGCAATCAGAACTATATCCCCCTCTAAAAAAACAAATCAAACTCAGTGCCGTCGAGTCGGATCCCACTCATCACGTCCCCTGCTTGGCTTTCCGAGGCAGTATCTCTACAGAAGTAGATTGCCCAACCTTCCTTCAGGGGAGTAGCTGGTGGAAGTAGCTGGTGGGTTTGAACCACCAGCATTCTGGTTAGCAGTCAAATGCCTTAGGCACTACGCCACCAGAGCTCCCATGCTACACTCTAGTGTGAACCTTATAAACAAGGGCAAATTGAACTCTACACGAAGTCCCAAATTCTGCTTTTTTCCTCTAGGAAAATCATGTGGATATCCTCCAATACCCTCCAATGGAATGGTGCTTATAAACACAGATGACCAGTTTGGATCAACTGTTAATTATACTTGTAATAAAGGGTGAGTTGGGAGTACTACCTCTTGATATGAGTTCCAGGACAGTAACACCAGCCTCTGATCCAGTCTTAGAAAGGCAACATAGACTATTGCCCCATTCACTTTAAAAAGTAAGCAACAGGATAAAGATGGAGGCTTGAGCACAGGCATATGACCAGAGAAAATAAAGAGCAGAAACAACCTGTATCTGTATTGCACACTAGGGGAGGGTACTACGCTTCCGCTGAGTCTGGTACATATGAAGGCTGGTGAAGTAGTCCCCAGGAGAAAAAGGAGCAGCCTATCAAATAAGTAAAAGCAAAATTGCTATTTGACCAAAACAAAGATCCTTAACTGAGAGCATCAAGTCCTGTAGCTGACTTGGAGGACCCTGAGGCAAGGAGTTGGAAGGGCAAATCTTAAAGGTAAACAGCAATTCTGGGAAGCATAAGCATTAAATTGCTCACTGGGTGGGGGCATCCATGAGTTTCTTGTTTTTGACTTTCCTTCAGAATGGGTAACCATGCAAAAAGCCATTGACTCAACTTGGAACAGTTAAAGGATGTGTACTAAATTTCAATTACCACAATCAATTAAGGGGAAAAAATAGATATAGATTAAATCTCCCTGAAAAACTGCCCCTGGTCATTAGCCCCACCCAAGCTATTGATCAAGCCTATCTAAGGTGTTGATCCAAAGTGTTATTCTTATGATCCAGCAAGTTTAAAGTTCAAATATACTCAAATATATTTGAATCTATATTATTGATTCAAATCAATATTTACCCCTTCTCATTTTATCTGAGCCTGGGAGATTTTAACAGCTTTCCACACAATCTTTTGACAAATCATTTAGAGCCCAATCTGAGAAATCAAAGAAAATCCCTCTACAAAACAGTAAACCCCAATAAACAGGAGGAAAACCTTTAGAAATCTCTCATGTGTTGGTAACATAGAATCTATAAAACTATAGGAGATGTTTGTAAGATTGAATAATCTGAAATGGTAAATTTTATATATGAATGTAACACACATCAAATAAAAAGGAGTACTGATCAATAGATTAGATACTGCCCCCCCAAACAAACAACAACAACAACAACAAAAATTGAAGAAATTCTCCAGAATTCATCCAGGGTAGACAGTACTGAAAAATATACTCTCACATACACACACATACATATTAACACACAACAGAAATTCCAGAAAAATAAGAGAAAGCAGAAATTGATGTAGGATTAATTAGTATATAACAAAGGACATTTTGCAAGACTCAAAACCAAACTCACTGCCATCAAGTCAGATCCAACTCATAGTTATCCCTCCTTGGGTTTCTGAGGCAGTATCACTATAGAAGTAGATTGCCCAGCCTTCCTTCTGAGGAGTGGCTGGTGGATTTGAACCGCCAGCCTTCTGGTTAGTAGTCAAATGCCTTAGGCACTATGCCACCAGAGCTCCCTTTCCAAGACTAGGGGGGGAAAAAAGGACTAGATCATTCTAATCTTAAAGGATAACTAAACAAATATAAGATTAATGATAAGAGTCCCTACTCTTACAGTGAGGAAATTTATAAAATTTATATAAATGTAATACATGCATATATAATTATTGCAAATATCCAAAGATAAAAAAAGAAACAAAGAAGAAATTCATATTGACATCAAATTTCCTTTCCATACCACTACATAGAAAAAAATCAGTATTGTGAGAAGAAAACTTGTGCCATAAAATTTTTGTACTCAGTAGCCAAGGTACATTCATCTGCAAGGCACAGATGTTGTTGTTGTTGTTGTTTGCCGTCGAGTCGGCCCCGACTCATAGCGACCCCTCCTTGGGTTTCCAAGGCAGTATCACTACGGAAGTAGGATT
>NW_006921600.1:19875511-19883356 GCF_000298275.1 Orycteropus afer afer | reverse complement strand
AGAAGAACTAGATGGTGCCTGGCTACCAATGTCAACCACTTGGAAGGGGATCTATGTAGGAGATCCTGGATAGAGAGGGAGAACAATGTGGACAAAACTCAAAATCATTTGGAGAGAAAAAAAAAGTGTGTGTTGGGGGGACCAGGTTTGCCGGTCTGATAGAGCTTGGTGGAACCACTGAGACTATGGCCCCTAGCTGCCCTTCAGGTCTGGAATTGAACCCACACCTGTGGCTTCCAGCCAAGCAAAGGACAGGCATATGAACTGAACATTTACCTGAGGTAGATACACTCCTTGGAGAGATAAATCATGGGAGAAAGAGGGCTGCTTATGCACCAGGAGACAGCTCAGGGGGCCAGAGGGCATGGAGGGATGGACACAGGGAAGAGGTAATTATCGGGAGGAAGTGGGAGAGGAGCTGTTGCATTGTGGTAAATTGTGGTCAATGTCATGAGACAAAGTGTATGTGAACTGCTGCATGGAAACTGAATTTGCTCTGTAAATCTTCACCCAAATCACAATAAAAATAAATAAATAAAAGAATAATAAGCTTCATATAAAACAATAGCTTTTAACACTAAAACAAGAACATTGGGGCTGAAGTAAGAAAAAACTATGTATGCTTAAACATAAATAGCACATAGTCTTAACATCAAAAATAAAGAAAAAATTATTTTCTCTATTAGGATAAAATCAAAATATGTAGCTTCAAAATTATAAAGACAATCAAAATATCAAAACCATACAGTCCTTATAACATGAGAGAGGTGAGTGAAACAAGAAGACAAGGAAACTTTCTATTATTCCTGCAAGAACTCAATTTCAGTAGAGCAAGAAGGGAGTTGATTTTGTTCAGCGTTGAGTTCCCAGCCCTTAGAATTTTAAAATAAGTAAAAGAGAATGAACACAAAAAGCAAAATCAAACTCGTAAGTATGGCAGCAAATACAAATGGCTTACATTTCCCCTTTGAAAAACAAAATCTTCTAAATATAGTAGAAACAAAAATTTCTAACTATAAGATATTTAAAATAAAATAAAATTCGTGAGAAAGATTTTAAAACTCTATTTTAAAAAGTATCAGGAAGGCAAAAAAGAGCAGTGACAAAATTTAAAAAGTAGAATTTAAGTCAAAAAGTACAAAGGATAAAAGATTTTTGGTTTTGTTTTAATATCATTACCTAGTCGAGGGTACAATGAGGACAAAAATTTCTAAGCAACAGAGCACTAAACAACATACTGAAACATAAAACAAATGCTGATATATAAGAGGGCTTGATCAAAAATTTTAATGATGGAAGACTTGCAAAAACAAAGGCAAGGAGGGGCGAGAAAGACAATGGAAATGAGGAACCCAGGCAGGAAAGTGGGAAGAGTGCTGTTACATTGAGGGGATTACATCTAATGCCATGAAACAAAATGCGTGTGAGTTATTGAATAGGAAACTAATTTACTCTGTGAACTTTCACCTAAACTGCAATATAATGTTCAGAGGGGGTAAAAAAAAAAAAAAGATAGCACTCTGCAATGCCTGTGCCTTTAAGAACTGTCTTCCACAGAAATAAATAAAAGGGAGTCCTCTGTGACTGCAATTTACAGCTTCCTGTTGTGGTCACCAGGGTTAACTTGTATCATCCGGTTGCCCAGAAAGAGACAGAAGATGGCCACCTTGCCAACCAGATATCAGGCCATAGATCTGAGTGACGGATGAAAGAGCCAGGCTCCCTCATGTTTTAAAATTTTTATGTGCAGGGATACATTGTGTACAACAAACAACAGACTAGAAGAAATATTGTACAAACTAAGATTACATCTTAGAAAACCCTGTGGTACAGTTCTACTCTGTCCCATGGAGTCACTAGGAGTCCAAAGTTGATTGGATGGCAGGCACCCAACAACAAGAATCTTTAGTGAAGCAAATTGCCAGGTCTTTGTCCTGCAGAGTGGTGGGTGTGTTGAAACTGCCAACCTTTCAGTTAGCAACTAAATACTTAACCATTGTACCATTGTTGCTGTTGTTATGTGCCATAAAGTTGGACCCAACTCATAGCGACCCCTCCTTGGGTTTCCGAGGCAGTATCACTACGGAAGCAGATTGCCCAATCTTCCTTCCCAGGTGTGGCTGGTGGATTTGAACCACCAGCCTTCTGGTTAGCAGTCAAGTGCCTTAGGCACTATGCTACCAGAGCTCCTATTGTACCACTAGGGCTCCTTATTAGGGAAATGCAAATTGAAGGAACATGATCTCATTTTTTACCATCATACTGGTAAACTTCTAAAAAACAGTGTTGTTGTTATGTGCTGTCGAGTTGGACCCGACTCATAGCGACCCCTCCTTGGGTTTC
The DNA here is from genome assembly GCF_000298275.1 of Orycteropus afer afer. Classification (NCBI taxonomy): domain Eukaryota; kingdom Metazoa; phylum Chordata; class Mammalia; order Tubulidentata; family Orycteropodidae; genus Orycteropus; species Orycteropus afer. The sequence goes on along the minus strand of NW_006921600.1, from coordinate 19,881,013 downwards.
CGAGGTGGTATCCCTACAGAAGTAGATTGCCTAACCTTCCTTCAGAGGAGTGGCTGGTGGGTTTGAACCACCAGCCTTCTGGTTAGCAGTCAAGTGCCTTAGGTACTATGCCACCAGAGGTCAAACAAACAATGTTGTTGTTGTTGTTGTTGTTGTTATGTGCCGTCGAGTCGGACCGACTCATAGCAACCCCTCCTTGGGTTTCCGAAGTGGTATCACTACGGAAGTAGATTGCCCCATCTTCCTTCCGAGGAGTGGCTGATGGGTTTGAACCGCCAGCCTTCTGGTGACATGAATGTAAATAGGAATTTGGGGAAAAGATTTTTTCAAAACATTGCTCAGTTGCAGTAGTCTTTAGAGAAATAATCTAACACCACTTTCAAAAATTGAAAACATGTCTATTTTATAACCTAATGATCCCACTGCAGGGGAAATGTTACAAAATGTTCTTTATTGAAACATTGTTGTTGTTGTTATATGTCTAGGAGTCAGACCCCACTCAGAGCGACCTCTCCTTGGGTTTCTGAGGCAGTATCACTATGGAAGTAGATTGCCCAACCTTCCTTCTGAGGAGTCGCTGGTGGGTTTGAACTGCCAGCCTTCTGGTTAGCAATCAAGTGCCTTAGGCACTATGCTACCAGAGTTCCTCTTTATTGAAATTATTGTTTATAAAACCAAAAAAAGGCAACAACCTATGCATTCTTCTATTAGGAATAGGCCAAATAAATTGTATTTACACTATAAACTATTTTGCAGCAATCAAAAAGAATTAATTAGACCTGTAATTAGTGACTTGGATGGGTGTGAATGATGTAATGTTAAATAAGAAAAACAATTTTCAGTGAAAATATGGTCTTTGTCACAATTACTCAACTCTGTCTTTGTATGCAAAAGAAGCCCTAGACAATATGCAAATGATTTAGTGTAGCTGTGTTCCTACAAAACTTAAAACAGGCTGAATAATCAGAACACAATTAAAGCAAATACTGACATTGTAAAAAATCTAACTAAGGCCATAGAACAATTTGTGTAGAAATTGTCAAATAAGAACCTAATTTTCTGTGTAAATACAATAAAATATTATTTTAAAAAAATGCTAAGGGACATATTTGCCTTCAGGGTAACATAGAAGAGTCAAAAAAGTTTGCTATCCCTGGTTAGATGAAGAGATTGTGAGCTATTTTTCTTTAATTCCTATTGTTACTCAAATTCATATGATTTATATAATATATATATATATATATATATATATACACACACACCTATATAAATTGGTTGGAGCTCTGGTAGCATAGTGGCTAAGACACTTGACTGCTAACCAGAAGGCTGGCAGTTCAAACCCACCAGCCACTCCTCAGAAGAAAGGTTGGGCAATCCTACTTCCGTAGTGATAATGCCTCGGAAACCCAAGGAGGGGTCGCTATGAGTCAGGGCTGATTCGACGGCACATAACAACAACAACAACAACATATAAATTGGTAAATCATAATTGATGGAGACTTTAGATTGAGTAAGCAAGAGTACATGAAATAAGACATTGAGGAATAAGGCTGCTTTGATACATGTGTGTTGAACAAACATATGAACAGATACATGTGTGTGTTCTACAGAGAATGTAAACTTTTAGGAGCATTGATATTATATTACTATAGAGTATAAACCAAAACCAAACTCATTGCCACTCACCACAACCCCTCCTTGGGTTTCTGAGGCAGTATCACTATGGAAGTAGATTGCCCAACCTTCCTTCCGGGGAGTGGCTGGTGGTTAGCAGCCAACCTTCTGGTTAGCAGTCAAATGCCTTAGGCACTGTGCCACCAGAGTATAAGTCAATAAATTTGCATATGTTGTTGTTGTTGTTATGTGCCTTCCAGTCAGACCTGACTCATAGTGACCCCTCCTTGGGTTCCTGAGGCAGTATCACTACGAAAGCAGATTGCCCCATCTTCCTTCCGAAGGAGTGGCTGGTGGGTTTGAACTGCCAGCCTTCTGGTTAGCAGTCAAGTGCCTTGTGCACTACGCTACCAGAGCTCCAAAATTTGCATATGTTGTTGTTGTTGTTATGTGCCGTCGAGTCAAACCCGACTCATAGCGACCCCTCCTTGGGTTTCCGAGGCAGTATCACTACGGAAGTAGGATTGCCCAACCTTCCTTCTCAAAAGAGCTAGACTCTCTCAGCATGATACAAGAAAACTAGGAATTAAAAACAAACAAATGAAAAGACTTAGAGTTTTAGAAAATAGAGAACTTGCATATACTCTTAGATCAAAGAGAAAATTAAAACAGTTAATGCAGATTACCTGTAGGATAACACTAAAAAAAAAAAAATCAGTTGCCATCAAGTTGCTTCTGACTTATGGTGACCCCATGTATTACAGAGTAGAACAACTCTAGCTAATTATTATTGCTTGTGTGTGTTCCAAGACCTCCACCAAGTGCTTTACCTGAGTTAACTCATGTAATCTTAAAAATGGCACTTGGAAGTGGGTTTCATACATAGCCCCCATTTTACAAAAGAGAAAACTGAGACAAAGAGATTAACTCATTTTCCCAAAATTCACATGGCAGAAGTTGAGATTACAATTTGAACATTACCACTCTGGTTCAACAACCTGTAATTGTAAACTTCACCAACTTCTTCACTATAAATGCTGATGTAGTTATATGTTGCCAAAACTAACCTTGCAGAAATTTTCAGTACTTTTACTTAACAAATAAAAACTCAGATAAATTAACAAAACATTTTACTTAAGAAATTTTAGATGATTAAAAATATATGCATATAAAGGAAGCTAGACTAAGAAATTAATGAAAAAGTGAATGAGTAGTAGAACTTCTGGGAAGATGGCAGAATAGGCAGACAAGCTACACAGATCCTCTTCAACAAAGAAATGAAAAGCCAGTTGAAACAGATACAGAAGATAATCCTGAAATCCTGAATTTTGAAGGGAATAATAAAGAAGTGGATTAAACACCAACTAGATTAAACACAAACTAGTAGAACAACTGGGAGCTCTGGTGGTATAGTGCCTCAGGCATTTGACGGCTAACTAGAAGGCTGGCAGTTCAAACCCACCAGCCACTCCTCCAAAGGAAGACTGGGCAATCTACTTCCATAAAGATACGGCCTCAGAAACCCAAGGAGAGGTCGCTATGAGTTGGATTCAACTTGACAGCAGTGAATTTGTTCTTGGTTTGTTTGTTTTTTTTTTTTTTTGGTAGAATAACCTGAATGAAAACAGTGAATAAGGAGACAAATGGATCTGCTATACTGATGGCACAGCCAATTTGCATATTTACAAGTGGCATTTGGTCCAGGCAGCAATCTAAGTGTTGGCTCTCTTCACCAAGGACTATATGGACAACTGCATTAGTGGCTGATGACTAGAAAGGAAAACAGCAAATAAAGAGACAAAATGAGCTGTGGACTTTCGGCTGTCCTGAGAACACAGCCATTTTGAATATCTGCAAGTGGCATGGCATGACCATTTTGAACATCTGCAAGTGGCATTCTGATCCTAGCAGCAACCTATTCTTAGGACAACTAAACTGGAGGCTGATGACTAGAAAGGTGCAGCAACAGTGCCCTTTTTACTTGTATACCCCATGCCCTCTTGGTGAATGGAGGTGAGCCCATCCTCCACCTCCACCTTCCTTCTGGACTGGCAGGAATTCCATGTGTGCCTTGACAGAGCCTTGGTGCCCTGCCCCGCCCCCACAGTTTTGTTTTTGTTGGTTTGTTGTTAAATTATTCTTTTTTTCTTCCTTGTTTTTTTTTTTTTCCTTTTGCTTCCTTCATTTTTTTACCCCTCTCTCTCTCTCTTCTCCTTTCCTGGTTCCTTTGTTTTCTTCCTTTGGTTCTTCCAATCCTTTTTTTGTTTGTTTTTGAAGTTTTCCTACTTTTTTCATTATTACTCTTTTACTCTTGCTCTTTTCTTTTATTCTCCCTCCCTAGATAGTGTGGATTATTTTTCTCTTCATCTTTCTTGTGTCTTATTTTGATATATATTTTGAAAATTTTTTTCTCATTTATTGTCTTTGGTGATTGTTCTCTTAATGTTGTATATGTTTTTGTTCTCTTGTTTATATTTATTATTTATTTTGGTGGGTTTTTTTCATTGTTTTTGTTCTGAGTGGGAGATAGCAACTGTGCCTATATGACTCAGCCATACTCACAACTCCTGCAACCCCACCCATTGAGTGAGGGCCATCACTTGTTTTTGCACCAACTGACCAATGATAGATGGTGGCCAATACCAGCCCAACTCACTCTTAACTGCTCTTCATGAATTAACAGAGATCTGTGTGCACACTCTCATTCTCTATGACACTCACTAGGAGACAGATAGGAAGTGCCTAAGTTCTGCCAGTTGGAGAATAGAGAAGCACACTCAGATATATTAAAACAAAATAAAGAAAAAAAAAATCTTGAGTGAATCACATCAACTAAATATGAATACAATGACAGCACAATCTCTCGGAGACAAGTGACCATCCCACTCCAGACAGAGAAGCAAGATAAACAAGGGACCAGGATACAGACCCAAAAAAAACCTTCTGAGGAAGAAGCAGCATTGGAACTCTCTGATAAGGTATTCAAAAGAATTATGTTTAGGGACCTTCAATGGACTGAGAGATAGATCAAGGAAAATACTGATAAAATTAAAGAAAACAAAGGAAGAATTTAAGGAAAACACAAACAAAACTCTAGAACAATTTAGGAAAATAATGAAAGAATGAACTGACAAACAAAAAATTAGAAATGATACAAAAACAACAAATAGAATTCCAGAAGATTAATACCAAAATTTCAGAAATAGATAACACATTGAATGGGCAAAGTAGAATTGAATCAATGGAGGACAGAATTAGTTAGATTAAAGACAAATACCAATATTACTTTGATAGGGATCAATCAGAAAAAAAGATAAAATGAAGAAAACATAAGATTCACATGGGATACCATCAAGATCCACCACTTATTTGTCAGTTTGTCATACTGTGGTAGCTTGTGTGTTGCTGTGAGGATGGAAGCTATGCCACCAGTATTTCAAATACCAGCAGGGTCACCCATGGTGGACAGGTCTCAGAGGACTTTCAAACTAAAACAGACTGGGAAGAAGGGAGGGGGCATCAACTTCTCAAAAGAATTGGCCACTGAAAACCTTATAAATAACAGTGAAATACTGTCTGATATATTACTGGAAAACATGAATAGCCCTGAAACACAGTACCAAAAGATGACCCCTTGAGATTGGAAGACACTCAAAATATGACTGGGGAAGAGCTGTCTTCTCAAAGTAGTAGTTGTTGTTGTTGTTAAGTGCCGTCGAGTCGTTTCCGAATCGTAGCGACCCCATGCACAGCAGAACGAAACACTGCCTGATCCCGCTCCAGCCCCACAGTCCATGCTATACTCGAGCCCATCATCGCAGCCACTGTATCAATCCATCTCGTTGAAGGCCTCCCCCTCTTTCGTCGACCCTCCACCCTACCAAGCAT
>NW_006921600.1:19866604-19874606 GCF_000298275.1 Orycteropus afer afer | reverse complement strand
CTTGAAGGCACATAGCAACATAAGGAACACCAGTGAATACTACTATTATTCAAATTTACACACCAACCACCAAAGACAAAGACAAGGAAATTGAAGGTTTTTACTAAATTTTGCAGGCTGAAATTGACCAAACATGCAATCAAGATGTGTTGATTATCACTGGTGATTGGAATGCAAAAGTTGGAAACAAAGAAGAATCACCAGTAGTTGCAAAATATGGCCTTGGTGATGAGAATCACCCTGGCATTCGCATGATAGAATATTGCAAGACCAATGACTTATTCATTGCAAATACTTTTTTCAACAACATAAACAGTGGGTATACACATGGACTTCACCTGATGGAGTACACAGGTATCAGATTGACTACATCTGTGGAAAGAGGCAATGAAGAAGTTAAGTCAAAACAAGGTCAGGAGCTGACCGTAGAACAGACCATCAACTGCTCATATGCAAGTTCACGTTGAAGCTGAAGACAATTAAAACAAGTCCATGAGAGCCAAAATATGACCTTGATTACATCCCACCTGAATTTAGAGACCATCTAAAGAATAGATTTGATTCATTGAACACCAATGACCGAAAACCAGACAAATTGTGGGATGAAATAAAAAACATGATCCATGAAGAAGACAAAAGGTCATTAAAAAGATAAGAAAGGTAGGAAAGATCAAAATGGATGTCAGAAGAGACTGTGAAACTTGCTCGTGAACGAAGAGTAGCTAAAGCAAATGGAAGAAATGACAAGATAAAAAGAGCTGAACGGAAGATTTCAAAGAGCAGTTCAAGAAGACAGTCAATTATTATAATGAAATGTGCAAATACCTGGAGTTAGAAAACCGAAAGTGAAGAACATGCTCATCATTTCTCAAGCTGAAAGAACTGAAATAAAAATTCAAGCCTCAAGTTGCAATATTGAAAGATTCTATGGGCAAAATATTGAATGATTCAGGAAACATCAAAAGAAGATGAAAGGAATACACAGAGTCACTGTACAAAAAGAATTGGTCGATGTTCATCTATTTCAGGAGGTGGCATATGATCAAGAACCAGTGGTATTGAAGGAAGAAGTCCAAGCTACACTGAAGGAATTGGCAAAAAACGAGGCTCAAGGAATTGATGGGATACCCACTGAGATGTTTCAACAAATGGATGCTGCATTGGAGGCACTTGCTCATCTATGCTAAGAAATCTGGAAGACAGTTACCTGGCCAACAGACTGGAAGAGATCCATATTTGTACCCATTCCAAAGAAAGGTGATCCCACAGAATGTGGAAATTACAGAACAATATCATTAATATCACACGCAAGTAAAATCTTGCTGAAAAAAATTCAAAAATGGTTGTTACAGTACATTGATAGGGAGCTTCCAGAGATGCAAACTGGATACAGAAGAGGATGTGAGATGAAGGGTATCATTGCTGATGCCAGATGGATCTTGTCTGAAAGCAAAGAACACCAGGAAAATGTTTACTTTTGTTTAATTGACTATGCAAAAGCATTTGACTGTGTGGTTCATAACAAATTATGGATAACACTGAGAGGAATGGGAATTCTAGAACACTTCATTGTGCTCATGAGGAACCTGTACATAGACCAGGCTGTCATTCAAACAGCACAAGGGGTTACAGCATGGTTCAAAATCAGGAAGGGTGTGTGTCGGGTTATATACTTTCACCATACTTATTCAATCTGTATGCTAAGCAAATATCCAAGAATCTGGACTATATGAAGAATAATGCAGTATTGGGATTGGAGGAAGACTCATTAACAGCCTGCATTATGCAGACAACACAAGCTTGCTCGCTGAAGATGACTTGAAGCACTTACTGGTGAAGATTAAAGATTACAGTTTGCAGTATGGATTACACCTCATCATAAAAAAAATGAAATTCTCATAACTGGACCGGTAAGCAACATCATGGAAAATGGAGAAAAGATTGAAGTTGTCAAAGATTTCATGTTACTTGGATCCACAATAAACAGCAATGGAAGCAGCTCAAGATATCAGACGTCATATTGCACTGGGCAAATCTGTGGCAAAAGGTGTTTAAAGTGTTGAAGAGCAAAGACATCTCTTTGAAAACTAAGGTGCACCTAACCAAAGCCATGGTGTTTTCAATCACCTGATATGCATGTGAAAGCTGGACCATGAATAAGGAAGACTGAAGAAGAATTGATGCTTTTGAGTTGTGGTGTCAGTGAAGAATACTGAGAGTCGGAGCCAACTTGACAGCATTTAAGAAAAACAACAACAGACAAATGTTAAGAAATTATTATATTATGGACAAGATTGATGTATTTGAATATATAAAATATTTAAGTTTCTCTAAATACAAAATAAATTGAAAACAAACAACAAACAAGGGAAGACTACAGAGCGCCTACACACCAATTATAAAAAAGGTAAACACCAAGCAACAACAAATGGTAAAGGAATATAAAGAAATAATTTACAAAAGAAAAATTGATATAGTTAAGTAATCATATAAGTAGTCACACAGTAACAATATGTTGTTGTTGTTGTTGTTACGTGCCATCGAGTCAGACCCAACTCATAGTGACCCCTCCTTGGGTTCCTGAGGCAGTATCACTATGGAAGTAGATTGCCCAACCTTCCTTCCGAGGAGTGGCTGGTGGGTTTGAACCACCAGCCTTCTGGGTAGCAGTCAAGTGCCTTAGTCACTATGCTACCAGAACTCCTATAGTAACAATATAGATACTTAATAAAAGATAAATTATGATGGAATATTCCCAATTTTGTGTCCTGTTCTGAATGGTTTTGACACGTGGATAAGAACCCCTGCCTTATATTTGAAGTATGAAGATGTTTGGCTATTTCAAGCCAGATAGTGTTTCCTCTGGTCCTTGTTTACTATATTTTCAGGGCAAAGCCATCACTCCTTCCTCCACTCAACAGACATTTATTGAGAACCCAAGATTTCAAGTCCTCTAAGCTAGATGCTACAGGGTGTTATATTTCAAAAAGACAGCTTCTTTGTTAATCAAGGAGCTTATCATTTCCTGGATGGGAAGCACACATGGACAAAGTAACTCTGAAATTCCCTAAAGACAAGTACAAAAACACCTCGTGATGAATAAGCAAAATAACCACAATTTATTGTGAAGGACTAGAAAAGAAGAAGCAAAAAAACCTAAATAAAGAGGTAAGAATCTAAGCTTAACCTTAGAAATAAAGGATTAATCTGCAGATGCAATGGGCTTTCTTCCTTCTGAATTTTCTGTCTGTAATTTGTTATATCTACTTGCTATTATTTTCTAAGTGGTGACTTAAATGGGAACTATGTGTGCTGCTGTTCTTGTTGTTAGGTGCTAAGCCAATTTTCAATGCGTAGCAACCCCATGCTACAGATTAGAACTGTTCCACAGGGTTTTCTAGGTTGTAGTCTTTATGGAAGCAGATTGTCAGGTTTTTCTCCATGAAGCCACAAAGTGGGTTTATGTGTAGAGTATAACAATTTTTCATTTTTTGTTTCTAGGTATCGACTCATTGGTTCCTCATCTGCTACTTGTCTTCTCTCAGGCAATAATGTCATTTGGGATAAGCAGGCACCTATTTGTGAGAGTGAGTTGAAGTATTTTTCCTCTAAATCCCTCCATTTCATCCTAATTTGCACTCAGAGTTACAAAGAATAAATGTAGAATACTTCTTAATCAGAGTAGGCCCTCAGATATTTGAAAATAGGAACCATGTGTTACATAGTCCTTCTGTTTTTTCTTTATATTAAAAGGTAATTAATCTGAAACTGTGAACTTGAACTCAGTTAAAATAATCCTGTATAACTTTGATTATAGACTCTTGTAAGCATAAATATCATTTTTAGTGAGTAACTCTTGAAGACATTAGAGAAAATTTGATGTGCCTCTCTGCCAACCCTTAATATCAGATTATAATCCTTAAGAGTGGCCCAAACTCCCTTCCTTATTAGTCTTACTGAGAATAATAAAAGAGGATCTTTGTATAACTTCCAGCAATTTCCCCTATTTCATAATTCAGAATTTCCCCAATTTTTCTGGTCATTGTCAACTTTGATCTTCCTTCACAATTCTTTCAGGGTCATGCCCTTGGTTGTATTTGTTCTTCAATAGTGGACCCTCCATCTTTTGTATACAGTATTTTAAAGTAAAGCTCCAAAATGTTGAGGAACATGGACAAATGCATGATAGCAAATTTGCAAAGAGTTAAGGCTGTAAGGAAATTAGCATCATACAGAGTTGGTGGGAGTCAGAGTGGGCACAAACTTTGGAAGGCTAATAATGTACAACAGATACAAAAAAAATCATTAGTGCAAATACCTTTTCATCTGGCAATTCTACTTCCCAGAATCTTTCTCAAGAAAATAATCATGGAATTTTTCCATGATTTCTAGGATTTTTTTCCAAAGATACTCATTGTAATATTATTTATGATAATGAAAAATATCAAAGAACCTAAAAATTCAGCATGGTTTGAAAAGAAGCAATTGAAAATATAAGTTTTATTTAAAACGTCTACTTTCTTTAATAATTATGTCCACCATCTACTTATGGACAGGTGATCTTTGACAAAGGGCTAAAACTCATTAAATGGGGAAAATATGGTCTCTTTAATAAATGGCACTGGCAAAATTGGATATCCATTTGCAGAAAAATGAAACAGGACCTACATCTCACACCATATACAAAAATGAACTCAAGCTGGATCAAATGTTACTGGGGATTCTGGGACCCAGAACAGGGATCCTTGCCTTCCACTGATGAAGAATAGAACAGGAGAGGCAAAATGTCCACAGAAATCAAAGTTTATTAAAGAGAAAGGAGAGGAGAGGGGCTCACGAGGGAGAGACGATGCCTATGCTAGCCTCCAAACTCTCACAGAACAAAGGATTTCTTAGGGTTTATAAAGACTTTTAGGGAGGAAAAAGGCATCATCTTTACTCATAAAATGGGCAGGAATTTCCAAGAAAAAGGCACAGTGATGAAAATCAGGTGTGTACACAGGAAGTAGCCAACATGGATTCAACACAAAGGCTGTCGGAACAAAGATGGAACCCATCACAAAGACTGCTGGAATGCTTGACACGACTTATTCTGGATGTTGCACATGCATAATGTCTCTGGACCTTGGTTCAAATCCCGGTGAGGGATCCCTGTTCTTGACTGCCTCTGGTAGAAGGCCACTTTATCCAAACCAAACCAAACTCACTGCCATCGAGTCAATCCTGACTCATAGTGACCCCTCCTTGGGTTTCCGAAGTGGTATCTTTATGGAAGTAGATTGCCCCATCTTCCTTCCAAGGAGTGGCTGGTGAGTTTGAACAACCACCAGCCTTCTGGTTAGCCGTTGGTTGCTATGCATTGAAAATTGTCTTGGCACCTAACAACAAGAATAGCAGCACAAATATTTCCCATTTAAGTCACCACTTAGAAAATAATAGCAGGTAGATATAACAAATTACAGACAGAAAATTCAGAAGGAAGAAAGACCATCTGCATCTGCAGATTAATCCTTTATTTCTAAGGTTAAGCTTAGATTCTGGTTAGCCTTAGGCACTAAGGCATCTCATTGAATTTTACTGCCCACTTCTGCACCTGATAAGGACAACTTGAAGGACAACTCAGGAGGTTGATCAACATTTTACAACTGGTTAAGCTTGTGGAGTTTGTAAAATGTAATTTTATCTTGCATAAGGGCCTGGTTTGTAATTGCCAGTAATTCTCTGTCACCAGCAGCAAGGGAACTGAGTTAAAGGCTGCTTGATTCAGCAAGCCTGATTCCTTTCCTGTCTTACAAAGACCTGGATGAAAAAACTAAAACTACAAAGACAATTAAAAAAAAGGGGGAGGTGAACTTAAGGACCCTAATTCAGGGCATAAATACACTACTGAATATAACTTAAAATTCACAAACAACGAAAGACAAAACAGATGACTGGGACCTCCTAAAAATTATACACTTGTGCACGTTAAAGGATTTCACCAGAAGAGTACAAAAAGAACCCACCAAATGGCAAATAATTTTTGGCAATGCCATATTGGACAAAGGGCTAATCTCTAAAATTTGTAGGAAACGTCAATGACTTAACAACAAAAAGGCAAATAATCCAACTGAAAAATAGGCAAAGGACATGACCAGACACTTCACCAAAGAAAACATTCAGGAGCCAAAAATGGAGTCTTGCCAGTGAGCAACACGCTTTTTTTTCCCTCTGGCATCTAAGAACTTTGAAAACTAAGTACAACAGTTTGAATTAGGAAGTTTGGTGCTCTGAACAGCTCACTGAATCAGAGTGCACCAAACACAGAGAACAGAATTAGAGGAAAGGCACAGGGAGATTATTTAGGAAAGAGCTACTGGCGGAGAGTGGATGGGCACCTGATAAAGATCATTGGAGGCTTTCCTGGGGCAGTCACTGTCTGCTGGGTGAGGGTGGCCACCTGAGATCCCCGAGCCAAGAAGGAAGTCACCTTATAGCAGCATACCAGCGACCACTACAATATTCCAGTGGGCAGCAGCAGAAACCTGCCTCCAGCAGCTTATTTTATTGGTAATTTGGGTCGTCTGGGTGCAGGCGGGCACAGGCACCGCTGCTGAGATTCAGGCAGAGATCTCACTGTTGTGCCAGAAAGGCTAGCTCCCTCCCCTCCCAGCGGATCACAGAGTGGGCTTGGGTCAGACTGGGAGACACCGTGCTTTTCCTTGCCACGGATATTGGGACCGCAGGTCACGAGCAGGTGCTTCCCCGAATCCAACACAGCTGAAATTGCGTGCATCTTTGCCACCACAGGTGGGCGGTATCACAGACAAACTCCAGAGCCGGCCATTACTGGTCTGGTGGGACTGCATCAACACTGTGGGCAGACGGGGCATGGAGAGCAAAGAAACCGCACCTGAGTGCGGTCCCGCAAATTTTGCCTTGGAGCCGTGCTTTGGTGCTGTGGGGCCCCAGAGGCGGGGTCTTTGAGTGTGCCTGAAATTGGTGGAAATTTGCGACCCTCTAACAATACGAATCTTTCCTGAGGTTGAGCCGCGGTCTTGCAAATAAATACATCATCAATAATAGCCTGCTCAAAGCCCTAGAAACCGACCCTAGCAACACTAAGCTTTCCTTCTTCTCCTCCCACCTTCTCCACCAATAACTTCACTCATTCAATAGAAGAAACCATATTCAGCCAATTACCATAAAACCTCCCACTTTGAACTCTAAACCCTCTTTACAAAAAACAGAAACACATATCCACACTATACACAGTGATTCCACCATCACAAAGAAAACAGCAGAGCACACCTGAATCAATAATAAAATAAAACACACCAGCTTCACCTTTTCAAAATATTAAACCATAAAACCAAGACAAAACAAATCAAAACGTAACCAGCAGCTAGAGACAACCTAAAAACACAGTGCTCTACCAGATTCCAAGGGTTTAAGAAGAGGTTCTGCTTTCTAGTAACCCCAAGAACTCTCTGGACCTGCATTACATGACTGAAAAGGTCCTAGTTTACATCTTCTTTTTATTTATTTTATTTTATTTTATTTATTTTTTCTTTTTTTTTATTTTCTTGTTTTCTCTCGTCTTTAACCCCGTTCCTTGTTGGTGTTTTTTTGTTGTTGTTGTTTTTTTTCCCCTGTTTGTTAGTTTGTTTTCTTTCTGCATTCTCTTTCTCTACCTTTTTTCTCTTAGTGACCTATCTCCAGATATTGCATATTTACCTGTTTTATTCTTCTTTCCTCCACTTTTTCTGTTCTTGGGTTACTCTTCCTGTGTGCTTTCAGGGTGTATTTTTTGTCCATGTGCTTTTAGTTTTTTCAATAGTTATTCAATTATAATTTTTGTCTAACTGAGTGGGAAACAGCAACAGTCCCCATAAGATACAAGTACACCCACATGGCCTGCAACTTCACTTACTGAGCCAGAGCCAGCATCTCCTTCTCCAGCAATGGGCCAATGATAAAATCCACCAAGAAGAGCCTGAATCACCCTTGGCTGCTCTTCACA
>NW_006921600.1:19858839-19866504 GCF_000298275.1 Orycteropus afer afer | reverse complement strand
ACACCTCATAACGTGGATGAACTTGGAGAACATTATGCTGAGTGAAATAAGTCAATCACAAAAGAACAAATATTGCATTAGTCCATTATTGTAATAGTCAAGGAAATGTTTATCTATGGAAGACCATTTTCTTTGTTGGTTACCAGGGGTGGGAGGGGAGGGGAGGGAATACTGTTAGATACATAGAGATAAGTTTTGATTTGGATGAAGAAAAGGGCAATGTACCAAATGTGAGTGATCAATATAGTGGCACTGAGGAAGAGAAAGAAGACATAGAGAGGTAAGTGGGAAGTACAGACAACAAAGATAAATCCTTTTGCACATATAGTACGGCGTGGTGAGTGAAGGCAAACACGAGTACATGGGTGAATAGAATGGGTGGACAGGCTGAAATATTAGGTATGTATATGAAGTGGAGAGTGCACCCAAGAACATGTACAGGGTTGGCAGAAAGTGGTCCAATAACTTTATGTATAAGATCTGAATTCCCAGGTGTATAATGGGGCTGACAAGGGGCAAGGTTGTATTCACTGCTTGGTCACAGCTATCTACCCAGAGGGACCGAGTAGTTGAACCTGTGGGTTCGGGACCATAGTCACAGAGAACATCAAGCTCAATTGGTATAACATACTACACAAAACATTGTTCTACCTTCTACTGTGGCAAGTAGCAACTGAGATCTTAAAAGCTTGCAAGCTGCCATCTAGATGCAATGATGGATCTTCCTCGTCCAGAGCCAAGAAGAATGAAGAAAACCAAAAATTCATGGAAACAGTTAGTCCTAGCAACTAGTACACCATCTGATCTGCAGCCTATATGACTATGAGACCAGAATAAATAGATGGTGCTTGGCTACTACTGTCAATCACTTGGAAGAGGATCTTTGTAGGAGACAGGGGGAACAATGTGGAACAAAATTCAAAATCATTTGGGAAAAAAAAAAAAAGTGGGGAACAGGTTTGCTGGCCCAAGGGAGCCTGCTGGAACCACTGAGACTATGGCCCCTAGTTGCCCTTCAGGTCTGGAATTGAACCCACACCTGTGGCTTCCAGCCAAACAATAGACAGGCATATGAGTTGAACATTTACCTGAGGTAGATACACTCCTTGGAGAGAATAATCATGAGAGAAAGAATGGCTGTTTATGCACAGGGAGACAGTTCAGGGAGTAGGAGTGCATGGAGAGATGAACACAGAGAAAAGGTAACTATCGGGAGGAAGTGGGAGGGGAGCTGTTGCATTGTGGTAAATTGTGGTCAATGTCATGAGACAAAGTGTATGTGAACTGCTGTATGGAAAGTGTATTTGCTCTGTAAATTTTCACCCAAATCACAATAATAAAAAAAAAAAAAAAACATTCAGGTAGCTAACAAACACAATGACTTGTGATCACTAGCCATTAGAGAGATGCAAGTCAAAACAACAATGAGATATCATTAGCCCAGCACTAATACCAAAGTTCAAAAAAACAGAAAACAACAAATGTTGACAAAAGTGTGGAGCGACTGGAATCCTCATACACTGCTGGTGGGATTGTAAAATGGTGCGACTACCGTGGAAAATGGTGTGGTGCATCCTTAAAAAGCTGGAAATAGAAATACCATATGATCCAGCAATTCCACTACTAGGTATATATTCTAGGGAAATAAGAGCCATGACACAACAGATATACTCACACCCCAGTTCATTGCAGCACTAGTGACAATAGCAAAAAGATGGAAGAAACCTAAATGCCCATCAACACAGTAAGGCATTAACAAACGATGGTACATACACATAATGGAATACTACATTAAAGGACAAAGATGAATCTGCATAACATTGCATAACATGGATGACTTTAAAGCCGATTATGCTGAATGAAGTTAGTCAATCACAAAAGGACAAATATTATATGAGACCCCGATTGTAAAAGTCAAGAAAAGGGTTCCACAAAAAAGGAAATATTCTTTGATGGTTACTAGGGGTGGGTGGGGAAGGGAGGGTAAAGAAAACAAACAAAAAAACACCATCAATGTCCATAGAAGCAGCAGTCAAGCAATCAAATAATGTACTGTATTGGACAAATCTGCTGCAAAAGACCTCTTTAAAGTTTTAAAAGCCATGATATCACTTTGATGACTAAGATGTGCCTCACCCAAGCCATGGTCTTGACAGTCACCTAATACGCATGTAAAAGGTGGGCAATGAAAAAGAAAGAAAATAATTAATGCATTCCAAGTATGATATTGGCAAAGAATATTGAATATACCATGGATTTGCTAGAACAAATTGGTTTTGGAAGAAATATAACCAGAATGCTCCTTAGAAGCAAGGATGTTGAGGCATCAGTTCACTTACTTTCCAGATGTCATCATGAGAGACCAATTCCTAGAATAGGATATCATGATTTGTAAATTAGTGTGTCAGAGAAAACAAGGAAATCCTTCAATGAAATGGATTGACAGAATAGGTACAACAGTAGACTCAAACAAACCAATGATTATGAAGATAGCACAGGACCAGACTACGTTTTGTCTTGTTATACATAAGTCAGAGCCTACTCATCGGCAACTAACAACAATAACAGTTCTTTAGGGAAAGGACAAAAGTGTACCATAAGGAACTAAAAGCTGAAACCACCAAATATGATATTGTAGAAAATATTTTCATATACATGTGTGCATACACACACGTTTGAAAGAATATACATTAAATTGTTAAGAATAGTTATTGCTGGACCCCTAATTTCTTCTTTTTGCTTGTCCATATTTTATCAGTTTCCTGTAATTAATGTGTATTATATTAATATAAAAATAACATTAGCTTTTAAAGATTCAACTAAATGAATAAGACTGCTTACAAAGAGCCTCTTTTACCTGCCAGGAATTTTTGATTCTCTGAAATAATTCAAATTACTGAGAAATTATCAGTTTACTATAAAAATTTGTCTAGGCCTGAGACCTATTAGGGGGATATCTTCTGGGAAAAATGTTTCTCTTTCTACGATATTTATAGATTAATAAACATTTAATTGGGACAATATTAGTTATAAATGTGTGTTGGTAGTAACATATACCAATATATTCAAAATAGAATATAGTATTCATTTATCATTTCAATTACTACTGAATCTGTGATTATTTAATTTCTTATGCCTTATCATTTGTATTTTTGCTTTATTTCTCTTTTTCTTGATGAATACTGCCAGAGGTGGTATATTTAACCCTCAAAGATGTTATTTAATAACCATGAGGAAAAAAAATAATCCAACAGTAGATAAATAATAATCTATAATAACATAGATTATCCATTCAGAATCACAAATATATAAACCATATGTATTACTATGTGGGTATTTTAACATGAAATAATTACTGTGGGCAGACCCAAATTACATACACAGAAATACAAATATATAAAAATATGTCTGATTATTAGTAAATATTAGAAGGAAATAACAGTATTGTAATTAGTCATAGCTTAGGAAGTCACTTCATTCTTCATGTTTATTATTTAAATTCATAGTAAAATAATTCATTGTTGTTGTTGTTGTTATGTGCCATCGTGTTAGACCTGACTCATAGCGACCCCTCCTTGGATTTCCAGGGCAGTATAATTCATAGTAAAAAAAAAATTAAGCTGTTGTTTAATATACTTTCCCTTTTTCCAGGCATATCTTGTGAGCCACCTCTACACATAAACCATGGATTCTTCCACAGCAGCACTAGAAAACTTTTTCAGTATGGAACACTGGTAACTTATTATTGTCATACTGGGCAATATGGAGAAAAGCTGTTTGACCTTGTGGGAGAACCATCAATATACTGTACTACCAAAGATGATCAACTTGGTGTTTGGAGCAGCCCCCCTCCTCAGTGTATTTCTCCACATAAATGCACAACTCCAGAAGTTGAAAATGGAATTCAAGAATCAGAAAATAGGAGTTTTCTTTCCTTAAATGATATTGTAAGGTTTAGATGTCAGCCTGGCTATGTCATGAATGGGTCCAGCACTGTACAATGCCAGGCCAACAATACTTGGGTGCCTGAGTTGCCAAGCTGCTCCAGAGGTGAGTGATCACTTGCGACTTTGCCTAGGGGTGGTGATGAATGACCAGACTTGTAGAAATTAAGGATGAAGTATGTGTGTGTGTGTGTGCATGTGTGCATGCATGAGTGTATGTTTGAGAGTAAAACCACTGCCATTGAGTTGATTCTAATGCATATCGAGCCTATAAGACAGAGAAGAACTGCCCCCATAGGGTTTCCAAGGCTGTAAATATTTATGGAAGCAGACTGCCCTATCTTTCTCCCACAGAGCAGCTGCTGGGTTCAAACTGCTGACCTTTTGGTTAGCAGCTGAATGTCTTAACCACTGCACTACTAGAGCTCCTTTGTTTGAGTAGTCACAATGAAATTGATATAAATACTCTAAACATAGTATCAGCTCCACTATTTGTTATCTCTAATAATAATAGTCAAAAAGCAATGGTTTACTCTGTCTCTCATCTGTGATAAGTATCTTTTATAGGAATTAACTTTTTATAACAAATATTTAAGGTAGGAATGATTCTAACACCCATTTTATAGTAAGAAAACTGAATCTTAGAAATGTTAAATAACTTTTCCAGTGCCACAGAGCTAATAACTAACAGCACAATGCCTGGAATTCAAGAGCCTTTCTTACTTCAGAGCCTAATGATAATGTACAGTGATATGCACGGTGCATAATAATGTATAATGATAATGACAATGGGTCGATCACTGAAGGAAGTCAGCAGGAAAATGAGCCATGGGGACTGAAATCAGATTAAATCGTATTAGTGTCATAAATCATATTAGAAAGGCTGTAGGCCTTAATCATTCTGTTCCAACTTCCCATCTTGTTACTGAAAAACCTAAGGTCCAGAAAGAAAAAATTAAATGACTTGCAAAAATCCAGAAAAATTTTTTTTTTTGTTTTTCTTCCATTCAGATTGAGGTTCAGATTGAGGCTTAAATGTGTTCTGATGCCCTGAGCACATACCAATTGGGCTGTGGATGGAGGTGGCCAAAATCTGAGTCAAAATATGTTCCAAGTAATGTGTTGTTTCATTAAACACTCAGTTGTTCTCAATTGCTTGTCTTGTCTTCTGATGCTGAAGTTGATGGCACAGCATCAGACTGGGAAGAATCTGGGCTGAGAAAGAAAGAGAGGCAGCTTATAATTCAGCCTCCTAGTAACTAACTGAAAAAGGAGCTGGGAGGAACAAAGGAAGGAGGACACAATAACGACTGGTCAATAACCTAGGTGAGGGGGTCTGTTAGGTGAGACTTGGACAGACTTATCCCCTTGTTGTTGTCCAAAAGATGATGCTTGAAAATCTGACTTTTTGGAAGTGTAGGGGTGGGAGACGAGACATTGGCACTCAGCTCTGTGCTGGATGGTCAGTACTTGAGAGCAGAAGGAGCTTTCTCCTTTATAGTTTTAGGAACGTATCTTAGGAGAAAAGACACAGCATGGTTTTGGAGAGAATTTGGTTCTAATCACATCTCTATTTATTAGCAGAAGGACTTTTGAATGAGCTACTTTCCTTCTGAATCCTTAGTTTGATCGTCAGGAAAATAGGGATATTGAACTACTAGACAGTGATTTTTATTTTCTTTTAACATCTGCTCTTCTGTAATGCAACGGGGAGCTCTGGTAGCATAGTGCCTAAGGCACTTGACTGCTAACCAGAAGGCTGGCGGTTCAAACCCACCAGCCACTCCTTCGGAAGGAAGATGGGGCAATCTATTTCCATGGTGATACTGCCTCAGTAACCCAAGGAGGGGTCGCTATGAGTCGAGTCCAACTTGATGGCACATAACAACAACAACAACAACAACTTCTATAATGGGAAGAGCTCTGGTGGCTCTGTGGTGAAAAATTGGATTGCTGACCAAAAGGCTGGATCTTCAAACCTACTCACCACTCCACAGGAGAAAGATAAGGCAGTGATTTACAGCCTTGGAAACCCTATGGGGCAGTCTTTGTCCTATAGGATCACTATGAGTTGGAATCAACTCAATGGCAGTAGGTTTGGTTTTTTCCTTCTGTAATGATGATGTTAGGAGCTCTAGTAGCATAGTGCCTAAGGCATTTGACTGCTAACCAGAAGGCTAGCAGTTTAAACCCACCAGCCACTCCTCCGAAGGAAGGTTGGGCAATCTATACTGCCTCAGAAACCCAAGGAGGGGTTGCTATGAGTCAGGTTCAATTGGGCAGCAGTGAGTTGGGTCTTTTTTGTTTGTTTGTTTGGTTGGTTTTATGATGCTGTTTAAGCTCCCTAGCAGGCATAGAGGAGAACAAAAGATATTTCCTCATAATTAATGAGTACTTTGGGCTTGTTCTTTCCACAGTGTGTCAGCTGCCTCCAGAAATTCCGCATGGTAAATATTCCCCACGTAACAAGGGCAGCTTTTTCCCTGGGGAAGATGTGTTCTACAGCTGTGAGCCTGCCTATGATCTCAGAGGACCTGCTTCTCTGCGTTGTACACCCCAGGGAGACTGGAGCCCTGCAGCCCCCAGGTGCAAAGGTACCTACACTCTCATCTCATTCACAGATCAAGATCTTTATTGGTCACATGACAGTCATATTCCTTTTTTTTTTTTTTTTTCCTAGTGAAATCATGTGATGACTTCCTGGAACAACTCCCTAATGGCTTGGTACTCTCTCCCACTACTCTCCAGCTAGGAGCAAAAGTGTCCTTCATTTGTGATGAAGGGTGAGTGTGGCCTGGAATAGAAGCCAGGGACTGAATGAAGGATAGCAATTCTTGAGGTTGGGAGTTAACCCAAAAGGAGGACATGACCTAAAGGAAAAGAAGTGACTAGAGAGATGAACTTCTGGAAGAATCATTTTGAAATAAGGGTAAAGATTCAGTGGCACCTCTATCAAGAAGTAAAGAGAAAATGGCACATATAACTCAATGTCAAATTCTGACCTTGCCTGGTTGGAATCTGAACAGATAAATAATTTGTTGGAGGAAAAAAAAAAGTAATTTTATGGAAGGTTTGTTAGGAAAAAAGTTTGATGTTGCAAAAAGGGTGCAGGCGCAGCATCATCTGAACTCCTCTAATTTCACAAGGGGGAAGAAGGGCCAAGGTCAACAACCTAAGGCTTCCTGTAAAGCAGAGGTCAGACATGCTACCACCCTCCAAGCTTCTTGCCAATTCTGACACCAACCATCCCTCCCACAGCACTCTCTACTTCCCTACTGGGTTCAATGAGCCATTGCAATGACCACACAGAACTCACAGACAATACTCATGGTTATGGGTTTTTCAGGCAAGTAACAGGTTACAATTCAGGATCAGAAACAACTCAGGGTACAGTTCTTCAATCAGGACAGCCTCTTCTCAGCCATGCTGCCGGCATGCTTCTCTCTGGCCTTGACCTCTTGGTCCTGCAGCCTCTTGGCCCCTGCCCTCCTTGGGCAAGTGTTACAAAGCTCTTTTAGCTTTGCAAATAGGTACTCGGAGAGGCACCCCACTCCTGCCTGAAGGCACTCAGCTTTCTCACAGCGTGGACCAAGAACCCCACAGCTCTGTCTTGTACCAGTCTCTTGGTTCTGCTGCCTATACTGTCGCCATTTCTCTGCTACTGCTTTTTATAGTCTCTCACTATCTCCAGGGTCACTCTCTCTCTTTTTTTTTTTTTTTT
>NW_006921600.1:19838727-19854500 GCF_000298275.1 Orycteropus afer afer | reverse complement strand
ATTTGATAGCGTTATGATCTGAGAAGATGCTTTGCAGTATTTCAATGTTTTTAAATTTATTAAGGCTTGCTTTATGGCCTAACATATGGTCTATCATGGAGAAAGTTCCATGTGCACTGGAGAAGAATGTATATTGTACTGCTATTGGGTGAAGTGCTCTGTAGATGCACTTCTATAAGTGGGTCTATAAGGCCCAGTTGGTAGAGTGTATTATTTAGCTCTTTTGCATCTTTATTGAGTTTCTTTCCAGTTGTTCTATATTTCAAAGAAAGTGTTGTATTAAAATCTCCCACTATAACTGTGGAGTCATCTAATTTCACCATCATATTTGAGGTACAATTTTGCCGGGTATACAATTCTTGGTTGGAAATATTTCTCTTTCAGGATTTTATATATACCACCCCATTGTCTTCTTGCTTGCATGGTCTCTGCTGAGAATTCAGAGCTTATTCTTACTGGCTGACCTTTTTATGTAACTTTTTGTTTTTCCCATGCTGCTCTCAGGATTCTGTCTTTGTCCTTGGTTTTGGTGAGTTTGGTGATGATATGTCTCAGCGATTTTCTTTTGGGGTCTATCCTGTTTGAGGTTCGTTGGACTTCCTGAATGGATATGTTCTCCTCTTTCATCATATTAGGGAAGTTCTCCTCCAGCAAATCTTGGACAATTTTCTCAGTGGTTTTATTTGTCTCTTCCTGTTCTGGAATTCCAATGACATGTAGATTATTTCTTTTGATGGTATCCCACATGAACCCTAGGCTTTCTTCATTTTGTTTTGATTTTTTTTCTGATTGATCCCTTTCCAAAGAAGTATTCAGGTATTTGTCTTCAATCTCATTAACTGTTGATTAATGAGTCTTCCATTGCATGAACTCTAGCCCTTTGCCCTTCCAATGTGTTATCTATTTCTAACAATTTGGTATTAATCTTCTGGATTTCTATCTGTAGATTTAGAATCATTTCTAATTTTTCATTTATTTTGTCATATTGTTCTTCTATTTTCTTCCAAAATTCTTCTAAGGTTTTTTCTGTGTTTTCTTTGGTCTATCTCTCAATCCTTTGAAGAGACCTAAATATAATTCTTTCAAATTCCTTATCTGAGTTCCAATGCTGCTTCTTCCTCAGTGATGTGTTCTGGGTCTGTATCCTGTTCCCTTGTTTCTACCACTTTATCTTGCTTCTTTGTGTGGACTGTAATGGTCTTTTGTCTCCAAGTCCTCTT
Organism: Orycteropus afer afer; assembly: GCF_000298275.1. NCBI lineage: Eukaryota > Metazoa > Chordata > Mammalia > Tubulidentata > Orycteropodidae > Orycteropus > Orycteropus afer. Next base: position 19,853,280 of record NW_006921600.1, on the reverse strand, counting down.
GGTATTGTATTAAGATCTCTGTTAATTGTTTGTGAAGAGCAGCCAAATGTGATTCAGGCTTTGCTTGGTGTTTTTTTATCGTTGGCCCATTGGTGGAGAAGGAGGTGCTGGCTCTTGCTCAGTAAGTGAAGTTGAAGGAGGTGTGGATGTACTTGTATCTTATGGGGACTGTTGGTGTCTCCTACTCAATTAGGCAAAAAATACAACTGAATAACCATCAACAAAACTAAAAGCACATGGACAAAAAATACACCCTGAAATCACATAGGAATAGTAACCCAAAAAAAGAAAAATGGGAGAAAGAAGAAGAAAACAGGTAAACCTGCATTATCTGGGGAGAAGTCACTAAGAGAAAAAGGTAGAGAAGGAGAATAATGAAGAAAGAAAACAAACAAACAAAAAGCAAACACAAAAACAAACAAACAAAAAAACAAGGAATGGGGTTAACCATGAAAGGAAAAAACAAAAGGTGTAAACTAGGACCTTTTCAGCCATGTAGTGCAGTTTTGGATTCTTGCGGTTACTGGAAAGCAGAACCTCTTCTTAAGCCCCTGGAATCTGGTACAGTGTTGTCTGTTTAGGTTGTCTCTAGCTGCTGGTTACGTGTTGATTTGTTTTGTCTTGGTTTTATGGTTTAATATTTTGAAAAGGTGAAGTTGGTGTGTTTTATTTTATTATTGATTCAGGTGTGTTGGGTCGCTCTGCTGTTTTCTTTGTGATGGTGGAATCACTGTGTGTAGTGTGGATATGTGTTTCTGTTTTTTGTAAAGAGGGTTTAGAATTCAAAGCGGGAGGTTTTATGGTAATTGGCTGAATATGGTTTCTTCTACTGAATAAGTGAAGTTATTGGCAGAGAAGGTGGTGGCAGAGAAGGTGGTAGCAGAAGAAGGAAAGCTTGGTGTTGCTAGGGTTGGTTTCTAGGGCTTTGAGCAGGCTATTATTGATGACATTTATTTGGAAGACCGTGGCTCAACCTCAGGAAAGATTCCTATTGTTAGAGCATTGCAAATTTCTGCCAATTTCAGGTACACTCAAAGACCCCGCCTCCATGGCCCCACAGCACCAAAGAACAGCTCCAAGGCAAAATTTGTGGGACCGCACTCAGCTGCAGTTTCTTTGCTCTCCGTGCCCCTTCTGCCCGCGGTGCTGATGCAATCCCGCCAGACCAGTAATAGCCAGCTCTGGAGTTTGTCTGTGATACTGCCCACCTGCGGCGCCAAAGATGCACGCAATTTCAGCTGCGTTTGAGTCGGGGGTACCTGCTAGTGACCTGTGGTCCCAATATCCATGGCAAAGAAAACATGGTGTCTCCCATTCTGCCCCAAATCTGCTCTGTGATCCGCTGGGAGGGGAGGGAGCTAGCCTTTCTGGCGCAACAGTGAGATCTCTGCCTGAATCTCAGCAGTGGTGCCCATGCCCACCTGCACCCAGATGACCCAATTTACCAACAAAATCAGCTGTTGGAGGCAGGTCTCTGCTGCTGCCTGCTGGAATATGGTAGTGGTCGCTGGTATGCTGCTATAAGGTGTCTTCCTTCTTGGCTTGGGGATCTCAGGTGGCTGCCCTCCCCCGAGCAGACAGTGACTGTCCCATGAAAGTCTCAAGTGGTCCCTCTTGGGTTCCCATCTGTCCTCCACCAGTAGCTCTTTCCTAAATAATCTCCCTGTGCCTTTCCTCTAATTCTGCTCTTCTGTGTTTGGTGCACTTTGATTCAGTGAGCTGTTCAGAGCACCAAAATTCCTAATTCAAACAGTTGTACCTAGTTTTCAAAGTCCTTAGATGCCAGAGGGAAAAAGCGTGCTGCTCACTGGCAAGACTCCATTTTGAATCTCTCCAGTGTCTCTTGTTCATCTCAGCAAATTGTCACAGTTCCTTCTTTGTCTCTTGGGTTGAAGTAGTTTAGCACAGGGATCGCATATCCAGGGAACATGCTCCACTCCTGGCTATTCTTTCTTGATGGTAGTGGGATTCCCCCTTTCCACCTATGGGATGGCTCATTTTAAGCCTACAGTAATGGAAAAACTTGCCAGTCCTCATGTTAGGGTTCCATACATCTTATTTCCATGGTCCTACCCACACAAATTTGCTATGAACCTTATTCACATTATGAACAAGCTATTCAGTCCTCCTGGTGAGCCACAAGCACCTCACATCTTTATAGTCCCACCTAGTCACCTGGTGGGAGTCAAAGACAATGGCTAAAAGGGTCATATTAACTAATTCACTGCTCTGCAAATGTATGCTATAAAAATTGTTTGCAATGTAATAGATCATGCAAACGTTGTTTCAGGAAACTTAAACCATCAATAGTGGAATGTATAATAGTGTAAGGATGAATATTTTTAAATAAGTTCCAAGGACTTGACATCATTTACAAAAACTCTTCCACCCAGAAATGATCAGGAGATTTCAGAACAACATGATCCAACAATAAGCTGGATATTTCAGGGTGACTTTTTGCAAAGAGGCTACTCCCCTCACCCTTCTTTCTTTACCTAGAACACCTGGTCTAGTATACTTCTGTGTGCCTCCTTCTGGTCTATTATAAATGTAGAGGCAAAAAGAACAATGCCTGTTATTTTCCCAGATATTTTCTGCTTTGCACACCTGAATCAAGAGCTGTTCTTCCTCTTGATCTACTAATAAGAATAAATGGGATATCAGAGGGCCATCAGTGAGAAATGAGCTTCAAAGAGTTTGGATCCTGTGCCTAGAGAGAATTCTGCCTCTCTGTTCAGTGTCTTCCTTAGGAGCTCTGGTGACATAGTGCCTAAGGCATGTGACTGCTAACCAGAAGGCTGGTGGTTCCAACTCACCAGCCACTCCTTGGAAGGAAGGTTGGGCAATCTACTTCCATAGTGATACCGCCTCGGAAACCCAAGGAGGGGTCGCTATGAGTCAAATCCGACTTGACGGTCATGAGAGTTTAGTTCCGTGTCTTCCTAGGTGATGCTGGGCTACAATGTCTATGTGATCATTGTTTGTCAATCACAGAATACTGTGAGTATTTAGAATATTTTTTCCTCTGAATTTCTGTGAGCTACTGAATTGAGGTCCTTAATGGGCTAATACTTTTAGCTAGGTCTGAACTTAAGAAGTGAATGGTATTTAGGCTCAAGTGAGGAAGCTGAGTTTCTATCAGTGAAGAGATGAAGCAAGAAGAGAATTGCTCATAAATTTGCTACTGCTTCTTTTCTTTAGGTTCCGACTAAAAGGTAGTTCTGTTAGTCATTGTGTCTCAGATGGAATGAAAAGTCTTTGGAATGCCAGTGTTCCTGTCTGTGAACGTAAGTAGAAGGAATGACTAGGAAGCCTGAGTATCTTTCTTTCTTTTTCTAGTGTGCTTTGCCTTTTGTTGTTTGCATCTCTGTTCATTTAACTGAATCACTGATAGAAATAGTTCTTTGTTGAGAGGATCTTAAGAAATACCTTATAGGTCTTATATACCATATGCTTATAATACTAATTTGTAAGTCACTAGTATAATGGCAATGTTGAATTTTGTAGGGAACATGTGGGGATAAACTAGATAACAACCAAAAAACCAAACCAAACTCACAGCTGTCGAGTTGGATCCAACTCATAGTGACCCCTCCTTTGGTTTCCGAGGCGGTATCACTACAGAAGTAGATTGCTCAACCTTCCTTCTGAGGAGTGGCTGGTGAGTTTGAACCACCAGCCTTCTGGTTAGCAGTCAAATGCCTTAGGCACTACGCTACCAGAGCTCCCAGATAACATAAAGATGTATCAAATTTTGTTCATTCATTTAATTTTTTAGTTTTGTTGTTTTATCCTTGTCCACATTTAAACTACTTATTCAGCCAGTTATTTAGTCCAAAGTGTTACTGGGAGGGCTTGCCAAGAGCCAGGTCCTAGGGAGAGAGGAATAAGTGAGAAAGAGTCATCCATGCTCTCATGAGGTCTATTTTCTAGTTGAGGTAGCAGGTAATGAAAAAGGAAATAAGCAAATAAAAAAAATTAGAACATATAAAATGGTAAGTTAAATAGTGATAAGTGCTATTGAAAAAATAAAACAGTTATGTGATAAATTACCATGGCTGGAATATCTTGTTATAAATCTATTTGGACATCTTATTTTGAGTATGGGGGCTCTGGTGGCATAGTGCCTAAGGCATTTGACTGGTAACCAAATGGCTAGCAGAAAAAGAACAATGCCTGTTATTTTCCCAGATATTTTCTGCTTTGCACACCTGAATCAAGAGCTGTTCTTCCTCAAACCCACCAGCCACTCCTCAGAAAGAAGAGAGGGTAATCTACTTCTGTAGAGATACTGACTTGGAAACCCATGGAGGGGTCACTATGAGTCAGATTCCACTCGATGTCAGTGAGTTTTGGGGTTCTTTTGTTGTTGTTGTTTATTTTGAGTATGCTGATGAAACTTTGTAAGAAATTTCAACATATAGAAACTTAGGTATCCAAGAAACTCATCCTTCTAGAGACACTTGAAGCTGAAAATAAACATATGTAAATAAACTTTGGGTAAACCCAAACAAATAGATGAATTCCAGAAATAAGGAGTCACTCACTGATGTACAAAGGCTCTCCCTATGACTCTATACACAGCTCTGACAAGCTTAGGTACTTATTTCTAAATCCTCACCAGATTAGAACCACCCAATTAATTTTAGTGAAAGGACTACTCAAATCAGATACACTAGAAGAAGGAAGAAATGACAGATGAATGCTTGGGGGAAAGAAAAAATTGAAAGCAAATCAAAGACACTCTGGAGACATTTAACTTGGGTGTAAAGAGCTATCCACGTATTCTGATGACTCTTTTGGATATTTGGTAGTAAGTACTGATTAAAATGGTCTTGGAACATCGAGAAACATTTACATCTGTTGACAATAATTTGTTGTTGTTGTTGTTGTTATTTGCCGTTGAGTCGGCCCCGACTCATAGCGACCCTTCCTTGGGTTTCCAAGGCAGTATCACTATGGAAGTAGGAATGCCCAACCTTCCTTCCGAGGAGTGGCTGGTGGTTATAGTACGTGTTTAATAAACTCCACAAAGATTTCCCTGGAGCATAAAGTGTTTCGGGGCCAGAACCTTGTCTGTCTTATATCCTATTCCCATTATCAGCTCAGAAATCTTATGATACCTGACATAAAGTAGATGGTCAAATGTTTGTTGAATTTAAAAAAATATATATATATTATTTTCCAAAATGTTTACAATGAATATTTAAAAATTTTTATTTCTTGGAAAAACTTAGCTATCTAGAGGGTCCAAGAGAGTTGAGGGTCTTCTGGGCCTTTCTAATAAACTATTATTTAGTTCTCATCTTACTTATTTCCTTCTTAGCAAAAGCCTTGCATATTTAAATTACATTAATCTTACCTATATACTTTAATGGAATAAAAATTTATTCTCAACACGTCACCAGACACCATACAAAACCTGATTAAAACTCTAATGGAACTTTTTTCTTCTAGAAATCTTTTGTCAAAATCCTCCAGCAATCCTTAATGGGAAACACACAGGAAATCCTCTGGGAAATATTCCCTATGGAAAAGAAATATCTTACACATGTGACCTCAACCCAGACAGAGGGATGACATTCAGCCTCATTGGGGAGAGCACCATCCGCTGCACAAGTGACAGTCAAGGGAATGGAATTTGGAGTGGCCCTGCCCCTCGCTGTGAACTTTCTTTTTCTGTTGGTTAGTGCACATTCCCCTGTGTCCCACATGGATCAGAATATGTAGACAAGAACATCAACTTCCTTATCTGTATAATGACAGTCATTTCTGCTTGTAAACATGGCTCTGTTATGAATGACAGAGACAGAACTACCTGCAGGTGAAAACATACAGGTTCTAAATGTGCCAAGCTGTGTCCCAGTTTATAATATTCCAGTGATCCTTCCTGTTAGGGCATAAGGAGAGTGGGATGATGACAGGAGGAGAAATCAGAGAGGATCAGATTTTGTAGAGAATATTTTCAAAGCACTGAAAACAAATGCTAAAGAAAATAATCTTGTATGCTATCTCTATTATTGGTTGTCTTTACTCTAGGTGGTATAAAGGTGTGCTGAGTAAAAAGTACATGTTAATGGCAGTGATTTACTTTAGAATTGAGAATGCCATAGAAATATTTAAAGAAACTCACACATAGGCATTTATACTCCTTTTGTTATTTCTAAGTGTTTTGCTCATGACTGTGTACTTTGTCAACGCTTCACTGAACCATTAGCAAAGTGAACTCAGGATGCCCTGAGAAGTAGGGTACCTCTATTAGCTCTGGTGGCATAGTGCCTAAGGCATTTGACTGCTAACCAGAAAGCTGGTGGTTCAAACCCACTAGCCACTCCTCAGAAGGAAGACTGGGCTATCTACTTCCATAGAGATACTGCCTCGGAAAGCCAAGGAGGGGTCACTATGTGTCAGAATCGACTGGATGGCAGTGAGTTTGTTTGTTTGTTTTTCAATCTAAATGACAGTACCTGATAGTCACAGGGTCATTTTTGGCTGTGGTTAAGCACACAAGTTCCATTCCTCAGTGAGGAGAGAACATTTAATTGGCAGCTCACAGATACCTGTGGTACTCTCATCTGCTATAGTTTGCAAGGAGAGAATACAGAAGATCATTATTGAAAGCTGAGAAGTCTGGGTTAAAAGAATCAGTCTTTCCACTCATCAGCTAGCAGTTAGTGGCTTAGGACTTGGCTACATCAGGTCTTTATATGCCTCTAATAAAAACCAAAACCAGACTCACTAACCTCGAGTCATTTTGACTCATAGCAATCCCTCCTTGGGTTTCCGAGGTGGTATCACTGCAGAAGTAGATTGCTCAATCTTCTTTCCGAGCAGTGGCTGGTTTGAACCGCCAGCCTTCTGGTTAGCAGTCAAATGCCTTAGGCATTGAATGTGTTGGCTTGTTCATATTTCTATGCTTAATTGAATGTCCTTTCGTGTGTTTATGTGATAACTTGCCTTCAGTGTGCCCACAACCACCCAAGATCCACAATGGGCATCATATTGGAGGACATGTATCTTCATATCTTCCTGGAATGACAGTCAACTACATTTGTAACCCCGGCTACCAGTTGGTGGGAAAGGCATTCATTTTCTGTACCTACCTGGGAACTTGGAGCCAATTTAATCACTATTGCAAAGGTACCTGATTTCCTTGTATTTCTTAATCTTGCTGGGTTAACGTTATTTTTAAATGGATGGATGAGGCTAATAAGGCTGAGAGATCATTTCTTAGAGGATAGTGAAATAATTATCAATAGGCTAGTAGGAAAAAAGAACAAAAGGCAAGAAGAAAATCTGCTCAATGATCCTCAACTTGACCAAATAAGTAGAAAGAACTAATGGAATTTCCAGTAATGCAATACACATCAAACCCCAACTTCAAATGCTTTATTGGCTTTTAACTATTAGAATATTTTAGCTATAAAGGACTTTGGGGGCCATAGGTAGTTCTCACAAATACCCTTTGAAAGCAAATAAGGAACTAGAAGCATACCTTATTGTCAGGAAAATTGAAACTTCAAGTGAGGGGGTGTCTTATCAATAATACATGAGCAAAGGTTTTGAGAGCAATTAATCCTTGACATTACTGGATTTGGGGTCTCCCTATAATGCCCAAGAACAAAGGTGGGGAGTTTATTTAATCTCTTCCACAGAACAAGTCCCCAGGAATTATTTCCTTTATACCTGTCTGTGTTTTCAATTAAAAAAAAAAAAAAAACAAGAAGAGGACATGATTTTAAAAGTCTTTGGCAACATTCTAAAAAGCTACAAAATGGGAATTAAAAAATCATATTCTATGACTAGTCACTGCATTGAGCACTTTACAGAAGTTATTTGTGTTATCCTCAAAAGAATCATATGAACTGGAATTATAAATATTCTTCTCTTACAGAGGAGAGAATTGAGGCTTAGAAAGGTCCAGTAACATGTGCACACAGCTCATGGGTGGTGGTATAATGATTGGACCTCAGCTTAGCTCCTGATTTTAAACACTGCCCTATGTATGTACTGTTTCATTTTAAATGTGTTCCTTTGACTTTACAAAACTTTAAGTTAAGTGATTTTACTTCTTGTATTTTATTCTTTTCTTTTCAGAAATACTAGACTAAGGGCAGGGGCATGGTAGGAGGGACTTCAGACATGCCTGTGTGTGAAATATTAATGAGCACCCACATGGCTTTCCCTGGTTACAGGATCAGAGTCTTTCCTGTCCTAAAAGTCTCAGAAATAAATCGTTCAGTCCCCTGGCTTTCTCATTTTATAGACAGAAAAAATGAGACCCCACCACAAAAATGGCAAGTGACTGTCCTGTGTTTATTTGCTAGTATGGAATGAACAAAAAACGGAGTTTCTGTGACTCTGCAAATACCTGAAAGTTCATCCCTCTTTGCTTTAGTCACATAAAAAAATATGAAGATTCAGGGAATATTTCAAAGTTAATTGTACAAATTAAGAGTCTGCAAAGGGTCATTTCTTAAAAATAAAGGAGTACTATTCTATTCATTGAGGAGCTCTGGTGGCATAGTGGGTAAGGCATTTGGTTGCTAACCAGAAGGCTGGAGGTTCAAACCCACCAGCTGTTCTGCAGAAGGAAGATGAGGCAATCTACTTGCATAAAGATTTACAGCCTTTGAAACCAAATGGGGGTCGTTATGAGTCAGGGTTGACTCGATGGCAGTGGGTTTGTTTTTGTGGTTTATTCTGTTCACTTGGTAACTGCTTTCTTTTCATCTGTGCAAATTTATTTTGTCTTAACTGTCTTCCTCAAACATGTCTTATGGTAGTGGTTCCCTATCTTTACCATTATCAACATTAGCCAGGCACCCTGTGTAAAAGGTAGATTATTAAGCTCCATTCTCATGGATTCTGACTCTGATTTTTATTTATTTATTTTTTTTTTTTTGAGAGTGGGGGGTCTATTTTTAAAAACTCCATCAGAATATTTTGATATAAGAAGATCAGAGACCACACTTGAAGAAATACCACTTTGCCTTGTTGATTCTCATAAAGAAAAAGAAAAATATAGTCTAATTTTAAGACTATTACAATTGAAAAGCTGACTTCATTTGAAGTTGGAGGGGGTACTGATGGCTGGGCAAAAACAGAGAGTGAAACAAACCCAAACCAAACCAAACTCATTGCTCTGAAGTCAATTCTGACTCATAGCAACGCTATAGGACAGAGCAGAACTGCCTCACAGGGTTTCCAAAAAGCCTATAATCTTTACAGGAACAGATTGCCACCTTTATCCCCCATGAAAGCAAAAAAACGAAGACCTAAATGAGATAAAGTAAATTAAGTAGAAAAATTATATTTTAAATTCAGAATCATGATTTACTAATGTATTTGTTCTATATATAGAAATGAATCAGAAACATATATTTTATCAAAAGGCAAAATACCAATATTTGTTGTATATACAGAGAGATTTAACATGATAATCCTGTTTTCTTATGGTTAAGCCCATATCAATCCAGAGCTAGAACATGGTTACCCTAACTCCCGATTTTTCTAACTTCAGAGGTAACATGTAGCCTCCCACAGTCTATGAATGGAATCCGGAAGGAGCTGAAATACAGAAAAGTTTATCACTTTGGAGATAATTTTACTTTGGAATGTGAAGATGGGTACACTCTGGAAGGCAGTCCCCAGAGCCAGTGCCAGGAGGATGACAGATGGGACCCTCCTCTGGCCAATTGTACATCAAGTAAGTACAAGTGCTCAGAAGGAAAGTGGGCCCTTCCTAGTCATGTTTACAGTTCACTGATTCAACCAAGCAGGCATCAAGTGTGTGTAAAGTGTATATGTACTAGAAGCTAAGGAGTACCCCTATCTCTTCCTGAACAGCCTGGAGCAATTAGAGTGAGGCAGGTCTTGCTTTCCTCAGACTTCTCATTCTACCCCAGGGCTACTCTATTTCTCCTCAGAAGCCACTCTCAACTTTGTTTGTTTATATCACTATAGTTAAGCCAGGAGCTCTGGTGGCATAGTACCTAAGGCATTTGACTGCTAACCAGAACTCTGGCAGTTCAAACCCACCAGCCACTCCTCAGAAGGAAGGTTGGGCAATCTACTTCCATTGTGAAACTGCCTCGTAAAATAGTTAAACCCATCACACAGTAATGATTTGTTTACAACCTATGGCCTTAAAAGCCATGAGCATATCACTGGTAAAATAGGCCTTCAGGTAATGCTTCCAGGATGATGGAGCAAGATGGCAAAGAGAGTAGACACTCCTATTTACTCCCCTGATAACTAACGCACTGAACAATGAATAAAAAGCACAGAGATCTCAGAACTGCAGACACCAGCTGAGGGATTAGAGCTTCTCTGTGGAAATGCCAGAGTTGTGAGTCTCTGTGGATGTGGGCTACATCTTTCTCCCATGAAACCGCTATTGGGTGTGGAGCCAAGCATTTTGGTTGGCAGCCAGGTGCTTGGCTGCTGTTCCACCAGGGCACCAAATCAGAAATATTTCCACAAAATCCAGAATACAAAAATTTTTTAAAAAGGATAAAGAGATGGCCCAAGTTAAAAAAAAAAAAAAAAGTAGTAAAAAACCACAAAATTACAAAAGAAGAAGGACCAATCAAAAGCAAAATATGAAGAAGAAATTTCTCCTATGGAGGCCAGGTTCACAGAAAGAATTGATAATTTTCAGACTATGGTGCTAAATATAACTATACAGGAGAAGAAAACAGAAAGAAAGAAATACACAGAAAACAAACCAGTGGAGATCGGGAAAGAAATGGAAGAACAAAATAAGGGACTCAACAGGGAAATTGAAAACATAAAAAAAGAGAAAAAAAGCTACTGGGACTGAAGAATAAAGCTACTGAATTAGAAAAAGCAAGAGAAATAGTCAGCAATTAAGTCAGACAGAAGATAAAATAAGTGACCTGGAAGATGAAATAACTTATCCAATTTCAAGAGAGAAAAACAAAGAAAAGCAAACAAACCCAAAAGGAAATATGATATTCAATTAATAAACCTCACATTAAAATCATTGGGATCCCAGAGAACCATGACAACAATAAAGGTATAGAAATGATTTTCCAAGAGATAATCAGAATTTCCCAGATCTGAACAGAGAACCAAGCTTGCAAATACAGGAAACTATGTGAACCCCAGTTAGTAGAGACATAAATAGATGAACTCCATGCTATATCCTAACAAAATTCTTGAAAACCAAAGACAAGAAGAAAATTCTGAAAGCAGTGAGAGGAAAACATAATACCAAGAGGCTTTCATAAGAGTCAGTGCAGATTTCTAGAGGGGTACATGGGAAATACAGACAACAAAGATGAACCCCTTTCCACATACAGTACTACATTGTCAGTGATGGCAAACACTGATCTACGGGTGGATAGTTGGGTGGACAGGCTGAATATGTCTAGGCAGGGGGGAGTGTGCCCATGACCATGTATAGAGTTGGAAGATGATGTTTCTACAAGCATATTTGTATGTTTTTTAACAATGTCCAGGTACATGGTAGAGCTGACAAGGGACAAGGTTGTACTGACTTCTTGGCCACAGTCAGCTACCCAGAGAAAGTGAGTAGTTGGACCTGTGGGCTTGGGACCATTGTCCCAGGGGACATCAAGCTCAATTGGCATAACATACTACACAAAAACATCCACATCCTACTTTGGGGAGTAGCGACTGGGACCTTAAAAGATTGCAAGCAGTCATCTAGATGCAACGATAGGTCTCTCCTTGTCCCGAGCAAAAAAGAATGAAGAAAACCAAAGATACACGGAAACAATTAGTTCAAGGGACTGGTACACATGCAGTCCTTAGCCTATATGACCATGGGACCAGAAGAATGAGATGGTACCCAGCTACCACTACCAACCATTTGGAGGGGGATCTGTGTAGGCAATCCTGGATCAAGTAGGAGAACAATGTGGAACAAAACTCAAAATCATAAAACAAAAAAAAAAAAAAATAGACCAGGTTTTCTGGTCTGATAGAGCTGGGTAAAACCCCTGAGACTATGGCCCCTAGCTGCTCTTCAGGTCTGGAATTGAACTCACTCCTGTGGCTTCCAGACAAATAAAAGACAGGCATATGGGGTGAACATTTACATCAGGTAGATACATTCGTTGGAGAGATCAATCATGGGAGAGCAGAAGGGAAGTGTATGCATAGGGAGACAGCTCAGTGGGCAGGAGTGCATGAGAGGGATGGACACTGGGAAGAGGTAACTACAGAGAGGAAGTGAGAAGAGAGCTATTACATTGTGGGGAATTGCAGTCAATGTCATGAGACAAAATGTGTATGAATTGCTATCTGGAAAATGAGTTTTCTCTATAAACTTTCACCCAAATCACATTTAAAAAAAAAAGCGGATTTCTCCCCAGAAACTCTGTTGGCCAGAAAACAATAGTGATATATATAAAATGTTGAACAAAAACAATTGCCAGCCAAGATTTCCTTACCTAGCAAAGTGGTCATTAAAATAAGAGGAAAGTCAAGAAATTCCCAAAGAGAAACTCTGATGAGAATTTACCACTACCAAACTAGCTTTGCAAGTATTACTCAAGGGAGTATTCCAAATGGAAAGGCAAGAGCATTAAATAAGTACTCGTATCTCTACATGGGGGAACAAAAAAAGAGAGCTACAAAAAAACACAATAATGGGCAATCATAAGGACTAAGTATATGATGTTTTCAGAGAATACACTGAATAATTAAATCCTACAAACAATACAACATCAAGTAAACTTATTGAATATAGGTTGTATACTGATGTTAGTGGAGACACACCAAAAGAAATGAGGGTGGTAGGAGCATATCAGGAATAGATTTATTATATTAAGGTTATATGTTAACTGTTTTTCATATGTTAAATGCTGTTGCAACTGTAAGATGTGTAATGTAACATATGCAGTAATTACTAAGAAATCACCAATAACATTCGGAAGAAAAGAAGGAAGAAAGCAAAATGGCTCATCACAAGAAAGCAGCCAAATAAAACAAAAACAGAAAAATCAGAATGGAAAAAAAGAAAATGTATTATCATTCGATAAAAAAAAAAAAAAAATGAGCAAGGTAGACACAGTTGTCACTAATAATCTTAAATTAAAATGGTCTAAACACCTCATGAAAAAGACAGAGTGGCAGAATGGATAAAGAAACATCAATCTCTCCTTTTGCTGTCTACAAAAACACACCTTAGAGAAAAGGATACAAAAAAGACTGAAAATAAAAGGATAGGAGGAAAAAAAAAAAAAAAAAAAAAACTCCATGCAAGCAGTTAAAAATAGGAGAGGTGGCCATACTGATATCAGATAAAACAGACATCAAGTCAAAATCTATCACAGGAGATAAAGAAGGACATTACATAATGTTAAAAGGGTCAATCCAGCAAGAAGACGTAACAATTATAAATATATATGCACCTGATAGCAATGCACCAAAATGCATGAAACAAATATTGATTAATATGAAAGGAGAAATAGACAACACCACAATAATATTAGGAGACAAGCACACCACTTTCAACTCTAGACAGACCATCTAAAAAGAAGATCACAAAGGACATTGAGAACCTAAATAAAATCATAAGCCAATTAGACCTAATGGACATATAGGAAACACTCCACCCAGCATCAGAACAATACATATTCTTCTCCAGCACACATGGATCATTTTCCAGAATAGATCATATACAAAGATGCAAAACAAGTCTCAACAAATTTAAAAAGGTTGAAATTATACAAAGCATCTTCCCTGACCATAACGGCGTGAATCTGGAAATCAACAACACGATTCTATGCATGTTGCTGTTGTTGTTATGTGCTGTCTAGTAGTCTCAATTTTATGCATAGAAGATCCTATAGATTCCACAAGAAAACTGTTGGAACTAATAGAAGAATTTAGCAATGTTGCAGGGGACAAAATCAACAAAGATTAGTTGCATTCCTCTACATTAACAAAGACTACCCTGAAAAAGAAATCAAGAAAACAATACCATTTACAGTAGTCCCAAATCAATAAAATACCTAGAAATTACCCTAACCAAGGACATAAATGACTTATACAATGAAATTTATAAAACACTACTATAAGAGACTAAAAGAAATCTACAGAAATTAAAAGATATACTGTGCTCATGTATTGGAAGACTTAATATAATGACTGTGTCAATTCTACCTAAAGCAGTCTACAGATACAATACAATTCTGGTACAAATCTCAACATTTTTCACTTAAATAGAAAAACTAATGACCAACTTCATATGGAAAGGAAAGAAACCTCAAATAGCCAGAGTAATGTTGAAGAAAAAGAACAAAGCAAGAGGGCTTACAATCCCCAATATCAAAACATATTATAACCAAATCAAACTCACTGCTGTCGAGTCGAATCGGACTTATAGTGACCCCTCCTTGAGTTTCCAAGGCAGTATCTATGGAAGTTGTTGTGTTGTTGTTGTTGTTAAGTGCCGTCGAGTCGTTACCGACTCATAGCGACCCCATGCACAGCAGAACGAAACACTGCCTGATCCCGCGCCAGCCCCACAATCCATGCTATACTCGAGCCCATCAT
>NW_006921600.1:19825401-19834975 GCF_000298275.1 Orycteropus afer afer | reverse complement strand
CCCGCCCGTGCTTACCTAGCTCCCGGAGACCCGGTCCCTCTCGGGAGGGTAACAAGGGAAAGTGTTCAGTGCAGATCAGTGAGTAAGCACAAGCCCGCCTTGTTTCTGTACCTATGCTTAAACACAAGTAAACATCTATGGAAGTAGGTTGCCCAATCTTCCTTCAGAGGAGTGGTTGGTGGGTTTGAACCACCAGCCTTCTGGTTAGCAGTCACATGCCTTAGGCACTACACTACCAGAGCTCCTAAAGCATATTATACAACCACTATAATCAAAGCAACCTGGTACTGGTTCAAAGATAGGCATATAGACCAGTGGAATAAAAGTGAGAACACAGAGAAACCCAGCCATCTCTGGGAGCTCTGGAGGCATAGTGCCTAAGGCATTTGATTGCTAACCAGAAGGCTGGTAGGGGTCACCATGAGTCAGAATCTACTTGATGGCAATGAGTTTGGTTTGGTTTTTGTATCTGGACAACTGATTTTCAGTGGGGTCAAAGTCCATTCAGTGGGGAAGAAACAGTCACTTTAATCAATGGTGCTGCAAAACTGGATATCCACCTGCAGAAAAAATGAAACAAGACCCATATATCACACCATACACAAAAACTAACTCAAAATGGATCAAAGACCTAAATGTTAAGTATAGGCATATTGGTATATGGATAGGTACATGTGTATACATAGGTAAGAACAAATACAAGTTGTATGAACATGTAAATAGAAATATGTGGATGCAGGCACATATATTTATTGAAAACATAAACATGGAGACTCCTAAGACATAACCCAACACCTTCCAAGACTGATGTTCTGGGTTTGAAAGCTTCAGACCATAGTCTTATGAAACAACCCAATTGTCAATTGGTATAATATAGTTCACAAAAATCATGATCTACATCCTAGTACAGTGAGTGGTGACTGAGATCTTAAAAGCTTGCAAGTGCCCTTCAAGGATATAGCTATGGGTCTGTACTTGCCAGGAGAAAAACTGTGAGTAACCAGAGAAGCTCAGAGAAGAAACAAGCCTACTCGAGCCACATGCTCACCTGCCCTAAGACCAGAAGAACTAGATGGTGCCTGGCTACCACCACTGACCTTTCTGACCAGGATCACACTAAATGTTCCCAGATAGAATGGCAGAAAAATGTGAAGCAGAACTCAAGTTCTTAAATAGAAAAAAAGCTAGACAAATTGGAACAGTAGGGAACAGAGGACTCCCTGAGACTATCACCCTGAGATACTCTTTAAACCTAGAACAGAGCCTATCCCCTGACATCACCTTTTTGTAAAATAGCAGAGTGGCACACAAAATAAGGGATATTACCCATAAGATTGATGCCCCACCTAAAAACCATCAATATGACACCAAAAGGTCAACAATTACTCAAAAGCAAAGATGAAAATGTAAGGGAGCAGGGGAACTCCAGTACTGGAAACAGAACAAACAGAACACAATTAAAGAGACTGTCGACACATTGTGATCAATGTAACTGATATCACTGAACAATTTGTGTTGAAATGGGAACCATGTAACCTTCCACCAAAAACTCAATTAAATATCACTTTAAAGAAAGAAAGAAATGCTTCCAGCAGAAGTCAAGCAGCATCTTCCAAACTGCAGAGAGTAGCAGGTCATGGTCCGTTACTTTTGTAGGCTACAGAATTTTATGTTGGCATTGCTAGATATGGCAGGTTTAAAATCAAGTGTCATGAGCTTTGTAGATGAGTAGCCCTCTGCTAGCAACCAGAGGGTGCTGTAAGATAGCAAATGGTAGAGTGAGCTTGTACTGTTCAAGGGGTAGATGAGCAAAATTATTAACAAATAACTTTTCTTAACCCAAGTTAGTGCTAGGCTATCCCCTTCACACTTTTAAGAACCTTATTTATAATACATGGTTATATACCAAGATTGTTCAAGATCCACGTTTACAGTTAATCCCACAAATGTTTTAACTAATCCAACAAATAATTTTTTTCTGAACTACAAACCTGGCACTCCCTTAATATTGAATTACATTCACTTCTTTGGCAAAAGGCTCATTGGCCAACTGACTAAACTCCTTTAGAGTATTCTGAAGATCTGGGTATGAGCCATAGAACATTCAGATAATTAGAAAATCAACTCTACTATATAGTAAAACAAAATATAATATCACAATATATAAATCAATGTGTGCCGGCACAAGTATAGACATAAAAATAAATAGAACAAAGAGATATTAATAAAAGTAAAGGTTATTCTAAATAACAATATACATATTTTACAGATAAACCATAGTAACTGAGATATCACAAATCAATGGGAAAGGGAAAGTAATCAAATAATATAGTTAAAACACACACACAAAATTTAGATTCTTCTTATCTTACAATAAATACTAGATGTAATAAGGATTTAAAATTTTTAAAGATCAAATCATAGAAATGCTACAGTGAGAAAATAATAATAAAAAATCTGAAAGGAGGCCAATTTTTTGAACTGAGCTATGATAGAAAAAAAAAATCATAAAGGAAAAGATCAACCATTTATGTACTTTAAAAGTAAATTAAGAAAACAATAGATTAGAAATATGTGGAAAAGATAATGAAGGTTAATAGTATTATCATACCATACAAGAAATAGTAATGATTGTGGTGGATGGTAGTAATAGTTGTAAAAGTTAACATATATTGAGCACTTACTAAGTAATGAGAGCTCTGGTGGTGTAGTGCCTAAGGCATTTGACTTCTAACCAGAAGGCTGGCAGTTCAAATCCCCCAGCCACTCCTTTGGAAGGAAGGTTGGGCAATCTACTTCCATAGTGATACTGCCTCGGAAACCCAAGAAGAGGTCTCTATGAGTCAGATCCAACTTGACGGCAGTGAATTTGGTTTTCTTTTGGTTACTAAGTAATGTTGTTGTTGTTGTTGTTATGTGCCATCGAGTCAGCCCCGACTCATAGCGACCCCTCCTTTAGTTTCCGAGGCAGTATCACTACGGAAGTAGGATTGCCCAACCTTCCTTCCGAGGAGTGGCTGGTGGGTTTGAACCACCAGCCGTCTGGTTAGCAGGCAAATGTCTTAGCCACTATGCTACCAGAGCTCCCTACTAAGTAATACTATTCAAAATTATAGCCAACTAGAAGGCTGGTGGTTCAAACCCACCAGCCACTCCTTGGAAGGAAGGTTGGGCAATGTACTTCCATAGTGATACTGCCTTGGAAACCCAAGGAGGGGTCGCTATGAGCTGGGTCCGACAACAACAACAAACAGGCATAGAGGCTAGGATTTACAATACATCACAAAATGGAGAAATATGGCAAGAAGGGTCATATTAAACAATTCACTGCACTGCAGAGATAGATATATACAAAGAATAAGAACAGTTCAAATAACTGCTAACTAGCAGGTGCTTGAATCTCAGGCTTTAGTGTATATTCCTCATGAACTGGGCTGGACCACCTGTAAACTTCTTTTGCATCCTTGGGCTAAGACCTAGACTAAAAGCAGGCCCCCTGACACTCTTCCTGATCTCTCTACCCTATCTAATGTTGATCCTTTAAATCTTACCACTTTGTAATGAGAAGAGGCAAAGAAAAATGAGACCTTGGGAGGGTGGGAGTATTTTCCCCTAAGACTTGGGATAGATTTCCCAAGATACCAGCCCTCAAAATCAAAAACCAAACTCACTGCCATCAAGTTGATTCCAACTCATAGTGACCCACTGTGGGTTTCTGGGGCAGTAAATCTGTACAGAAGTAGATTGCCCAGTCTTCCTTCTGCAGAGTAGCTGGTGGGTTTGAACTGCCAACCTTCTGGTTAGCAGTCAAATGCTTTAGGCACTATACCACCAGAGCTCCTTGCAGACATTGTTATAAAGGAAGCTGGAGAAAGTAGATAGATGGGGAGAAGGAGAGGAGAGGGAGGGGCTCATGCTTAGAAGAAGGCACCATAGACAGCATTGAGAGTTAAGAGCAAATGGGAGCTCTGGTGGCATAGTGCCTAAGGCACTTGACTGCTGACCAGAAGGCTGGTGGTTCAAACCCACCAGCCTTTCCTCGGAAGGAAGATTGGCAATCTACTTCTGTAGAGATACCACCTAGGAAACCCAATGAGGGGTTGCTATGAGTCAAATCGACTTGACAGCAGTGAGTTTGGTTTGGTGTTGGAGTGCTAATATAGTCACAGATCTGACTCATATCAGCATCTTTCTCAGAGTAGAGGGGGGGTGATCTTGAACTCCACCTTAACACTGGAATGTGCCACCACCCATTATACCAAACCAAACAAAACCAGAGCCAAAACCACTTAAGTGGATTTTTAGAACTGTATTATGTAGGGTTTCAATTGTTGATTTTTCAGAAGTAGGACACTAGACTTTTCTTCTGAGGTGCCTCCGGGTGGACTCAAACCTTCAACCTTGTAGTTAGTAGCCAACTGTGTTACTGTTTATCCCACCCAAGGACTCTAACAATTAATACACATAACCCAAATTTAACTGTGCTGCCTTAAGACGTGCATAGGCCGGATTTTGAATGCATGATAAATAAGTTCAAATCCAGAAAAGATGTAAAGATAAAGAGGAACCTTTATTGCAATCTCTCACAGAGGGCCCTTAAAGAAGGACTGCACTATGTGACACTCATAAAAAAAAGTCCTAAAACCCACTATACCTATTCCTGTCTCCCAGAGTTTCATTCATTAGAGTAACTGCTTCCCCAGTTCTTTTTCTACCACCCAGACTCTCCCTCCAAAGTTCCAGCCTAAGTTGACCTGTTTCCTGCTATTCCCCTCACTTGTTGGATCTTCTTAGTTCACAAAAGTCTCCATGACATTTCTAAAGTAAATAGAATTTCTTCAGATCTCTAGCTTTTGCCCATTACCTTGGTCAATACGATAGTCATTAATGCAACAAATACTTTAGAATGCAGAATTAGGAGAAAACATGTAAATATTCTTTGACCCCGGCACATAAATATCTGGAAACTATTTTGTCTCACTAGAATTGAAAAAATATAAAAGACAAGAAAAAGGTTCCATTTTTTTGCCAATTAAATTAACAACAACAAAAAAAGTTTTTATGTGAACACTAAGAAATAAGATGCCATACTGATGTATTTTGAAGGCATCATTATAAATTGGCAAAAACCCTTATGAAAAACAATTATGCAATATATGAAGAGAATAACACAAATGTTCACACCCATTAGCCCTCATAGGAATCCAAACTAATGAAATAATGTAAAATAATAATAATTTTTTACCATTAATGAAAAAATACAATTAATGCAAAATGTTTTTTGTATTATTTTCAAGAGTTTCATGAAAAAAGTGGAAATTACTTAAATATACAACAGAAAATAATAAACCATGATATGTCCACTAGAATTGAAAATATTGATTTGCCCCTGTGTAATTTGCATTTCTATATACCATTAGTCAACTCACTGCCTTCGAGTCGGATCCAACTCACAGCGACCCCTCCTTGGGTTTCCAAGGTGGTATCACTACAGAAGTAAATTGCCCAACCTTCCTTCCAAGGAGAGGCTGGTGGGTTTGAACCACCAGCCTTCTGGTTAGCAGTCAAATGCCTTAGG
The DNA here is from genome assembly GCF_000298275.1 of Orycteropus afer afer. Classification (NCBI taxonomy): domain Eukaryota; kingdom Metazoa; phylum Chordata; class Mammalia; order Tubulidentata; family Orycteropodidae; genus Orycteropus; species Orycteropus afer. Next base: position 19,829,397 of record NW_006921600.1, on the reverse strand, counting down.
CACTATGCCACCAAAGCTCCTTTCTATATACCATATAACTATGTAAAAATGTAGATGTATGGAAAAATGTGCCAGAAAAGAATGTACCAAATGCCTTAGCATATTAAAATTATAGGTAATAAATTTCTTTTTTTTTTTTTCATGTTATATAAATTTTCTACTGGGATTATGTTACTGCTATGATAAAAATATTAATTTAAGAAGAAAAATCAAGTTTCACTAATTGCACAAGATAAAATGAGACTGTATACATGAAACAAATGGCATTTTATATTAGAAAAAAAGAGATTAGACTAAGTGCTGAGAGCAAAAAAACAACAACGGTTTCTAGCCCAGAGATCCTGTTTGACCACATTGTGTGCCAGATTAATGTTTTATGGCTTTTGTCTTCCTTTTAGGCTCACGTGATGCTCTCATAGTTGGTAAGTTTTATTAAGTGTTGGTTGATGAACTCTAGCATCTTTTAACAGTAAGTATCCATTTATAATGAATAAAATGTAAAAGAATTGATCAAAATATCTTATATTGCAAATACAATGATAAAGGTGGGAAAAGAAAAGGTAAGTACAGACTAGGATATAGTAAATTGGGTATTTTTATATCCCTGTAAAGATCTTTCATCAAAGGTTCTTTACTTTTGTTGTACCATTATAAATGGTCATTCTTCAGTGTCAACACTTCCTTATGTAAATATGACTAGAAAATACAACTTCCTCTTTGGTTTACAGCCTGGGAATATGATTCTGGATGGTAGTCAGGGCCAATTGTATAAATTGAAAGCCACAAAGACTAGTTTCCCAAGCCCATTTCTGTGATCTGCCCACATAACAGGAATAATTTTGTAGTAAGTTTGCTTCAAAGAGAATTAGTAGACTCTCTGCATAGGATAGTCTATGTCTTATGCTTTGCACAAGAGGAGGCATGTGGAGGGCAGAGAGAGCGGGAACCCAGGAGCCCCAGTGCTGGTCCTACCACCCACTTGTTGAAAGGCTGCTGTTGGACTAAAGTTTACAAAACGGTTCTGCTCACCCCTTAACAATAAGCTTATGAGAGTAAGACTAGTACTCTATATTAAAACTGGAGTAAAGGAGAAATCTGAAAGATAAACCTGTGTGCGGGTAAGTTTAAAAAAATAACTTATACTGCATAAAAAAATCATTGACACGCTGATGAGACTAGATACTAAGAAGCTAGTTAAAAATGTCAGAGTTATATTTTCTATACATTTAATCACCTTGTTTTATTTTATTGCCTAGGTACTTTCTTGGGCACGTTCTTCTTTATTTTATCCATCATGGTTCCCTGTTACATAATATTTAAGTGCAAAAGAGGGTAAGTTCAACCAGTTCTTCTAGAAAATATTCAAAACTGTAACTGCCACTTCTTAGAAGCCAAGGTAATAAAAAGAAAACCTAAAGACAGAGAGAGAGAGAGAGAGAGAGAGAGAGAAATAATTCTTATAAAGAGGATCCTTGATGTACACTATGGATAGAGAAATATTCAAAATAAGGGAGACAAATATGGTACAAAGAATGGTTTTTTAAAAACCTTAGAATTTTAGGGAATAGGTTTTGCACTAAGAGAAAATAAGCAGACAGAATTTTTTTTGAAAGGTAGTTGATATCCTAGTCTTGCTGAGCTATTTCCAGGCACTGGCCTTAAAGCGCAGAACTACCTCATCATGGGAGCTCTGGTAGCGTAGTGCCTAAGGCACTTGACTGTTAACCAGAAGGCTGGCGGTTCAAACCCACCAGCCACTCCTCCGAAGGAAGATTGGGCAATCTACTTCCCTAGTGATACTGCCTTGGAAACCCAAGGAGGGGTCTCTATGAGTCGGGTCCGACTCGACAGCACATAACAACAACAACACCTTATCATGGCATTCCAAGTTAGATTGTGTGGCCCCACTGGGACGCATATCACAAACTGCCAGTGTGGAAGAATTAAGACACTGCATTGTGTATTAAGAAGTAAATCTCTTATAAACACCACCTAGTTTGTAAGCTTCCAAACACCTTGCAAGGATTAAGGTATAAAAAAGAAACTTTTTTTTTTTGCAATGAATGAAGAAACATTTTTGACTGAGAATATACACAGCTTTTGTGCTGGTTGGTTTAATTATAACAAAATCAGTGAGGTCAGAGTCCATGAAATAAATGTTATCAGCTTGATGAGCAAATTCTATTCATATAAGAAATGGAATTTACAACTTCAAGTGAACAGTTGTCTATAGAAAGTAGTCTAAGCAAATAGATTTTCCTACAGCAAGCTTTACAGTAATTAAAGTTTTGATATTTCACAGGAGATGACAATTAAGTTAGTTTTAAGTAGAGTGTTACAGTTGAACTTGCAAACAACCTAGTCAGGAGCTCAATTTCATGATAAAAATGAAGAATTAGTAGAAATTTAAATATAAGTTAAATCATTAATCTTTCATGGATTGACATAAAAAATCTTTGCTCTTCTTCATTACAAAGAAATATAAGTAGCCTGATGCTTTAGACTAGCAAAAGTATTATCAGTAACCTTTTCCCCTTAAAGTTTCTCATTAAGCACTACTGCAATTTGTTGGTTAATTTAATCTTGTTATTTTAACTAAGAGTGAATTATATTAGTTGGGCCTTCTAATTTTCTAATTACATATCAGTTTTTGGTTAAAACTCACAAAGGGAAAATGATTATTTCATATTCTTGGAGATATTCAGGATGATGGCCTTCTTACTTCCAACTACTTCATTCCTCATCTCCTACGTCCCATACCTTGTTAGTCAACTAGAGGATCAAATTCCATCTATTGCTCTGTTTTAACCACATATTTAAGCTTATTTCCTCATATTATTCATCCTCAGACATAAATAACACCTAATAACCATTTCATAAAAATTATTTCCTTGGAAATGTTTTGATTATTATCTAGCTGATCTAAATAACCTCATGTCATACACTATTTCTTCATAAGGTGTTTTCCATCGCTTACAACACACCTTCTCTTGTTTTCACATTCTATATAAGTTTAATGTCCATGACACAGTCATTCTTTCTCTGACCAATGACGACCAGGGATATGACATGGAGATCGTGGTCCTCTTTAGCCTCAAAGGTCAGGGAGATAAACCTCCCAAATATCCAAGTAACCCACTTCTTGGAATAATGAGTGCATTACTGTAACAAAGTACATTTATTTTCATTTGGAAATAACACCCAACTAAAATGCAGAAGTCCCTTCTCTTGGAAGTGATTGGGCAGATTAATTCCTTAGCCACTCACAGGACGAGAAACACATAAATATCCTTATGGTTAAGAAGTTATCATGGGAGAGGTACCAAATATGAATGGAGAAGACTTTAATGGGGTCACCTAACTGGAAGAGCAGTCAGTCTATCTCAGAGCCAAAAACAAAATAGAGAGTAGCCACAGATGGCATGCGCTGTGTGAGGCCCAGGATCCAACCAGGTCTGGAAGGATGCAGGCTGAAGTCGACTCTGATCTAGTATACAATTCAGGAACCCATCAATTTTTACTTTTGTGACCTCTCTCTTAAGTGGTGTTTAGTATACTCATTCATTTAGAAGCTCTGGTAGCGTAATGCCTAAGGCATCTGACTGCTCATTGAGTAAATATTTATTTAATACTTTTTTGTGCCAGTGACAGTTCTAAGGCTTGTTATGCATTCATAGGTGAAGGTAACTGACAAAAATTCCTGTTCTTATGGAGTTTATGTTCTATCTAGTAAAGAGAGAGAGGTAATAAGCTTAACTTATTAATTATAACAAAAGGAGATAAAGGCTATGAAAAAATACAGAGCAGGATTTGAGGGATCAGAAATGTGGAGAAATACAATATTTAATAGGATGGTTAGGGTAGGTCTCAGGAGGAGGGTCTTGCAAAGACTTGAATGTGGTATCATTTCTGTGTGTGTATGTGTAGTCTTTTTATTTTTGTCTCATTTTGGTTTCTTAGTAAAACTTCAGGCTGCTTATTCTTTTTTTTTTTTTT
>NW_006921600.1:19820616-19821216 GCF_000298275.1 Orycteropus afer afer | reverse complement strand
AAAAAAAAAACCCAAAAACTCCAAACTCACTGCCATCAAGTTGATTCGACTCATAGTGACCCCTCCTTGGGTTTCCGAGGCAGTATCTCTACGGAAGTAGATTGCCCAATCTTCCTCCCGAGGAGTAGCTGGTGGGTTTGAACTGCCAGCCTTCTGATTAGCAGTCAAATACCTTAGTCACTGTGCCACTAGGGACTCCTAGATATAAGTATACTCATTGCCACCGAGTCGGATCTGACTCATAGCGACTCCTCATTGGGTTTCTGAGGCAGTTATCTCTACAGAAGTAGATTGCCTAATCTTCCTTCTGAGATATAAGTATAGGCAACTCAAATTTTTCTAAACATACAAACACAGTTAGTTATGTCCTATTTTCTCCTATAATAGAGAGGAATTTACAATTACCTCTGTTTATTATCTGGTTTCTTAATTAATAACTTTGCTTCTACCTTGCAGCTTGTTTTCCATGACTGTTTAAGGAAGCAAATGAAATATGCATTGCTTTTTAAAAATTCAAAATTGATATTTTACTTTTGAAGCTTTAATGTTATTCTAGTAATCTGAAAGGAAACTAGCATTATTTCTTTTTTTTTTTTTTTT
>NW_006921600.1:19814523-19818599 GCF_000298275.1 Orycteropus afer afer | reverse complement strand
AAGAAGAATATATATAGGGATATATATAGGATACAAAAGGATAGATATAGGGAGCTCTTGGGGTGCAACACCTAAGGCATTTGATTGCTAACCAAAAGGCTGGTAGTTCAAACCCACCAGCCACTCCTTGGAAGGAAGGTCGGGCAATCTACTTCCATAGAGATACTGCCTTAGAAACCAAGGAGGGGTCGCTATGAGTGGAATTGACTCAACAACAGTGAGTTTGTAGTTTTTTGTGATCTATTTGGAGAAGAAATGGGTGTGGGTCCACTGTAACCTTTGTTGTTTGTTGTTGTTGTTATGTGCCGTCGAGTCAAACTGTAACCTTTGGTGGCCAGTAAATGAGGTTAGCAGGGGACATACCAGCCACAAATCGTAATCAATGGGCTGAGGCAGAAAGCACAGAGAAAGTAAAGATTCATTTTATTTCTTGGTGTTTGCTGTTTGCGGTGCAGTGCTGGAAGGATGCTAAGGCTGAATTCAGCAGGACGCAGTGTTGTGATCAATTACTGACATCTTGCAGGTGTTGTATTATGCCTGGAGACTGAAAGATATTGATAGGTATACTTGCCATGCTGCTTCTTTCTCTGGGAATTCTGCTACAACTCCCTACTCAGTTAAATATTGTCCTTAACTTACCCCCAGATTTCAAGGCTGCTCATTGTTTACTATATCAACACTGAACTTAATGAGCTAATCTATTTTAGTTTTATGTTACATTATTATTGATTTCCCATACCTTCTTAGTCTTCAGCTTTCCAGATCCAGGACATCTAAATACTCTGTGTCCTTCCACACAGTGGCCTACACTCTGTTAACATTATCTCTCATCTTCTCAGCCTCCACTACCGTTCTCACCATTCCCCTCCCAAGACGAGAAGCTCCTTGTGAGCAGGGACCACCTGTAAACCAAAATAAATAAATAAATAAATAAATGCTGTCGAGCTGATTCCAACTCTTAGTGACCTCCAAAAAACCAAACTCATTGCCATGGAGTCGGAGCGGACTTATGACAACCCCTCCTTGGGTTTCTGAGGTGGTATCTCTGCAGACGTAGATTGACCAATCTTCCGAGGAGTGGCTGGTGGGTTTGAACCATCAGCCTTCTGGTTAGCAGTCAAGTGCCTTTGGCACGACGCTAATGCTTAGTGTGACAAAATTATTAGAACTACCCTCTATGAAGACTGTCTACATTTTCCTATATTCACATTGACTTCTGTTAACCAACTGGAATTCCATTCACTCAACATTAATCACTGAGGTGTCTCACAACCCACGTACCTTCAGATTGGAAGGTGAGGCTAGTGTTTTTATCACCCCAAAACTACTTCCAAGACACGACTCCTCTAACAATCACCACTCATTAGAAGCTCCTCTCACCTGGCTGGACAATCCCCTACTCTTCCAGTCCATGGATCTCAAACCTGCCTTTCCTCATCCCATGAAAACTTTGGCCCCTGATTCATGATCTTCTTTGTCTCAAATGCTGCAGTCATTCTAATTGCCATGAGAGAATAAAGAATAGCTGAGTGATAAGGAAGTAGTGGGAAGTGGGGAAGGAAGTCAAGTCTTGTGCTTTTGTTCTTAAATCCCTAATATGGTGAAACCTGTGAGAGCCAGGACTCAATGAGACTGCCCTGTTTTTCCATGTCTCACAAACTTTCTGCCTTTGACATGTTGCAGTCTTACCACTTTTCTATTGCTCATTTTGTGGAAAATATTTGTTTTCCTACTCTAACAGGTTTCTGCCTTACACAGGTTCCAGCTTTCACAAGCTTTACAGTACCAATGTATATTTAAAATCTGAGAGTACTGTTGTATTATTTACCACTTTGTTTATGTAAAAAGAAGTTCTTAATGGAAAAACTTCCAAAGAAGTACCGTAGCATACGAGTTAAAAACATGGGCTGGGCAAAAAGTCCTGTGTTCACAGTCACTTACTAGGTAGGAGACCTGAGTTAGATACCTTTATCCTTTTGAAGCTTCATTTTTCTTTGCTTGTGAAATAGGGATGATAATAGTTGCTACCTCACTTAACATAGTGTCAGAAAATGTTGCTATCATTATTTACACGATTGTTCATATTGAAATTAAGAAGTAATAAAATATTTTTTGCTCTTAGTTCTTTTCCCTTCATGATAGCTACTACCATTCTCCTGATTGTGTGTGCTATTTGTACAGAACATATAGCTTCAATACAGGGGAAAAAGGAAGCCTTATGTAAGATTGCAGTGATGCTTAAGTGTCACAATATTATGCTAGACAGTATTTACTAATCAAAGTTATTTTAGAAATAGTGAAATGTGTTGCTTTAAGGCTTGGACACATATATAAACAAGTTAAGGTCTTTTGACACATTATATAGGATGATTGTAGTATTACCTCCTAATCCAAGTTTCTACTTAGATTTGAAAAATAGGATTTTGGTATGTTTCTCCTTTCACAGCTTGTAAAATTATCAGGAACTTGAGGCCAATTATACCCTAAATTTCAAAATGAAAGCTACTGACTAATTTCTTTCAAAACTGACTTATACGATTAAGATATTTTTCTATTTTTTTTCTCCTCCGCCATTCAGCAATAATACAAATGAAAAATCTAAAGAAGTGATTATCCACTTAAATTCTCAAGAAGGCAGCCGTGTTCATCCTCAAACTCTGCAACCAAATCAGGAAAATAGCAGGTACCCAGTATACATATTGAATTTAAAATGTTTTCAGCAACTCAAATATCACAAATGGAAATAGGATTTGAACATGATATTGCAGTAGATACATTGGGTCATTGATATCAAAGAATTTTAAGAAAATAGTCAGAAGCCAGAAATCACTTGTTTCTTTTCTTGGATTTTTATTTCCAGGGAGGGATTTGGGGGTAAGGACTCTGTCAGTGCCATGTACAAGCACTGTGTTTTCAAAGCATTCCTATACACTTGTATATTTATACTACAAACTTTGGAGAAATCATAAGCATTTCTTTTCCTGGTGGAACCCTAGCATTTGCCACCTGGCATGGCTCCAAGTCTTCCAAAACCAAAACCAAAAAGGAGCTCTGGTGGTGCAGTGACTAATGCATTTGACTGCTAACCAGTAGGTTGGTGGTTCAAACCCACCAGCCACTCTGAGGAAGGAAGACGGGGCAATCTACTTCTGCAAAGATTTACTGCCTCAGAAACCCAACAGGGGTCGGAAAACAAGTATCCCAGAGGGTCTCTAAAGGAGCCTGTTGAGACTTCACTCTTTCCGATTTCCAACTTTCACTGAAGTCTCTACCCTTGAGCTTCACCTGGCCTCTTACAGCTGTTCTCTTCTTTCTGTCCTTCTCTACTTGTGCTTATCATACCTATCCCTTTATTCCATTTATCCAAGTAGCCTCACCACAAGCGGTTATATAAGTATTTATTAAAGGTTTGGGCATGAAAAGGGAGACTATAACACAACCCAAAGCAGCACACTAAACTAAAAAATATCCATCCATGCCAGTGGACCACAAATATAACATGTGGGGCAAAATCAGTAGGCCACCTGTTTTTCTATGAAGTTTTACAGAAACACAGTCACACCCATTCTTTATTTAGTGTGTATGGGTATTTCCACACTGCAACAGCAGAACTGAGTATGTAGTTTCAACAGAGACTCAAAGACCCACAAAACTGAAAATATTTACTACCTGATGCTTTACAGGAAGAATTTGCCAACTCTTGAATTGTATCCTGTTGTTGTGTGCCATGGGGTGGATTCTGACTGATACCACAAAGAATTTCTCACTGGCTAGTCCCCCTTTAAGCCGTGGCTTCCCACCCTTTCCGAGGCCTCTCTCATTAGACACTTTTCCTTTTTGTTCAGATCTATTCTATATCCTCAGAGTTCCTCATTTTGACTGCTGGGTTTCCTGCACATTTATTAGTCTGTTTTTCTTTGCCATCACTGCAATTCACCTGGCCCTTGCTTACTCTCACTGCCTGTTGTTGTTGTTGTTATTTGCCATCAAGTCGGCCCCGACTCATAGCGACCCCTCCTTGGGTTTCCGAGGCAGTATCACTACGGAAGTAGGAATGCCCAACCTTCCTTCCAAGG
>NW_006921600.1:19781497-19812324 GCF_000298275.1 Orycteropus afer afer | reverse complement strand
TGCAAAAGGGTTCATATTTGTTGTCTGTACCTCCCATTTACCTCTGTCTTTCTCACCCTCAATGCACTACCATTATTTCTATATTAACACAAATATATAGACAAGGGAGCAGAAGGCAAATAATGCAGGAGATTTTAAGATAAAATTAGAGGATATTACATTTGAGGGACAGGCATACCTCCCAGGCTCCTGGGGTGATGCACTCAGTGTCCTGTACAACTGGGCAGCTATGATGGAAAAGTCGTGCAACACTGATTTTGTTCACTTGTGCTACCCCCGAATATCAACAGGCAACAGAACTGCCAATAGTGAGGGTGATGGTTCTCTTTACAAAAGTTCATTTAAAAAAAAATATTCCATAAGTGTTATTAAAATATCATTCCTGTCCATTTACCTGCCTAAAATACTTTTCCGCCTTTCTTCTTATCTAAGTTCCACTTACCCAACTCAGAATTCTTGCACCCAAGAAGCCTTCCTGAGCAACTCCAGCCCAAACTGATGTCTCTGGAATTCACAGCACTTCCTGACTGTATTGTTTTTACAATAAACTATTCTCCTGTAAAAGTAATATGTGCTCATTGAAAACAGAAATTATAGAAAAATATAAAGAATATAAAAATTACCTGTAATAACTTCTACCCATAGTTAATATTGTTAAGTTTCTTTTAATATTATTATACATTTGAAGGATCTGATAAACTGTAATATTGCATCTTGCTTTTTTCATAAATGACAACCATTTCCTAATCATTAAAAAAGAACTCTACATAATAAACACATCCCATAGTATTCTATGCCATTGTTTGCTTTCAATCGTATAGCCTTGTCATTCATGTGTCATTTTTTGCCTATTTAACTCTATTGTATCAATTCATTTTCTCTTCCACTTATTCTTCAAACATTCATTACTCACACACCATGAATTGTACTTACGTGTGTTTTCTTTCTCACACTAAATTATAAACTTCTTGTGAGCAGAGACCATTTTTTTTTTAGTTTCCCAAAATCTCTGAGCATAGAGTTAATAAAATGAGAAGTGCTCAGTAAGTACTTAAGAGAATGAATTTATCAAAATTTTATTTATTCTCAACTTTTTAGAAGTATTCTCTTTACATCATGGTACAGGTGAAGCTGTATCCATTGACTCTTGACTGCCTTTTAACAGAAATGTTGTTGTGTGCCATTGAGTTGATTCCAACTCATAGAGAACCTATCTGACAGAGTAAAATTGCCCCACAGTGATTCCTAGGCTATAATTTTTACAGGAGTACATTGCCAAGTCTTTTCTTCCATGGAGGGACTGGTGGGTTCAAAATAAAAAGTTATAACTAGAAAGGTAGGAAGTCCTTAAAGAATTGTGTCTCAAAATTTCCTTTTCAAGATTGGAATTTTGACTACAGCATTCCATAGGAACAATGTTAACTAATAATTTGTGACAACATTTAGTAACTCCAACAAGGAGTGAGTTAGAGTTAAGTAAGGGTTAAGTGAATTAGAGTTAATACCTGTACAGTTAGGTAAGGTGCAGTGGCACAGTGGGTGATACAAGTGAAGAAGCAGACTTCAAAGACACAGCATGTTGAAAGACATAAGAATGTTCAGAGATGATACAGGCAACAGATGACACTAGGGAATCTTATGAAGAGAACAAAGACAAGGAATCCAGGGGGCAGTAACAGCTGGTGGTCAAGTGAGCTAATGGGCCTCATCAAGGAGTCTATCTGTCCATTGGTGGCCTAAAAAGCATTTGGATATCTTGGACTATACACCACCCTCTCTATCTTGCCTATGATTAGGAAAAGAGGGCATCCTTTCCACAGCTGACCTACCCAGGACTACCAGTTCCTGATTACTGGCACCTGTCACAACCATCGTTCAGAAGAAAAGACTCAAGGAAATGTTCAGTATGCTATGAATAAAATCGGCACGTCCTCTGAAGTGGGACTTTTTATTTAGCTGCTCAAATCTGAGAGCACTTTGACAAAACAAGCAATGAGAAAAGGTCAAGTTACTCATTAATCTTACTTATCTACTCAAGGTCTCTGTTTTACGCCCTAAATTCTTGTGCCCTCCCATAGCAACTATAGCAGAGGGCAATAAATAGTTCTTATGAACTTATAATTTATGAGTAATGCTAGCATCATGATTGTCAGCATATAAATTCTGGGTAGTTCAGTTGTTGAGTATGCCCTCATCTAAACAAAAATGCCCTGTTACTTCAGTGTTTTTCCTTGACAAAGTACTGAAAAGCTGGAGAATATTTCAAGTTAAATGTTGGTGGGGAAGGAGCCAATTGTTTTGAACAGAATAAGAATTGAAACTCAAAATCTTTGAAGCAACTTCACAGAAATGTAAACAGGCTTTTAAAGATGATCAAGAAGCTTTCTTCCTCATGGAAGCTGGATGTCATGTGGTCCATTAGTCCTTTGGACTGTTTCCTTGTGACTTGGATTTTCATCACTCTTCTTTGCTCCAGACAGGGAGAGACTAATAGTTGCACTTTAGATGGCTGCTCACAAGCTTTTAAGACCCCAGTTGCTATTAAATACATATGTAGTAGTATCTTCTGTCAAACATTATATATATATATATATATATATATATATATATATATATATATATACCCATAGACGCTCTGGTGGCATAGTGCCTAAGGCACTTGACTGCTAACCAGAGGGACTGATGGTTCAAACTCACCAGCCACTCCTTGGAAGGAAGGTTGGGCAATCTACTTCAGTAGTGATACTGCCTCAGAAACCCAAGGAGGGGTCACTATGAGTCGGGGCCGACTCAACAGCACATAACAACAACAACAACATGTAGTCCCATTTGTCTTTCCACTGCTGTTTAGCCTGAATGTCCATCTATGTATCCACTCAGGCTACTGTATTGTAGGGTGTATATTTAATATAATATTTACCTTCGTTCCATTCAACTTTTGTACTCCTCCCAGTGACCTCCTCTGCTTTGACCATTTTGTGCTGACCACCCCTTTGTTGTATATTACCTTTCCCTTCACTCATATGAATACGTATCTACCCTCTAGTTAGTGTTGTTGTTGTTGTTATGTGCCGTCAAGTCAGACCCGACTCATAGCGACCCCTCCTTGGGTTTCCGAGGCAGTATCACTATGTAAGTAGATTGCCCCATCTTCCTTCCAAGGAGTGGCTGGTGGGTTTGAACCATCAGCCCTCTGGTTAGCAGTCAAGTGCCTTAGACACTACGCTACCAGAGCTCCTCTAGTTAGTGTAGTTCTATGTTTTAATATTGAATAATTGCTTTAAAAGTATATTCTGCCATATTTGCTTTGATTCCTGTATTAAGAGTTAGCTGGCTATAATCAGCATAAATTTCAATTTAAAATCATGCAAGATAACAAAACAAAAACAGCATAAGTAAAGTCAACTGACAATCTGGGAGAAAAAAAAAATGTAATTTATATTATGAACAAGGGGCAATTGCCCTATTAGAGAGTATTAACAATTCAAAGATCAATACCCAAAAGTGAGCAAATGATACACATCCAGGTCACCAAAAAAGAAAGCAAATAGCTCACAAATACATGAGTTTGTTACTTAGCAAAGTCTTTAACATATTTTGATTATTTCTTGGGTTTTTGAAAAAGTCTGCTAAAGTAAGATTAGAAATTAAATGCTTAAGAATCATCCTTTCTTAGAATTAAAATTCCCCATTACACACACACCAAAAAATTCCTCATTTATTCTTTTTCTAAAACATAGTAGTAGGTCACTGAGCAATATGACTAACAAATACCTAATATGTGTCACTTGGTGTGTGGTGAAAAATATGTGTGGCTTTTTAACAGCAATAAATCCATGAGATTTTTCGGTGGCATAGTGCCTATAAGGCATTTGACTGCTAGCCAGAAGGCTGGCAGTTCAAACCCACCAGTCACTCCTCAGAAGGAAGGTTGGGCAATCTACTTCCTTAGTAATACTGCCTTGGAAACCTAAGGAGGGGTCACTATGAGTCGGATCTGACTCAACGCAGTGCGTTTGGTTTTTGGTTTTATCTCAGTTATATGTGGGAAGTATTTGCATAAAGGACATGGAGGCCGCATCTTCGGACCTCCTCTAACTTCACAAGAGGAAGACAGAATCACCATCAGAAGTCCAAGGCTTATTTCCGTGGGGCCAGACATGCCGGCACCCTCCAGCCTTTTTGTCAACTTTGACACCAACCGGCCCTCCCGTGGTACTCACTACTTCTCTGCTGGGTTCAATAATTCATTGTAATGGCCACACAGAACTCACAGAAAATATTCATGATTCTGGGGTTTATTTGGAAGCAACAGGCTACAATTCCGGTTTAGGAACATGCTCAGGATACAGTTCTTCGATCAGGATAGTCTCCCCTCTGCTGTGCCCTCAGACACTCCTCTCTGGCCCTTGGCCTCTCATCCTGGCCTGTGCCTCTGTGGGCCAGGTAAGCCTGCCACTCTATCTAGTGCCCCTTGATTCCATTGCCACCGTCTCTCCACCAGGGTGCTTCTCAGCCAAGAAGATCCAGCACAGGAATCTCAGGTCCAAGGGCGCGCTCCACTTCACCTCCAGCTCTTCTCTCTTGCTGGAAGTAAGATCCCCTGTCTGCCTCTAGGAGGGCTCATTTTAATCCTGGCAGAGTGACAAAACTAACCAATCCCAACATCAGAGTTCTACGTACCTTGTGATCCATGGGAGCTCTGGTGGCATAGTGGCTAAGGCATTTGACTGCTAACCAGAAGCCTGGCAGTTCAAACCGATCAGCCACTCCTTGAAATGAAGATTGGGCAATCTACTTCCATAGAGATACTGCCTTGGAAACCTAAGAAAGGGTGGCTATGAGTCGAATCGACTAGATGGCAGTGAGGTTTTTTTTTTTTCTTCCCCCACAGTAATCTGGTGGGAGTTACAAAGTCTACAACTAGAAAAGCCATATCAAGTAATTCACTGCACCACAGTATTATATATACTAATTATGTATAAATTCTATATTGCCTAACTTAATTTATTGAGCAATTGTATTAATCTGCCTTCCATATCTCATCTGAAAATCAGAGACAAAACCAGTTGCTTTCCAAAGCTATTCCTATTGCTAACATTCTAACGTTGTTTTTGTATACTTCAGTGTGATATGTAAATTAAAGTCCATGGCATTTAAATGAAAATAAAATTTTCTGTATTCACAAGTAGAATGAGAAAGAATATGGTTTGTAATATATATCTACTTCGCAAAAGCCTGCAAAAGCCAAGAGAAAACAAAATGAATATGCATTACTTCTGAGAAATGCCCTTTTCTGTTTTCTTGGTTTCACAATTCCTATGCAGTGTGTAGTATAACACAGCAATTTTCTTGCTGGTAACAGGAAAGAGAAACAGATTGTATATCTGTACAGCCAACTGACCTACAGGGATAGAACTCAGGAGACTCAAGACGTATGAGTGAAGAGAAAGAGTAAACATCAGTGGTTTTTCCAACCAGTAATGGAAATGAGAGAGCTCTGGTGGCGTAGTACCTAAGGCATTTGACTACTAACCAGAAGGCTGGTGGTTCAAACCCACCAGACACTCCTCAGAAGGAAGACTGGCCAATCTACTTCTGTAGACATATCACCTCAGAAACCCAAGGAGGGCTCACTATGAGTTAAAAATTACTCTATAACAGTGAGTTTGGTTTTTGATTTTGAATGAAGGCAGATACTAAAAGGTGCAAATAGCAGTAGCCCAGGGTCAAGACCAAAAACATGGCTCAACTACCTGTCAGGGTTTCACAGATACCTCAAGTGTGATTCATCATGACAGTAAAAAGCCTTTTCTGAGAGCATTCAGGGGCCCATTCTTGCTGCTACATTCACATCTGAAAAGCAAAATGCAAACATACTGACTTAGGAGGTAAAGAATCATCTAAGATCAAGTTTTATTTTAAAGAGGAATTTGGCCTCCGCTTAGCTTAGCAACATCCCCACGCACTAACCCACCTCACCATCATTCATGAAGCCTTAAAGGAAATCAACCACATAGGTCAAAACCTGGCTGCCAAATGCACTAATCTTTCTTTTTCTCCTCTTCTTTGGCAGTTTGACAAGATCCTTATTAAAAGGTGTTGGAGGAACCACAAATGTTTACTCCTCTACTTCATTCCCAGCTTTGACTCTTATGAGTTCTATCCCTGCCAGAGCCTCTGTTCACTGTTAAAACTTTCCCTGTGGGCACAGTCACTAATAATCATAAGGCTAAGGGATGGCCAGTGGCTACACTTCACAACTCAGCTTGCAATGGGTAATTTAAGAATGTTTTCTGTGCAGATAGTTGCAGCTCATTCCTTCTAAAGACAAATGTAGATTTTTTCCTACCCCTAACCCATTGCTGTCGAGTTGATTCTGACTCTTGCAACCCTGTAGGACAAGTAGAACTGCCCCAGATGGGGCAATCTACTTCCGTAGTGATACTGCCTCAGAAACCCAAGGAGGGGTCGCTATGAGTCGGGTCCTACTCAACGGCACATAACAACAACAACAAAGGATTTCCAAGGCCATAAATCTTTAAGGAAGCTGACTGGCACCTCTTTCTCCCTGGGAGTGGCTAGTGGATTTGAATCACTGACCTTTTGGTTAGCAGCTGAGTGTGAAGTGCCATCAGAGCTCCATTTGTTTCCTAGTTGTCTAAAATTATTCAAATCAAAATAAATTCATGTTGTGGGAGAAATGGCAGACTCATGTTAAAGGCACTTGCCAGCAAGACCCATTTGTTTCATTCAATATTTAACAAGTATCTTTTCAGCACCTACTATGAGCCTAGAAGTATCTGTGCACTGAAGATACAGCAAGAAAACTCTATTCCTGTCTCATGGAACTTATCCAGAAAAAAAAAGGAAACACTAGGTCAAATCAAAATGACTTAAGAGAAATCTATGTGAAAGTCTTCATTTATATTAAGAACGGCTAAATGAACCCAAAGCATACAAAATTTTACTGACTGAAAGAAGGTTCCAGTAAAATACCATTCTTGTATCTAAGTTAACACCTGAAACTAGGAAACCAGACATTAGCATTTTTTTTCATCTTTTTAATTTTCTCCTGAGGAAAAAAAATAAAAATAAAATCCTACTTCCAAGCCTGGAAACTGATGGGATATTTTTAATACTTAACACAGCAGAGAACAATAAATAGGTTTTCTGCTTTCAAATAAGTGAAACATTGAGGCACAGAACATTTCCGTCATATCACTTTCACAACTATAAGAATGAACAGAAATGACAGTTCCCCCTTAAGTTTCATGTTCATTGTTTCCTTATTTTAATTATCATTACGTATTTAAATTATATATCCTTTAATTAAGTGTCATCATGGAATGTCGTAATTTTATAATCCAAGATATTAAGGTGTTTATTTTGTACACTACCTTCACACTTAGGATTTTATATGATCTGTCAAGAATTCAAAAAAAAAAAAAAAACCCAGAATGTTCCATTTCATTTTTGACTTCTAGTTTTCCTAGATTCATGCTTTGTACATTCCATGTTCCAATTATTAACTGATATTTGCAGCTGTTCCTACACATTTTGAGTTGTGCCACATCATCCAATGGAGGTCTTGAAAGCTCTACTCCATCCATATCATTAAAATCATCGCTACTCTGAGGGGTCATCTCTTCCCCAGTCATATTTTGAGTGCCTTCCAGCCTGATGGTTTCATCTTCTGGTCCTATATCGGACAGTGTTTCAGGTCTGTTCATAAAGTTTTCCAGTAATATATCAGACCGTGTTTCACTGCTATTCATAAGGTTTTTACTGGCCAGTTCTTTGAGAAGTGGATGGCCTTTTCCTTCTTCCTAGTCTGTGTTAGTCTGGAAGCTTTGTTGAAACCTATCCACCATGGATAACCCTGCTGACATTTTGCAACACCGGTGGCATAGCCTCCAGCCTCACAGCAACAAGCAAGCCACCACAGGAGGACAAACTGAGAGACAAGTTTGTCTCCCTTAGTTGTTCCCAACCTCTCTACTCACTTCCCCACCTGCCCGCCTGCCCACTTACGTGCCTGTGAGCCTAGCCTTGGATAATGCCACCCCCAGAAAGGCCCAAGCTGCACACCCACCTGCCCACCTACCTGCCCAGAGACCCGGCCTTGTCTATGTCTATGTCTTAGACATAGAGTTGTAGCAAATATATATAAACTGTACTAATCCCAGAAGATCCATTTGAGTTTTATATAGAAACATCCTCTCATACCTTACTTAACCCTGTGTAACATATCAACTCTTTTTGTCTGATTTTAAAATACCTGTCAGGTTACTTTTATTTTCTTTTACCACGTCACACAGGCTAACAGTTCTACCAATAAATCTTACTCATTCCTAATTTTTAGGCTTTGTTGGAGAAATTGTCTCACAGAAAAAGTTGTCCTCCCATCCACTCTATCTAACCCATCTCCTAAGGCATTCACTGCTTCCAGAAATTTGGCACTACACACACCCTAATGTTACATTTTCCATGAGTGCGTATTTCACCTTCCATAAAACCTTTAGTTGCTCAAGAGCAAGAGACCTGTGAAATTGAGGTTCAAGATGCCAAGAGCCCTGTTTCTTAAGCATTTATCTTTCCATAAGACCTCTCAAGGGAGTAGGGGAAGAAAAGCAATTTACATTCAGCAGTGCAGTGACCAAACCATCTTTGTGATTTTGAAGACTAGCAGACCGTGAGAGAATTTAATCAAATACACTTAAGCAAGGAAAACTCAAGTAGTATCCTTTAAAATGCCCGATTAATGTCAAATATTCAGTAAAGATTCTGGTAGTCTGGACAACCTGGAGTGCAACAGCACAAAACTGGGGCTTCGGATGGTGCTAGTTCCACAGAGACCCGCGCCCCGGGTTTCTATTTTTAGGCTAGTGTGCTTTGTTGTTCAAAAATGTTTCCCCGGAAAAGGAACAACGATAACGATTACTGTACCAGCTCAAGTTTCCTATTCGCCCTTCCGGAGCAGGGCGGTAACACTGTTTACCCAGCTGAATCGCTAGGGCGCTCCCTAATTGAACTGGAGAGGGTGTAGCCAAGAGAACAGTTACTCCCCCATTTGGGAGAATATGACAGCCACCTGCTACAATCTCTTGATAGGTCTGGCTCCAGGCCCTTAGGTTTCCGCGGGTGCTCGCCTGAATTCCTGAGCGCAGACTCCCCGCCTTCCAAACCTCTGATTGGACCCACTCAGCTCCATTACCGTAAGTCACTTCCGCCCCGGACGTAGTCTAGGCCGCTCCCTTCTGCTATTTCGTGTTGTCACTTTGTGAATCTGGGGATTGTTGCGTTGGCTAACCAGACTCAGAGCGGCTTCTCTGCCCTTCAGGCTTTCAGTCTTCAGTCTTCCGACTGATCTCCGAGGAAATGCCGTCTTCCGCGCGGTGCAAATCGCCTGCCTGCCGCCGCGAAAGTCTCTTTTCTTTCTGGTGCTTCTTTCTGTTAACTCTATTGCTCCTACCGATTATACACACAGGTAAGCCGCGCGGCGGGAAAAAGAGGAATCGGAATACTTCCGTAGATTTACAGCCTTGGAAACCGATGGGGCAATTCTACTGAGCCCTACAGGGTTGCTATGAGTCTGAGTCGCCTAATGGCAAGTGGGTTTGGTTTCAGTAAGACTTGCGAGAGTCTGCACGCGGACTGTGAGCCTGGAGCAAGCTGGGGAGCGGACACACCACAGCTAAGGGCGAGGGAAACTTTAATTGGTGGGCGGGCCTGGAAGCGCGGGAGTAGATTGATCCAGGGTCAAGCTGTGTTGCTGTGTAGGGCGCCACCAGCGTTCTTCTGGGGCCGCCTGTGCTTGATGATTACGGGTTGGCACCACTCCTGGGCCGCGGCAATGGTTTTAAAGCTGCAGTGCTGTGTCTACTACAGCGGTGTAGGTGAGCCTTCCATATCGCTGCTTCTTGTTGGGGTGGCAAGGAGGCACAGTCGCTGTTTACCAGATCCTAGCTGTGCCTCTAGCAAAAGCTTGCAGCCATGCGAGCCATGGCTGGGACACAACCATGTCGAGAATGGTACGTCGAAAAGTCACGTCGGTGGGGTGGTTCTGGGTAAGGGCTTGCTCAGAGGTTACTTGATGAGTGGAACGTCCTTGCAGTACCCGCGGTGAGGGCTCATTTTCCTGTGCTGGAGGAGCCCTACTCGGCAGTACTGAGGGTGCAGCAAGGAAGCCCACCTTTTGAATTGTTTGGGTGGGCGCGGGTTCTGGGGCTAGAGAGGGCACATTGTACTTAAGGTGAGAGCAGGCATTGGATCCCTAGGTTTAAAAGAATGGAAAGGAAGCTCCTAGCTTTTTTGAATCGTCTGGGTACAGGGTCCTTGTTGCTGGTGACCATGTTGGTCCACAGCAGAGGAGTGCTCTAGTTTTACAGATTGTTGCCCTAGCCCCTTGGTCGTAGAGTTACCTTCCTGCTCTCATCTAATATAGACAGTATCCAGGTCTATTACCTAAAGGTTTTTTGGCATTGTTTTCCTTCTGTTCATTAGGCTGTGTCACGTTTGAGGGCATATTTGCAACCTTTGGCTACACTGATAGCCAAACCTAGTGAAAAATTCATATCCCCAAAAAAATGATAAATTTAATCTAGTGTTCTCTTCAGCTCATAAACTAAAACTGAAGACCTATCCCAGTAAACTTGTTTTATATTTCATTAAATGGAATAAGTACTTAAGAAATGTTTAAAAATATATATATATATATACGTGTGTGTGTGTGTGTGTATATATATATATATATATATATACACTTATTGTATAAAATTGACACAAAGGACAACCATTTTTTAATATTTTGGTTTATGCACATATATTTCTATGCCCAAGTTATATTTAGGATCCTCTTACATATGCAGAGTCCCTGGGTGGTACAAATGGTCAAATGCATTAGGCTGCTAACTGAAAGGTTGAAAGAAAGGCCTGGCCATCTGCTTCTGAAAAATCAGTCATTGAAAACCCCATGGCACACAGTTCTACCCTAACACTCATGGGGTCATCATGAGTCAGAATCCACTTGACAGCAACTGGCTATTCATAAATAGTTTGTATGCTGCATTTCTTAACACCACTCATCCAACAAATAAGTATTTGTTTGCCTTCTATGAGCCACGTACATAGGAACCTGTTCGTAGACCAAGAGTCAGTCATTCAAACAGAACAAGGGGATATTGAATGGTTTCAGATCAGGAAAGGTGCATGTCAGGGCTCTATGCTGAGCAGATAATCTGAGAAGCTGGACTACATGAGGAAGAATGTGGCATCAGGTTTGGAGGAAGACTCATTAACAACCTGCAATATGCAAATAACACAGCCTTACTTCCTGAAAATGAAGGCTTGAAGCACTTAATGAGGAAGATCAAAGACTACAGCCTTCAGTATAGATTACACCTCAACATAAAACAAAAATCCTTACAACTAGGGTGTGGAGAAATTAGAACTCTCATACACTGCTGGTGGGACTGTAAAATGATACAGCCACTGTGGAAAATGTTATAACGTTCCGTTAAAAAACTGAAAACAGAAAAACCATTTGATCCAGCAATTCCATTACTAGGAATATAGCATGAAGAGGTGAGATCCAGGACATGAATAGACATATGTACACCCATGTTCATTGCAGCACAATTCACTGTAGCAAAGAGATGGAAACAACCTAAGTAGCCATCACAGCAGATGAATGGATATCCAAACTATGGTATATTCACACAATGGAATACTACACAACATTAAAAAATAATGAAGAATCCACAAATCACCTAATAAAGTGGATGCATTTGGAGGACATTATGCTGAGTGAAATAAGTCAGTCATAGAAGGACTAATATTGTATGAGTCCATTACTGTAAAAAGTCAAGGAAAGATTTTTGAAGGAAAGAAATTTACTCTGTTGGTTACTAGGGATGGAACCACTCCTCAGAAGGAAAATTGGGCTATCTACTTCCATAGTGATACCGACTCGGAAACCCAAGGAGCGGTCGCTCTGAGTTGGATCTGACTCGAAGGCATTGAGAGTGGTTTTTTGGTTTAGGGATGGAAGGTAAGGGGAGGGAAAATTTCTGACTAGGTAAGAGTCACTTGTTGATTTGGGTGAAGGGAAAGGCAACATAACAAAAGTGTGTGACAAGCACAATGACAACAAGGAAAAGGAGGACAAGAAATGTACACAAAAGATACAGATAACAGCAGCAAATACTATTACGTGTGCAATACCACACTACCAGTGGCAGCAAACACTAGGCTATGGGTAAATGTATAGACAGGTGAGAAGATCAGATGGGGGTAGGCAAACAGGAATATACCAAGACCAAGGATATATTTGCTGAAGATAGTCTTCCGTATATACTCGTGCTACAAAAATATCCATATACAGTACAGAAATAACAGGGGACAAGGTTGGAGTAGCCTCTCAGAGATAACTAAACACCTTGAGGAAGAGAGTCACTGGGGCTGCAGGCTCAGGACCACAGTCTCAGGGGATATCCTGCTCATTTGGCACAACATAGTACATAAAAATCTTGTTCTACATCCTACTTTGGTGAGTAGCAACTGGGGTCTTAAAAGCTATTGAGCTGCCATCTAAGATGGAGTAATGCCTAAGCATTTGACTGCTTACCAGAAGGTTGTCTGTTCAAATCCACCAGCACTCCGCAGAAGGAAGACTGGGAAGTCTACTTCTGTAAAGATTTGCCACCTTGGAAACCCAAAGGGGGTTGCTGTGAGTCAGAATTGACTCGTTGGCAGTGAGTTTGGTTTGAGTTTTTTCATCTGGAACAAAGAAGAGCAAAAAAAAAAAGTCATTTGGAAACAATAAGTCCAAGGATTGATGGACCATGGGGACCTCAGCCTACACGACCCTGAGACCAGAAGAACTAGAAGATACTTGGCTACCAATGCCAACCACTTGGAAAGGGATCAAAATTAGAGATCCTGAATAGAGTGGGAGGAAAAATGTGGAACAAAATTCAAAAACACAAAAATGACCAGAATTACTGGTCTGATAGAGGCCAGTGGAATGCCTAAGACTATGGCCTCAGGTTATCCTTTGGGCCTGGAACTGGACTCACTCGCATGGATTAACTCTCAACCAAACAGTAGAAAGGCCTACATGCAGAACACCTACCCCAGGGAGATGGCACCCATCTAGAAGATGCATCTGCTAGATCAATCAACCATGAGACATCAGAAAGGCAGCACTTGCACAGTGGGAAAGCTGGACAGACAGGAATGCAGAGATAAGAAAGGCACAGGGAAGGGGCAGTCACAGGGAGGAGGTGGGAGGAGAGCTTTTTATGGCTGGGGATTGTAGTGGGGCATGAAATCAAATGTGCATAAACTGTTAAGTGTAAAACAAATCTGCTTTGTAAATTTGCACCCAAATCACAATAAACTAAAAAAAAAAATCAGCTTCACAACTAGATCAATAAGGAACATTGCGTTAAGTGGAGAAAAAATTGAAGCTGTTACAGATTTCATTTTACTTGGATCCATAATCAATGCCCAGGGAAGCAGTACTCAAGAAATCAAACAAGGCATTGCACTGGGCAAATCTGCTGCAAAGGATCTCTTTAAAGTGTTAAAGAGCAAAGATATCACTTTGAATACTAAGGTGCACCTGACCCAAAAACAGAAAACCAAACTCACTGCTGTTGAGTTGATTGACTCATAGCAACCCCTCCTTAGGTTTCTGAGGTAGTATCTCTTCAGAAGTAGATTATCCATCTTCCTTCTGAGCAGTGGCTGGTGAGTTTGAACCTCCAGCCTTCTGGTTTGCAGTCACATGCCTTAGGCACTTTGCCACTAGAGCTCCCACACCTGACCTAAGTCATGGTATATTCAATAGCCTCATATGCATGTGAGAGGTAGAGAGTGAATAAGGAAGACTGAAGAACAATTGATGCCTTTGAATTGTGTTCATGAAGAATATCAAATATACTGTGGACTGACCAAAGAATGAACAAATCTGTCTTGGAGGAAGTACAGCAGGAATGCTCTTTAAAAGCAAGAACGGCAAGACTTTGTCTCTAGTACTTTGGTCATGTTACCAGGAGGGAACCAGTCCTTGGAGAAGAGTATTATGCTTGGTAGAGGGTCAGTGAAAAAGGTGAAGACCCTCAATGAGACCCTCAGTCGACACAGTGGCTGCAACAGTGGGCTCAAGTGCAGCAGTGATTGTGAGGATGGCTCAGGACTGGGCAGGCTATAGGGTCAGTATAAGTCAGAGCTGGCTTGATGGCAGCCAACAACATGTGCCAGGTCCTGTGCTTGTCCTGAAGATAACCGGTGAGCAAAAATAGAAACCATTCCTATTTTCATTATTTGTTTATATACAGGAATATAAGTAGGGACTTTGTTCACTGTTATATCTCTAGTACCAGGTACATAGTAAGCAATCAATAAGTATTTGTAAAATTTAGAGTGTGATAGACATTATCCAAAACATAATACTAATGATTATAAACCACAAGTTGTGCTATGGAAGAAGGGAGCATGACTCTCTGACAGCATTTAACAAATGACTAAAGGCAGGGAAAAATTTTCTGCTCATCAAATGGCCAAACACTGACGCTTTAAGGTATCTGACTTGGGATACTCTCCTCCTGCCTCTCTGCATAATTAACTCCTTATCCTGCAACCTGAGCTGGGATGTTACCTTCTCTGAGGGGCCTTTTCTACTACCCCAGCTTAGGCAGACACATATTTGCCTACCCTATAACTTGATCATCCTGCCAAAACTATCGTTTTTGTTCTCTTATCTTTCCCCAAGAGATAGAGATCTTGTCTGTCTTGTCAGACTTAAGGTCCCCAATGCCCAGTTTTTTGCCTTAGTATTAACACTCATGTATAAATGTTTAAGGAATCTCCAGGTAGTGAAAACCGTTAAATGCATGACTACTAACTTAAAGGTGGGTGGGTCAAACCTACCCAGAGGTACCTAGGAAAAAAGGCCTGGCAGTCTGCTTCTGAAAGATTATAGCCTTCACAACCTTGTGGAGTGCAGTTCTCTGCACACATGGGGTCATCATGAGTTGGAACTGATTTTTGTTTTGACGGCAACTGATTTTTGTTTGTTTGTTTGTTTGTTTATAACTGTTAATTACCAACAAATATATTTGGCAGGGGCTTAAAGCCCAGCAAAAGTGAATTTTTCTTGCCTTCTAGGAGGAAAGTTCTTCAAAGAACCTTTCTGTGGTGTCTAAATAGCTAGGGCAGGGGCAGCTGAGAGTCAGAAAGCATCTGTCTTCCCATTTATGTAGACTTGTCAGGGCTCACAATACACCAGTCTTCTCTTCTACTGATCATTAAAATACTCATTTTGGGTGGGGGACAAGGGAAGTGGAAAGCAGTGGTGGTGAGAAGAAAGCAAAGAGAATTTTTTTAAAAAAACAGTTAATATTTAGAATAGGCTTAAAACTAGAAGTTGAAGGAGATTATGACTGTTGTTTGAGGAAAAAACTAGAAAAATAAATAGGGTACAACATAAAAGGTAACAAAACTAAAATTAAGAGAAGGGGGAAAAAAGGTTAAGCTGAGGCCAAAAGATAAAACTCAAGATAGGCATAAAACCTAGTGAAAGTCAAAATGAGAACTCACCACATTTATGTGCCAGTCCCTATGCTAAGCAAGGGGAATACATGGGTAAATAAGCATTTCATTTTTGGAGCAGTTCACAATCTCAGGAGCAGAGTTCTGTAGCAGTGTTGTACACGTGAGGCTTGCCATATCAAAGTTAGTTGCCAAATGGTACAAGATTGTAGGAGAAAACATTTATCCAATTTTGAGAGCTGTCTCATTGCTCTAGAAGACTAGTTCCCATCGAGTCCCTCTGACTCATGGTGACCCCATGCGTGTCAGAGTAGAACTATCGTCCATATGGTTTTCAATGGCTGCTGTTCAGAAACAGATCACCAGGCCTTTCTCGCTGGGTGGACTTGAACCTCCCTAGCCTTTTAGTTCACAGCTTAGTGCATTAACTGTTTGTGCCACCCATAGACAGCTCCTCCAGAAGAGGGGCTGTTTATTTGGATGGAATCTGTATCTCTTGTTTGTGATCTCTTCTCCCTATTGTGGGTCTTTTCTTTCCAACTTACAAAAGTTAAGATCAGTAAGTGCTTCACAGTAGTTTCATAGTTTTCTTACTCTTCTTATTACAGTGCAGAGAGAGAAAGTAGTCCATGTCTGATCAACTACAGGTTACCAGACTCCTGGGAGATAAACAACAAAGAAAATTATGTGGCCAAATCCCTTTCTTGGATTCTTAAAGCTTAAGGATAATTATTTTCAATATGAGATTCATTACAGTTTACTCTTCATCATTGTTTTATGTTTGACTGTCGTGCTACTTTGACTACCAATTTATTTTTTGAAAAGCTACTATGAGGGACATATTGTGCTGGGTGTTATGGTCACATAGGTGAATGAGACATAGCAGTTTAAAATCCAGAATATGGAGTCATCCATGTTAACTATTAAACACAAAAGCATGTGATAGTTATCTCAGGAAGCAGCAGAGAATTCAAGAGAATAGGATTACACACTGCTTCCTGGAAGGAAGCAAGTAACACTCTCCATAGATATTGACGTGTAGGTTAAATCTAGGAAGACCAGAGGTGAGTAAGAGTCATAGCTGACCAGGAAGGAAGGGAGTTCAGAGTAGTGTGAACAAAGGCAGGAGGTATGACGTAGCTTGGGGCATTCAGTGCTTGCTAAGCGACTCAGTTTGGCTGCAGTAGTGCAAAAGGAGCAGGACAAAGACAAGTGACTAGATCACAGAGTAATTGGGAAAAGCAAACAGGGTGGTTAGAAATAAAATTCAGATCATGATGTTACTACCATTTCTTTTAGAGCAGCTTGAGCCCTTAGCACATGAACCTAAACTAGGGTTGCTTTAATTTCCCAATGCTCAGTAGATGACAGTCTCTCTCTCTCTCTTTTTTTTTAATCCCATTATTATTTTTTTTTTCAAAGTGACATCTTTACTCTTCAACACTTTATTCATTTATTTTTATTATTTATTTATTTATTTATTTTTGCACACTGTTTCCTCCCCTCTCCTCCCACCCCTGGTAACTAACAAAGAAAGTTTCCTTCCATATATGAACCTTTACTTGACTTTTTACAATAATGAACTAATACAATATTTGTCCTTCTGTGATTGACTTATTTCACTCAGCATACTGTCCTCCAAGTTCATCCACGTTATGTGGTGTTTTGCAGATTCTACATTATTGTTTAGTGTTGCATAGTATTCCATTGTGTGTATGTACTATAGTTTGATTATTCATTCTATTATTGATGGGTATATAGGTTGTTTTTGCTGTTGTAAATATTGTTGCAGTGAGCATGGATGTGCGTATATCTGTTTTTGTCCTGGCTCTCACTTATTTAGTATATATACTTAGTAATGGGATTGCTGGATCCAATGGTATTTCTAATTCCAACTTTTTAAGGAATCACCATACTACTTTCCACAGTGATTGTATCATTTTGCAGTCCCACCAGCAGTGTGTGAGAGTCCCAATCTCCACATCTTTGCCAGCATTTGTTATTTTCTGTCTTTTTAAACTTTGCTATTAGTTCTGGGGCAAGATGATATCTCATTGTTGTTTTGATTTGCATGTCTCTAATGGCTGATGATCGTGAACATTTCTTCATGTGTTTGTTGGCCACCTGAATATTCATGTCTTCTGCCCATTTTTTAATTGGATTGTCTTTTTGTTGTTGAGGTGTCAGAGTTTTCTATAAATTTTAGAGATAAGTCCCTTGTCAGATATGTCATTGCCAAATATTTTTTCCCAATCTGTAGGTTCTCTTTTGACCCTTTTGGAGAAGTCCTTTGAAGTATATAAAAATTTAACTTCTAGAACATCCCATTCATCTAGTTTATCTTCTGCTGTTTGTGCATTCTGGGTTATGCTTGACAATCTATTTATACCATAAATTTAAAAACACACTAAACTTATGCCATCAAGTTGGATCCAACTCATAGTGACCCCTCCTTGCTTCCGAGGCGGTATCACAGTCTACTATGGAAGTAAATTGCCCAGTCTTCCTTCCAAGGAGTGGCTGGTGGGTTTGAACTACCAGCCTTCTAGTTAGCAGTCAAATGCCTTAGGCAGTATGCCACCAGAACTCCGTGCCATAAATTCCAAAAACTATAAATTAAAGCCCCTAATTCGCACCCCCCCTTTTTGGTGAACTTTATGGTTTTAGGTTTTGCATTTAAGTCTTTGATCCATCTGGAGTTAGTTTTTGTGTATGGTATGAGGTATGGATCTTGTTTCATTTTTCTGCAAATGGAAATCCACTTTTGCCAGCACCATTTGTTAAAGAGACAGTCCCTTCCCCCATGTAATGGATTTCAACCCTTTGTCAAAAATTGGCTGACCTTAGGTCGATGGATCTAATTCTGGGTTCTCAATTCTGTTCCTTGGTAGACAACAGTCTCTTGAGGACTGACTTGCAAATTAGTAGACAATAGTATCTTGAGGACTAACTTGCAGACAGAGCGTGTTGGTGTCAGCGTGGAGAGGTTCCAGCTGAGAGATGGTAATGGGAAGCAGTGTTGTGTGGTGGTTCACATTGTGGCCTGGGAACCAGGTTGGCTGCTTTGACTTTTGGGTCTGCCATCTACCAGGAATGTATCATTGGGCAAATTACTTCACTTTTCTGTGTCTCAGTTTGCTTATTTTAAAGAGGGATAAATAATACCTAATAAAATGACTGGTATAGTGGTGAAGGCATTTGGCTGCTAACCTTGGTTATTATATCAACAGAAATATTACTCTGGTAGCAATGTGAAAAAATGAAAATAATTGAATGAAGGGTGGTAGCAAGGTAGGTAAGGAGACCTGGACTGTAGCAATCCAGATATGAAATAACAATGGCTTGAATTAGAATGGAAGTAAAGGTTAGAAGTAGAAAGACTGAACAGGCATTTAAGGGGTGAAAAAAATACGTAGGTATGCCTTGGAGATATTGTAGGTTCAGTTTCAGACCACCGTAATACAAAGAACATTGCAATAAAGCGAGTCACACAATTTTTTTGCTGTCCTGGTACATATAAAAGTATGTTTATGCTATACTGTACCTATAAGTGTGCCATAGCATTATGAAAAAATTTGAAATATCGTGAGTTACTGAAATGTGACACAGAAAAATGAAGTAAACATATGCCATTAGGAAAAATGGCACCAGTAGACTTGTTGGACACAGGGTTGACACAAACCTTAAATTTATAAAGAAAATACATTTGCAAAGCACAATGAAACAAGGTATGCCTGCCTGTAATGTGTTTGCTGGGCATGTGTGAGTGTGATGAATCGAAAGTGACCACACTCAGTCTTCTTTATATTATTTGAAATATACGTGACACATTCCAAGTAGATGTGTGTGGGGAGGCAGTCGAATATACAGACTTGACACCCTGGCTAGATATCTAGGATGGAGAGAGGGCTTTGAGAGGCCACTGCTTTCACTGTTAATGAAACCATGGGAGTTCATGTACTCACCCAGAGAGACCTGCAAAATGAAATAACAAGAGGTCCTAGAACAAACCCATTAGGAATACCATGTTATCCCATCAGCCAGGGAAAGAAGAGTCACCAGAAGACAAGTTGAAAACCAAGGTCATGTGGAACCCTGGAAGCTATGGAGAGACAGTTTTTCTGGCAGGAGGGAGCAAAGAAATAGTGATCAACTACTGAGAAAGAGACTGTTAGCATGAATTTAACACTGAGAAGGTCATGTAATGATGTTGAAAATAATGTGATTTTGTGAGTCTAGAAATGAGTGGGAAGAGAGAAAAAAAATTGACAGGTGTCAGGCAATCTGCACTGTGAGGAAGCAAAGATTTAAAAAGTTTTGTGGAGACTTCTGAGAAGCTGGTGGTACAAGAGGAGTATGTTTCCAACCTTCCCCCACAAAACACCAAGAAATACAGAAAAAACTCTCTACCAGACCCAGCAGAAACTTGTAAAGGTTGTCAGAGGATTGCTGCAGAGATCAGCTGAGGGACCTAGTCAGAGAAGTAAAGTGAAAGGTAGGGAGGGAAAATGCTCCCTCTGCCATCTTTGCACTTCTCCCTGTCAGTGCCAGCACCGCTCCCTCCTGGAGCCTTCCAGCAGATCCAGAGGGACTTCCAGTGAACCCCTGGCCTCCTAAAAGTCAAGCAGTTTGCCTGTGCACAGAAAAAAGCCCCCGTCCCCGAACTCCAGCCAGACTTGACAAAACAGATCTCTCTGCTGGACCACTTAGTGTGCAACTGGCCTCACTCCCCCTGTACTGGCACCTGCCACAGATGGTGGGTGCAACTCATGAAGATTGGAGAGGAACTCACAGTTGCAGCAGGAAACTGAAGGGCCCTCACACAGTGGAAGGGGAGGCTTTGGGTAGAGACAGAAGATCTCTTTTAAGTAATCCAGCAATGTTTGAGAGGGCTCGGCTCCACGTTCAATTGCAGTAGTGTCACAAAAAAATCGTAAAGTGCAGTAAAGCAAGAAATATGTGACTGAAGAACTAAAGCTCTGCCTTATGGCGGGCAGATAATTAATGCAAGCTCTCAGTTCTGATTGAGAGCCACTAAAAGACGAAAACATAGTCTGCAGTACAGAGAGAGAACAAGCAAGTGTTCAACACTCTTCTCACTTAAAGATTTCCTTCCAAAAATAGTGCTGTCAGTAACATATTACTGAGAAAAGCCGAGAAAGCCAACATCAAGCAAAAATCTAATACCACAAGTAAGTGAAAGAGTACAAGATATACTAAGAGAATGGGAATGACAGTTCGCCCGAATAAACAAGCTGAAGGGAGAGACATTGAATCTATGGATGCCTGAATAATGAATAGATTGTAAGAATGCAACTATATATATATATATATATAAAATCTCTATTTTAAAATTATTATTGAAATACAATTTATGTACACTGGAATACACAAAACAAAAGGGATATGGGTCAATGCTTTTTTTTTTTCCCCAGTGTTCCCTCCCATCCTCTCCCACCCCTGGTAACCAACAAAGAAAGTTTCCTTTCATTCCATGTATAAACCTTTCCTTGATTTTTTACAATAATGAACTAATACTATATTTGTCCTTCTGTGACTGACTCAGCATCATGTCCTCCAATTTCATCTATGTTATGTGATATTTTGTATATTCTACATTATTCTTTAGTGTTGCATAGTATTCTATTGTGTGTATGTACCATAGTTTGGATATTCCATGGTATTCTATTGTGTGTATGTACCATAGTTTGGTTATCGAAAGATTGCAACAATGTTAAACAAGCTCAAATAATTGAAGGAAAACACAGAGAGCTAAAGGAATTTGGTAAAACAATGAACAAACAAAACATAAATATATACAAAGAGATGTTTTTGTTGTTATGTGCCGCCAAGTTGTCTCCGACTCAGCAACCTTAAGTACAACAGAATGAAACACTGCCCGGTCCTGTGCCAGCTCATGATCCCTACTATACCTGAACCCATCACTGCAAGCACCCTGTCAATCCATCTTGTTGAGGGCCTTCCCCTCTTTCGTTAACCCTCCACTTTACCACCATGACATCCTTCTCCAGAGAATGGTCCCTTCTGACAATGTAACTAAAGTAGGTAAGATGAAGTCTGGCCATTCTCGCTTCCCAGGAGCATTCCGGCTGCACTTATTCCAGGACAGATTTGTTAGTTCTTTTAGCAGTCCACGGTACTTTCAGCATTCTTCACCAACACCACAACTCAAAAGCATTAACTCTTCTTCAGTCTTCCTTATTCATTGTCCAGTTCTCTCACGCATATAAAGCAATTGAAAATACCATGGCTTGGGTTGTTGTTGTTGTTGTTGTTGTTATGTGCCGTTGAGTCGGCCCCCACTTGGGTTAGGCACACCTTAGTCTTCAAGGAAGTGTCTTTGCTCTTCAGCATTTGAAAGAGGTCTTTTGCAACAGGTTTTCCCAACGCAGTGAGGTGTCCAATGTCTTGACTGTCACTTCCATTGGTATTGATTATAGAACCAAGTAATGTGAAGTCTTTTCTCTGTTCATTATGATGCTGTTTATTGGTCCAGTTGGGAGGATTTTTGTTTTCTTTATATTGAGGTGTAATCCATACTGCAGACTAGTCTTTAATATTCATCAGTAAGTGTCTCAAGTCTTCCTCACTTTCAGCAGGCAAAGTTGTGTTGTCTGCGTATCACAAGCTGTTAATGAGACTTCCTCCAATCCTGATGCCACATTCTTCTTCATATAGCCCAGCTTCTCGGGTTATTTGCTCAGCATACAGATTGAGTAAGTATGGTGAAAGGACACAACCCTGATGCACTCCCTTCCTGATTTTAAACCATGTAGTATCCCCTTGTTCTGTTTGAACGACAGCCTCCTGATCTATGTACAGATTCCTCATGAGTACAATTAAGTGCTCTGGAATTCCCATTCTTTTCAATGTTATCCACAATATGTTATCCACACAGTTGAGTGCCTTTGCATAGTCCATAAAACACAAGTAAACATCTTTCTGGTATTCTTTGCTTTGAGCCAAGATCCATCTGACATCAGCCATGATATCGCTTGCTCCATGTCCCCTTCTAAATTCAGCTTGAATTTCTGGAAGTTCTCTGTCAGTATACTGCTGCAACCATTTTTGAATTATCTTCAGTAAGATTTTACTTGCTTGTGATATCAATGATATTGTTCATTTATTTCCACATTCTATGGGATCACCTTTCTTTGGAATGGCTACAAATATGGATCTCTTCCAGTCAGTTGGCCAAGTAGCTGTCTTCCAAATTTCTTGGTATAGCCAAGTGAGTACCTCTAGTGCGGCATCCATTGGTTGAAATATCTCAATGGGTCAGTTCCCGGAGCCTTGTTTTTCACCAGTTCCTTTAGTGCAATTTCAATTTCTTCCTTCAGTATTATTTGTTTTGGTTACCTCTGTCCTGCTCTAACAGAAAACATCACAAATGGGATGGCTTTAACAAACAGGAGTTTATTCTCTCACAGTTTTTGGAGGCTAGAAATCCGAGTTCCAAGTGCCAGGCTCTAGGGGCTATGTGAAAGCCCCTCGACCTTGGCTTCAGCTCTGCCTCTGTCTCCCAGCCCACTGAATCCAGAGGCTTTCTTCACTCAGGCAGTTGCTGGCTGCTGAGGCTGACAAAACCAAGGTCAACAAGTAAAAAGGCACAGTCCTGATGCTACCCAACCAGGCCATTAATTCAAATCCATTGAAAGTCCCAAGATCGGCAGAGCATGGCAGGCTACTGAATGAAGACTCAGCTACATGCAGGGTTCAAGGGTGCCAAAAAGCTGGAGACCATTCCCAAAGCCGCTACTTATATACAGGAAGCAGACCACATCGCTAAAGCAGCTACTCAGCTGCTTGTGGTAGATCTCACCATGGAATTGATTGCCAGTCTCATTATGGGGAATAATTATCACCAGTTGCCCAGCCACTCAACCAGGCCCAGGTAAGTTGACATACAAACTTAACAACCACACCATTGGCTCTTGATCATATGCCACCTCCTGAAATGAATGATCATCTGCCAATTCTTTTTGGTATAGTGACTCTGTGTATTTCATCCATCTTCTTTTGATGTTTCCTGCATCATTCAACATATTGCCCATGGAAACTTTCGATATTGCAATTCAAGACAGTTGAATTTTTCCTCAGTTCTTTCAGCTTGAGAAATGCCGAGTGTGTTCCTCCCTTTTGGTTTTCTAACTCCAGGTCTTTCCACATTTCATTACAATAATTGACTCTGTCTTCTCAGCTGCTCTTTGAAATCTTCTATTCAGTTCTTTTATCCCGTCGATTCTTCATTTGCTTTAGCTACTACTCTCCATTCAAGGGCAAGTTTCAGAGTCTCTCCTGACATCCATTTTGGTGTCTCCTTCCTTTCCTGTCCTTTCAGTGACCTGTTGCTTTCTTCATGGATGATGTTCTTTTAAAAAAAAAAAAATACGTTTTTTGAAATATAATTTATGCTCAGTGAAATACACAAAACTAAAGTGACATGAGTCACTGTATTTTTTATGGATGATGTTCTTGATGTCATCCCACAATTCCTCTGGATTTGGTCATTGATGTTAAATCCATCAAATCTATTGTTTAGATGGTCTCTAAATTCAGGAGGGATATAATCAAGGTCATATTTTGGCTCTCATGGAGTTCTTTTAACTTTCTTGAGCTTCAACTTGAACTTGCATATGAGCAGTTGGTGGTCTGTTCCACAATCAGCTCCTGGCCTTGTTTTGGCTGAAGATATTGAGCTTCTCCATTGCCTCTCACTACACGTGTATTCAGTCTGATTCCTGTATACTCCATCTGGTGAAGTCCACGTGTACAGCCACCGTTTGTATTGTTGAAAAAAGGTATTTGCAGTGAATAAGTTGTTGGTCTTGCAAAATTCTATCATGTGATCTCCAGCATTATTTCTATCACCAAGGCCATATTTTTCAGCTACCGGTGATTCTTCTCTGTTTTCAACTTTTGCATTCCAATTACCAGTGATAATTAACACATCTTGATTGCATGTTCAGTCAAGTTCAGACTACAGAAGTTCGTAAAAATCTTCAGTTTCCTCATCTTTGGCATTAGTGGTTGGTGTGTAAATTTGAATAATAGTAGTAGTAACTGGTCTTCCTTGTAGGCGTATGTATAGAATCCTGTCATGGACAGCATTGTACTTCAGGATAGATCTTGATAAATTCTTTGTAATGATGAATGCCATGCCATTCTTCTTCAATGTGTCATTCCCAGCATAGTATTATTATATAGTATATATAATAATATATTATATATTATATAATATTATATAATAGTATGTTATTGTCTTGTGGTGGTTATATTTGTGTGTGAACTTGGTTGGGCCTGGTTGAGTGGCTGGGCAGCTGGATGTAGTATTCCCCATGGTGGAATCTACTGGGAGCAGCTGAGTAGCTGCCTTTGGGTATGTGGTCTACTTCCTGTATTTAAGCAAAAGCCTTGGGAAATGGTCTCTAGTTTTATGGCACTCTCGGACCCTGTGTATAGCCGTGTCATTGCTCAGCAGCCTGCCATGCTCTGCCGACCTTGGGACTTACAGTGGACTTAAGTTAATGGCCTGCCGTGTGGTCTGGTAACATCGGGACTGTGCCTTTTTACTTGTCAACCTTGGGCTTCTCAGCCTCAGCAGCCAACAGCTGTCTGAGTGAAGAAAGCCTCTAGCTCCAGTGGGTTGGGAGCAGGAGGCAGAGCTGGACCCCAAGGTTGAGGGGCTTTCACCCAGCCCCTAGAGCCTGGCACTTTGAACTTGGACTTAAAGCCTCCAAATTGTAAGAATAAACTCCTATTTGTTTAAGCCATCCCATTTGTGGTATATTTTTCGTCAGAGCAGCACTAGGTAACCAGAACACGTCTGATTCAGAATGGTGATAACCATTCCATTTCAGCTCATTATTGCCTAGGATTTTGATCTTTTTATGTTCCAGTTCATTTTTGACAACTTCTAATTTTCCTAGTTTCATACTTTGTACATTCCATGTTCCAATTATTAATGGGTGCTTGCAGCTGTTTCTTCTCATCTTGAGACATGCCACATCAGCAAATGGGGGTCCCGAAAGCATTACTCTATCCACATCAAGGTCGGCTGTACTCTGAGGAGGCAGCTCTTCTCCAAACATATTTTGAGTGCCTTCCAACCTGCGAGGCTCCTCTTCCGACACTGTATTGCACAATGTTTCAGGGCTGTTCATAAAGTTTTCCAGTAACATATCAGACAGTGTTTCACTGCTATTCATAAGGTTTTCACTGGCCAATTCTTTGAGAAGTGGATGGCCTCCTCCTTCTTCTGAAACTTGTCTACCATGGGTATCCTTGCTGGCATCTGAAACACCAGTGGCATAGCACCAACACTCAAGCCACCATGGTACAACATACTGACAAACAATTTGTCTCCCTTAGCTGTTCCAAACTGCTCTACTCATTTCCTGCTCTCCCCTGCTGTGTTCGCTTACCCAGCCTGCCCCAGGGGAGCAAACACCTGCCATCTGCTGCTTCCAGGCTGGCTTACTGCAGCCTGCCTCCATGCACACAAACTCCTACCTTCTGCTGCTCCCAGGGCTGGCTTACTGTGGCCTGTCTCCATGCACATAAACCCCCACCTTCTACTGCAGAGAGATAAAAGCCATTAAAAGAAAACAAACAGAAAAACTGGATCTGAAAGAGACAACTGAAATGAAGAATTGATGTGAACGGGCATATGCTGATGAAACTGGGTACTTTGAAACTAAATTCTGTTGAGTCATTGCCACTAGAAGGATGCTTTTACCTCCCTATGAGGAAATTATCTCATTTGCCTGCAGAATTTTAATGACTTCCCCTGTGGCAGTTGTCTTGTAAGATACTGCTGATTCTCTCCAGGACCCACCTATTCCCCAGTCTTTTCTTCTAGACCCATAAGTAGAATCAAGCCCTAGCAGATTTCAGAAAAGTTTGACCCACAGGAGGTATGCTACACTCTAAAAGAGCTACATGATTTTCTAATTTATACAGATAAATATTGGGGGAGTATGTGTGGGAATTGATAGTTAAAGATGTGGAATAATAAGTGAAAGGAATGTAAAATTGGATCACACTGAATATGTTTATATGGGTCCACTAAGCAAAGATTCTGGATTCAATGTTTCAGTTTGAGGGTTAGAAAGGGCTCCAAAAGTTTATTTGATTGGATGGTTGAAATATGGACCAAAAGGTGGCCTACACTAAATAAAGCTGAAATGCAGAACTTTCTTGGTATACTGTCAAAGAAGGTATCCAAAGATTGGAATGTTAGAATGACTTTATATAAGCCATACCTTCCGAACCTGTGAGTGTCCAGAGAACTCACTTTCACCACAGCTATGAGAAATAAGTTTGTGAGGAAAAGCTCCAGCATCTTTGAAGAGCACTGTGATCACTCATTTCTGTAGGTCCAATACTATGGTAGAAACTGCCATTATTGACTTGGGAAACCTAAATGATGTGGATCTCAGGGTGGCAAGGACCAAGCGGCAACACTTAATCACCAAAGACAGGGTGGGCATGTTTACCATAAAGGAAGGACAACAGAGTCAAAGAAGTAATCAGAGTAGTGTGACTCATAGAGTTCTAGGGTGTTGATCACGGTGTTCCTAGAAGTGAAATAGATGGGAAGTCTACTAAATTCTTCCTTGATCTATGTAATTGGAACAGTTCTAGATCAAGTGAATATAAATTTAACTTGAATCACTAAAAAAGAAAGTTATAGCCCCTCAATTTTGAGACTTGAGGCAGTGTAAAGAACAACTGCTTGAATGAAGGGAAGGCAGGGTCCCTTTGAGGAAGGATTCCACTGCATTGCCCAAAATGTATACTATTAATCTTTCTCTCAGCCTCCTTCAAAGGGAACTACAGCCTTTTACCAGAATGACTATGCCCTGGGGAAAAGGAAATAATTAGCCTTTTCTAGGATTATTGGACACTGGTGCTGAACTGACAACAATTCCAGGAAACCTAAAACATTATCGTGGTCTACCAGTCAGAATAGGAGTTTATGAAAGTCAGGTGATCAATGGAATTTTAGCTCAAGTTCATCTCACAGTGGGCCCCCAAACCCATCCTGTAGTTATTTTCCCAGTTCTGGAATGCAGACAGAACAAATGGCAGAATCCCCCACATGGTTCCCTAACCTGTGTGGCAAGAGCTATTATTTTAGGAAAGGCTAAGTGGGAACCACTGGAACTACCTCTACTTAGGAAAACACACCTACTTCTCACTTACCGTTTATCTCTTTAGCTAACATTTCACATTTATGAGAAAAGAAAATAGTAAAAAATCTATCTGGGGACTTATGTCAACTCCTAGAGGCAACGGTGGGAAACAGTGCATGAGAGGGCTAGGCCCTTTTCCCCAGGGGACCGGGAGTAAGGTCTGAAGCTCCATGTGGAGAAGCAGGACAGAGTGGGTCTGCTGGGCAGGAAGAGGGCAGGGTGGGCCTGAGAATGTAGGAACAAGGCAGCCATAGCCACGAGCCCAGCTTGGTGGTTTGGAGACCACTGAATGGAACAGATCGGGCTCCATAGGCTGGCCTGTGGTGCAGAAGGAGGGGCTGCCTTCCCCCTGCCCCTGCAAATAGCACCAGGAGAAGGGAGGCAGCCCCACAGTGCATGAGGCAGGGATGGGGAGGAAGAGAGGGGAGCCCACATATGTTGCTGCAGCAGCTAGAGCAGCTACCTGAGTTCAGAGACAACTCCTGGGAACACAAGGAGGAACTGGAAAGTTCCAGGAAATAGAACATATTGAAAGAGTAGCAGGTACCTCAATCAGGAGGCAGTGGTCTTGGGTGCAGCCCCTGAGAGACTTGAGCTGGTAGGGTGGGGCACCTGGGAGTGTAGGAAGCAAATTGGCTTCCTGAGGTGTAGAAGGGATAGGCAGTTCAGGCTGTCCAGGAAACATACCTGGAGGGGAAGGGGTCCCATGAAGGACAAGGGCCCACCTGAGGGACACAGGACCTAACAGTTCAGTCAGAGGAGAAGAAGGTAACTCCAAGGTGGAGGGGGGGAGCACAGGACGTAGGGGTCAGGGAGCAGAAGAGCACTGTGAGCTGGAGAGAGTTGGGAGCTACTGTCTGACAGCAGACCGTGGCTGGCAGGATCTGCTTCTGCCACCTTCACCTGGATATCATGGAAACTGTCACAGGAAGGTTGCAGAAGATGGCAGATAAGGAAGTTATGTAATTTTTGCATAATGCCAATTTTTGTATAATAACTTAGTCTTTGGAACCTAACCATGTTGATGAGTAAGGACTAGGTGTAGTAAATTAGAAGGAATACAATGTTTCTGGAGAGACTGCAGAGATTAGTGCCACCATCAAGGACTTGAAGGATGCAGGATTAATGATTTCTCCCACATCCTATTCAACTAGCCTATTTGGCCTGTGCAGAAAATACATGGTTCTTGGATATACTGTGGATTATCATAAACTTAACCAGGTGATGACTCCATTTGCAGCTTCTTTTCCAGGTATGATTTCATGCCTTGAGTAGTGGTAACTTGATATGCAGTTACTGATTTGACAAGTGCTTTTTTCAATCTTTGTTAGTAAAGATTTGATGCAGGAAACATCAAAAGAAGATGGAAGGAATACACAGAGTCACTGTTGTTGTTGTTGTTGTTATGTGCCGTCGAGTCGGCCCCGACTCATAGTGACCCCTCCTTGGGTTTCCGAGGCAGTTATCACTACGGAAGTAGGATTGCCCAACCTTCCTTCCGAGGAGTGGCTGGTGGGTTTGAACCGCCAGCCGTCTGGTTAGCAGGCAAGTGTCTTAGCCACTATGCTACCAGAGCTCCCCAGAGTCACTGTACCGGAAAGAATTGGTTGATGTTCATCCACTTCAGAACGTGGGATATAATCAAGAACCAATGGTATTGAAGGAAGAGGTCGAAGCTGCACTGAGGGAAGTGGTAAAAAAGAAGGCTCCAGGAATTGACAGGATACCCACTGAGATGTTTCAACAAACGGATGCTGCACTAGAGGCACTCACTCAGCTATGCCAGGAGATTTGGAAGACAACTACCTGGCCAACTAACTGGAAAAGATGCATATTTGTACCCATCCCAAAGGAAGGTAATCCCACAGGATGTGGAAAATATTGAACAATATCATTAATATTTCATGGAAGTAAAATCTTACTGAAGATAATTCAAAAATGGTTACAGCAGTATATTGACAGAGAACTTCTAGAAATGCAAGCTGGATTCAGAAGAGGACATGGAGACTTCCCGTAAAATGGAGGAATAGGCACAGACCCTCTTCAACAAAGAAAAGAAAAACCAATTGACAGAGATATAGAAGATAATCCTGGAGCCCTCAGCTTTGAAAGGAACAGAAGTGGATTAGGCACCAACTAGTAGAAAAACCTGAACGAAAACAGTGAGTACAGAGATGGTTGGAGCTGCAGACTGTCAGCTACTCCGACGGGACCAACAGCCTAAATATTTCCAAGTAGTGTTGGGACCTAAGAATTGACCTAAAGATCAGCCCTGGTCACCAAGGACTGCAGGGGAGACTGCGCTGGTGGCCTATGACTAGGAAGGGAAACAGCAAGGAGGGAGACAAACTGGGCTGTTGACTTTCCGCTGTCTGGAGGGTGAAGCTAATTTGATTATTTATACATGGCAGCCCTTTTGGATATTTAAAGGGATCGAGGGTGCAGCCATTTTGAATGTTTAAAAGTGGCAGCCATTTTGGATATTGAAAGTGACCAGGGGTGCAGCCATATTTACAAGCAGTGACCATTTTGGATATTTAAAGTGACCAAGGGCCCAGCTATTTTGAATCTTTACAAGTGGCAACCATTTTGGATTTTAAAGTGATAGCATTCTCATTTGGATTCCGGGGACCTAAGAATAGGGTCTGTTTGCAAAGGTCGGCAGGGATGTACGAGAGGCTGACAATAGGAAAGGAGACAGGTGGTGAATATGTAAGTGCCAACTAGTGAATAGAGGAGCATAGCACAGTACCCTGCTTGCATCGATAACATATAAACAAAACAAAGAAAATGAAAATTATGGGCAAGTCACTCCAACAGTCAATCACCAAATAAATTGAAACACCAAAACATCACAATGCCTTGGAGACAACAGAGCATCACAGTCCACACAAAGAAGCAAGGTAAAGCAGGAGAAACAAGGGACCAGGATACAGACCCAAAACACATCCCTGAGGAAGACACAGCATTGGAACTCCCTGATAAGGAATTCAAAAGAATTATATTTAGGTATCTTCAAAGGATTGAGAGACAGATCAAGGAAAACACAGA
>NW_006921600.1:19779434-19781397 GCF_000298275.1 Orycteropus afer afer | reverse complement strand
ATGACAAAATAAATGAAAAATTAGAAATGATTCTAAATCTACAGATAGAAATCCAGAAGATTAATACTAAATTGTCAGAAATAGATAACACATTGAAAGGGCAAAAGAGTAGAATTGATGCAATGGAAGACAGAATTAATGAGATTGAAGACAAATACCTGAATACTTTATTGGAAAGGGATCAATCAGAAAAAAGATCAAAACAAAATGAAGAAAGCCTAAGGTTCGTGTGGGATGCCATCAGAAGGAATAACCTACATGTCATCGGAATTCCAGAACAGGAAGAGAAAAATAAAACCATAGACAAAATTGTCCAAGCTTTGTTGGAAGAGAATTTCCCTGATATGATGAAAGATGAGAATATATCCATTCAGGAAGACCAATGAATCCCAAACAGGATAGACCCCAAAAGAAACTCACCAAGACATATCATCATCAAACTTACCAAAACTGAAGACAAAAAAAGAATCATGAGAGTAGCATAGGAAACACAAAAAGTTACCTACAAGGGGCAACCAATAAGACTAAGCTTGGATTTCTTGGGAGAAACCATGCAGGTGAGAAGACAATAGGATGGTATATATAAAACCCCAAAAGAGAAAAATTTCCAACCAAGAATTATATACCCAGCAAAATCGTCCCTTAAATATGATGGGACATTAGGACATTTCATATGCCCTTCAAATATGATGGTAAATTAGGACATTTCCAGATAAGCAGAAATTGAGGGAATTTGTTTAAACCAGACCAACCTTACAAGAGATGCTAACGGGAGTCTTTTGGACAGAGAAGCAATAGCAGCCAACAACTGACTATTAACACACACGATGATATAACCCAGAAACCAACCCAACTATGGAACTATCCAAAGTAAATAAGCCTACAAGATTGTAAACAGGGAACCAGTGACATCAGTTGACAAATGAAGACAACTACAAACCAGAAAGAGGGAAAAAACTGTGCCGTTACAGAACTTCTAGATGGTAGGGATGTCAAGACAACTACAAGATAGAACAGACTGTTCTAAACTTGGGAATAAAACTATAAATCACAGGGTAACCTCAAAGAAAAATGATAAACCTTCACATCAAAATCAAAAACAGGACCAGCACAAATATTTAGCAAATACTAAAACAATAGGAACAAAGGAAGTGATAACACGATTCATAAACAAAATGAGCTCTGCATAGAAAATTACATAGAACAAAGAAATCGACACCACGAAAAAGCACATAACAAAAATGACAACAACAAATTCATATTTGCCGATTACATTACGTATCTGGCAAGCGACTTATTTCCAAGATTTATAGAAAATTCCAATGCTTCAACACCAAAGGAGTTAATCCAATTGAAAAATGGGCACAAGACATGAATAGACACTTAACCAAGGAGGATATTCAGGTGGCCAACTAACATATGAAGAGATGCTCACAAGCATTGGCCATCAGAGAGATGTAAATCAAAACAACAATGAGATAGCGTCTCACCCCAGCACTGATGGCAAAGTTCAGTGAGACAGAAAATAACAAATGCTGGCAAGTATGTGGAGAGATCGGGACTCTCATACACTGCTGGTGGGACTGTGAAGTGATACAACCACTGTGGAAAGCAATGTGGCGATTCCTTAGAAAGCTGGAATTGGAAATACTATTTGACCCAGAATCCCATTACTAGGTATATGTCCTAGAGAGATGAGAGCCAGGACAGGAACAGATATATGCACACTCATGTTCATCACAGCACTATTTACAGTAGCAAAAAGATGGAAACAACTTACGTACCTGCAAAAATGGCAAGGAGGCCACATGTTCTGACCTCCTCTAATCCCACAAGAGGAAGACAGGATTACCAGCAGTAACCGAAGGCCTATTACTGCAAGGCCAGACATGCTGCCTCCCTCCAGCCCTTTTACCAACGGTTCCTCCCAAAGCACCCACCACCTCTCTCCTGGGTTCGATAA
>NW_006921600.1:19759013-19778579 GCF_000298275.1 Orycteropus afer afer | reverse complement strand
GTCAGATGGATCTTGGCTCAAAGCAAAGAATACCAGAAATATATTTACTTATGTTTTATTGATTTTGCAAAAGCATTCGATTGTGTGGATCATAACAAATTATGGATAACATTGAGAAAAATGGGAATTCCAGAACCCTTAATTTTGCTCATGAAGAACTTGTTCATACACTAGAAGGCTGTTGTTCGAACATAACAAGGGGACACTGTGTGGTTTAAACTCAAGAAGGGAGTGTGTCAGGTTGTATCCTTTCACCATACTCATGCTGAGCAAATAATCTGAGAAGCTGGACTATATGAAGAAGAACAAGACGTCAGGATTGAAGGAAGGCTCATTAACAACCTGCGATATGCAGACGACACAACTTTGCTTTCTGAAGGTGAGGATGACTTGAAACACTTACTAATGAAGATTGAAGACTGCAGTGTGCAGTATGGATTATATCTCAATATAAAGAAGACAAAAATTCTCACAACAGGACCAATAAGTGGCATCATGATAAATGGAGAAAAGACTGAAGTTGTCAAAGACTTCATATTACTTGGTTCTATAATCAATACCAGTGGAAGCAGCAGTCAAGATCATATAGCATTGGACAAGTCTGCTGCAAAGGACCTCTTCCACTGCTGAAGAGCAAAGATGTTTCCTTTTAGACCAAGGTACACTTGACACAAGCTATGGTATTTTCAGTTGCCTCATATGTATGTGAGAGCTAGACAATGAAAAAGGAAGAACAAAGAAGAGTTGATGCTTTTGAGTTGTGGTGTTGGTGAAGAATGCTGAAAGTACCGTGGACTGCTAAAAGAACTAACAAATCTGTCCTGGAAGAAGTATAGCCGGAATGCTCCTTGGAAGTGAGAATGGTCAAACTTGGTCTTACCTACTTTGGTCATGTTGTCAGAAGGGACCATTCCCTGGAGAAGGATATCATGCTTAGCAAAGTGGAGCGACAATGAAAAAGGGGAAGGCCCTCAAGGAGATGGATTGACACAGTGGCTGCAACAATAGGCTCAGGTATAAAAAGGATCATGGGGCCAGCACAGGACCGGGGAGTGTTTCGTTCTGCTGTACATGAGGTCACTATGAGTCGGAGACGACTCGACACACCTAACAACAACAACAACAAAAGACCACCAGAAGCAGTTTCCTTTCATCTGCCAAGGCCAGCAATATACCTTTACTGCACTACCTCAACTTTCCAGTCCTATGTCATAATTTAGTCTGCACGGACCTTGCTCACCTTTCCCTTCCACAAGACATCACAGTGATCCATTACAGTGATAGCTTCATACTGACTGAACCTACTAAGCAGAAAGTAGCAACTACTATAGATTTACTGGTAAGGAGTTGCATGCCAGAAGGTGGGAAATAATCTGAAAAAATTCAGAGCCTTCCACTTCAGTGAAATTTCTAGGGGTCCAGTGATATGAGGAGCCATGGTGGTACGCTGTTCATGTACTTGGCTGCTAACCAAAGAGTAGCTCAAACTCACCAGCCACTCCGCAGGAGGAAAAACCTGTCAATCTGCCTCTATAAAGATTGTAGCCTAGGAAACCCTGGGACAAACTACTCTGTCTTATGTGGTTGCTATGACTTGATTATGAGTTGGAATTGACTCAACAGCACACAGCAACAAAGTGATATGAAGC
Organism: Orycteropus afer afer; assembly: GCF_000298275.1. Lineage (NCBI taxonomy): Eukaryota > Metazoa > Chordata > Mammalia > Tubulidentata > Orycteropodidae > Orycteropus > Orycteropus afer. The sequence goes on along the minus strand of NW_006921600.1, from coordinate 19,776,930 downwards.
ATGTCCCTATTTCTACTGTATTACCTTTTTTTTCCCCTCCTAATCTGTACCTAGGAGCTGTAGTGGCATAGTGCCTAAGGCACTTGACTGCTAACCAGAAGGCTGGCGGTTCAAACCCACCAGCTACTCCTCGGAAGGAAGGTTGGGCAATCTACTTCCATAGTGATACCTCCTGGGAAACCCAAGGAGGGGTTGCTATGAGTCGGGCCTGACTCGACAGCACATAACAACAACAATCTGTACCTGTGGTCTCATGGGGAGTTCCTACTCAGTTCTTCAGTTGACTGAAAAAAGAGAGAAAACTTGGGCCTAGTTTACACAGGTCCTCTCTGAAATGCAGGCACCACTAAGAAGGGGACTGGTGCAGCATAACAACCTCTTTCTGGGATTTATCTAAAGGGCAGTGGTGAAGGGAAATCCTCGTAGTGGGCAGAACTTCAAGCAGTGCACTGAGTGGTTTATTTGCTTGGAAAGACAAATGGCCAGATGTCTAGTTGTATACCATTTCATGGAATGTGGCCAATGGTTTGGCTGGATGGTCAGGGACTTAAAAGGAATATGATTGGAAATTGGTAACAAGGAGGTTGGAAATGGAGGTGTGTGGATAGTCCTCTCTGAATGTGCTGAAAACCTTATATTTGTGTCTCATGTAAATGCTTACCAAAATGTGACCTTAGCAGAGGAGGGTCTTAATAATCAAGTGGATAGGATGACCTATTCTATGACTGCCAGTAAGCCTTTGTCCCCAGCCACTCTAGTCATTTCCCAAAGTGACCATGGTGGCAGTGATGGAGGTTATGTATGGGCTCAGCAACATGGACTTCCAATTAATGAAGGACAACTTGTTAGAGACCAACACGAAGTCCTTGATATGGCACCATTACCCAGGGTGATCAGCCAACCACCTGGTGGCAGGTCGATCACATGATCACATTGGACTACTTCCATCATGGAAAGGGCAGCATTTTGTTCTTTTGAGAATAGACACTTACTCTCAACATGGATTTCCATTCTTTGCATGCAGTGCTTCTGTGGACTTAACAGGATGCCTTATCTACTGTCATGGTATCCCATACAGCATCATCTTGGATCACGGGACTCACTTTACAGCACAATAAACTGCAGCAGTGAGCCCATGCTCATGAAATTCTCTTACCATGTTCCTCATCATCCTGAAGCAGCTGACTTGATAGAACAGTAGAAAGGCCTTTTGAAGCCTCTTATGGCACTAGCTCACAGGTCTGGGACAATGTTCTCCAGGATATTGTATATGTTCCAAACCAGTGTCTAATATATATATAGCCAGAATTCACAAGTCTGAAAATTAAGGGGTAAAAATGAGAGTGGCACCACTCACTATTATCCCTAGTGATCTACTTACAAACTTTTTGCATCCTGTCCCTACAATCTTATGCTTTGCTGGTTTGAAGGTCATAGTTCCAAAGGGAGGAATGCTTCCACTAGAAGATACAACAGTAATTCCACTGAACTGTAAATTGGGAATGCCACCTAGCCACTTTGGGCTCCTCATGCCTCTGAATCAACAGGCAAAGAGTTGGTGTTGTTGATCTTAATTACCAAGCAGAAGTTGGATTATTATTATGAAAGTAAGAAAGAGTATGGTTGGAATACAGAAGATCCCTTAGGGTACCTCTTAGTACTACCATGTGCTATGATTAAAGTCAATGGAAAACTACTACAACCCAATTCAGGCAGGGCTAGGTTTGGGCCACTCAACCAAGCAAAGAACTATGACCAACTGAGGTGCTTGCTGAGAACAAAGGGAATACGGGATGGGTAGTAGGGGGCCTGATGGCACAGTGGTTACGTACTCTCCTACTAACTGAAAGGTTTGTGGTTTGAACCCACCAGCTGCTCTGTGGAAAAAAGATAAGTCTTCCTGCTTCCATAAAGATTTTGGCCTAAGAAATCCTATCGGGCAGTTCTACCCTGTCCTATGGCATCTCTGTTGTTGTTGTTGTTCTGTGCCATCAAGTCAGACCCGACTCATAGCATCCCCTCCTTGGGTTTCCAAGGCAGTATCACTACAGAAGTAGATTGCCCCATCTTCCCTCCGAGGAGTGGCTGGTGGGTTTGAACTGCCAGCCTTCTGGTTAGCAGTCAAGTGCCTTAGGCACTATGCTACCAGAGCTCATAGCATCTCTCTGAGTCATAATTAACTAGATGACTCAAAACAGTAACAACACAACCACGTGAGCAGTTGCAGAAATGAGTGAAATTATTTTGAACATTTATTCCTTTCTTAAAATAAATTGTATGTGTGTGCATGTGCACCGTCTTTTGAGGAAAGGGCTAGTATATTTTGGGTTGTATACAGTATAAACCAAACCAAACTCATTGCCGTCAAGTCAATCCCAACTCACAGTGATCCCTCCTTGGGTTTCAAGGTGGTATCTCTAAAGAAGTATATCACCCAATCTTCCTTCCAAGGAGTGGCTGGTGGGTTTGAACTGCCAGCTTTCTGGTTAGCAGTCAAATCATATTAGGCAGAAGTATGACTTTCAGTATACCATGGTATACTATGCTCTCGTGGCATAGTACCTAAGGCATTTGACTGCTAACCAGAAAGAAGGTTGGCGGTTCAAACCCACTAGCCACTTTGCAGAAGGAAGACTGGGCAGTCTACTTTCATAAAGATTTACTGCCTTGGAAACCCAAAGGGGGTAGAGTCGGAATTGACTCAATGGCAGTGAGTTTTTTTAGTATTTTAGAGAAGGAGTATGGTTCAAGGAGATAAATGGGTGCCAAGTTTACAAGGGATGGACTGTGATTATTAATTTTGTGTCAGCTTGGCTAGGCTATGATGCCCAATTGTTTAGTCAAACACTAGTCAAGATGTTGCTATGCAGGTATTTACAGCTGAGTCAGATCCGACTCCACGGCAGTGCTTTTGGTTTGGTTTGGTTAAGTAAAGCAGATTACCTCCATAATGTGAGTGGACGTCATCCAATCCATTGAAGGCCTTAAGAGCTAAACTTAAAGTTTTCCAAGGGAGAAACCACAAAACCATAAATAGACATCCTGCCAGACATTTTAACCTGTTGTCTGAAGTATGGCTTTTAGATAGACTGCCAGAGTTTCCAGCTGTTACCTGATTTATGGATTTTGGACTTATCAACCCCACAATCTCATGAGCCAATTCTTTACAGTAAATAAATCACAATCTCTCTCTCTCATTGGTTGTGTTTCTCTGGAGAACTCGAAGACAAAGGTGGAGAAGAATACATAGCTTTGTGTATTTTTAAGGCCACAAACAATGATGCTTTCTCTCAAATTTGCTGTTGGGTGAAAATTCAGTTTATCAGAAAGCTAATAGGATGTTTAAAATAAGCAAGGCACATTCCTCCACTACCAACACTTATTTGGGTAAAAGCACTGAAAAGTCTTTACAATCTTGCCAAGGACCTTTCCATTTATTTACTCTGTACTACCTACTGTCAAACCACAGTCCCTGACTGGTATAATTCATATGACTACTTCACACTTATGTTCTCATTCCTTTTCCCCTAGATGCCTGTGGTGCTCCACTAAGATATGAAACTATGAGGCTCAAGGATACCTCTACTAAAGACAGTTATGCTACTAACGAGACAGTAGAATACATCTGTCGTGTAGGATACAGACGAAACTTCATGTCCTCCATGACTGCTGTTTGTAATGCTAATAATTCATGGACACCTCTCCAAGAAGTTTGTATAAGTAAGTAAACAAAGCTATTTTTGTTTGCTTTGCTTTCTCTAGAGTTTCTCACATTTTAGGCTACATATTCCACTATTGCAATGATGATTTTCTCATGAAACTAGGTTTTAGAAAGCTATGTATTTTGTCAGATTTTGAGAAATATACAGGGAATCATTTTCTTGGCAGTGGGTTGCCTGAGTAAATGTGAATCTTAAGCTCGCCTTTGTAATAGTTAAATCAAGAAAATGCTATTCCTATTAATTTAAAATAACAATGTAAAATTTTAAGTTTTGACTCATATGTTTTGAAATGGGTATAGAAAAACAAATTTCAAAATTATTTTCTTTTAGAAAAACTATGTAGCAGTCCAGGAGATCCCCTAAATGGTTATGTAACCATGACAAATGGAACACTGGAGTTTGGCTCACAGGTTGACTTTACTTGTGAAGATGGGTAAGTTCCTCCTTAGAGGAAATGAGGCACATGCTCTCATCCCATTTTTGTTTTTCTTCCCTTCTTAGGCATTCATATAAACTTGATTCATTTTGCTGTTTTGTTTTGTGAAAAGTTGTACTTACACTCAAACAACTGTTGGAATTTTCAGAGACTGCAAAGATTTGTAATAAATAGAAAGAAATTTGAATTGAAGGACAGTAAAATTATATACACCAAACCAAAGCAAACTCCCTGCCATTGAGTCTGATCTGACTCATAACGACCCCTCCTTGGGTTTCCGAGGCAGTATCACTACAGAAGTAGATTGCCAACCTTCCCTCCGAGGAGTGGCTGATAGGTTTGAACCACCAGCCTTCTGGTTAATAGTCAGATGCCTTAGGCACTATGCCACCAGAATTCCTATAATAAGCCTATTGTAATCATTGAAAGTATAGTGATCATTGGTTTCTTTATGCTTGACAACCAAGAGTATGCTGTTTAAAAACACCACCTCTTAGAGTTGAAGTAGGGCTTACAGGTGGAACTGCCATCTAAAGATATTCTTATATACAGAATAGAACTCTGTGTATCTTCTATACTCAGTGTTACTAGACCAAAACTGACCTGGTTAGCTTGACCCTCATTTTGATCGAGATCTCTCAGTTGGAAAACCTTATCTTTGAGACTGCTGTAAAGGAGTGAAGCTTCTCAAAGAGAGGCACTGAATACTCCACGATAACCTTTGTTCTAGAGGGCTCTTTTAATAAGATATATTGATAACTTGGCATTTACGAAAAAATATTAGGCAGTAACTATGTTCTAGTATAACATAGAAACAATGAGTGAGCCTTAGGGGGAAATTCAGCTGTGACAGCATAGTGGCATGCTCCCTGACTATTTTCACTCAATGAAATGAAAATATTGAAGAACTAGGCAAAAGTTACCAAGAAAGAACCTACTGGATACTTTGAGCAATAGTAAAAAGTTTAAGAAATAGAACTTTCTCAAGGAAATTGTAACCTTATTGAGAAATACAATATACACTGGAAGTTTTCAAAGCAAAATAGTAAATGAGAAATGCCCAATAACTAGAATTATTTATGATAATTAGACTGAGAATCCAGAAGGAGGAAAGATTAGGGTGAATTATCAGGGAAGATTTCAAAAAGTAGAGGTGTTCCTGAGCTATGTAAATCTAGAAAGATATTGTGATCTAAAGAATATCAATCCAGCATTCATTTAATTCTGAGAGAACAACCCTGTGAGATACGTGTTGTTAGTCCCTTTTTATAGATGAGGTAACTGAAAAAGAGAAATATTAAGTGACTAATAATTAGTAAGTTGTGGATCTAGTACTCAAATGCAGGCAGTCCAATCCTAGAGACTGATCTTACTGAGATCCATGTTCTTCCTGAGGAGAATGGAATGAGCAAAGGCAAAGAAATGAATGTGTAATATGATTGCAGAAGACAGCAAATAAGCCAGACTAACAGGACAGATTTATGGAGACACCTTTGCCCTTGGCTAGAGTGTGTTCAAATGAAGATACTGTTTATTGGATTAAATTGTAGATGTAGTTAGCACTCTCACTATATGTCATTTATGAAACTTCTCCCTGAAATTGCTGTAGTGTAGAAAAACACCATCTAAAAGTTCCCTGCCTTGATATGTGCATCTTGTTAACTACTAAAGAAAACAGTAAACTTTTCTTTTCTCATTTAGTTATCACTTAATTGGTAGAAAAACTCTGTATTGTGAGGTTATTGGAGACTCAGTTGGTTGGAGTGATAATCCCCCAATATGTGACAGTAAGTACATTCTGTTTTTAAAATTTAGACTAGCAGTTCGCATGCTTTTTGGCCATGGGACCCCTTTACACTTTTAAATTAAGGAGGACCCTACAGAGCTTTTCTTTATTATATCTATTGATATTTATCATACTGGAACTGAGAAGTTTTTTAAATTATTATTTATTCTGTGTGTGTGTGTGTGTGTGTGTGTTGCAGTTCTTTTTTTTTTTTACTTTTTATTGTGATTTGGTTGAAAGTTTACATATTTATTTATAGTGGCACTGTTTTACAGTTTTGCAGATCTCTTCAATATCTGGCTTAAAGGAAGATATCTGGATTCTCTTGCTTCTACATTCTGTCTGTTGCAATATTCACATAATTAGTAGCCTCTGGAAATTTTCACTATACACTCAGGTCATAAGAATGAGATTGAAAAAAGGCAGTCATTTCTTAGTATTACTGTGAACCACCAGTTTAGAGAATGGATATATTTATAAATTGTAAGACACTTCCCAACTGGAATTCAATTTTATTTTCACTCACAAGCTCAAATTCTCCTTCAATTGTCAGAAGCTCTTTAAGATTACTAGAGCAAAACTTAGCATGGCCTTGCAGGTAAATATAGGTGTCATACATCTTAAGAAATTAGTTTTATTCTGAAAGCTAAGTTAAGGTTTTTAATATGGGATAATGCATTTTCTCATGCCAGATGTATTGGTGGATTCACAAATAGCTAGCTTATAGAAACCATATGTTGATGGATTTATTGAAGGTAGTTCATAAAACTTGACTAATTAATGATGTCTTAACTTGTGTCTTTCATTTGTGTGTATATATATGAATAATTTCTTCTTTTCTTCCCTTTTTAAGGGGTTAAGTGTGTACCACCTCCAAACATAGAAAATGGAATATACAGAACTAGTGGAAAGGATGTCTATGAATATAATGAAGTAGTAAATTATGAATGTAATTCTCTAAGTGGACCAGATCAATACTCACTTATTGGAAACAAAGTTCTTTACTGCACTGGCAATGGAGAATGGAGTAGTAAGCCTCCTGTGTGTAAAGGTAATAATCTTTACATTCATATCCTTCTTCATTTGTAAATACTCTGAAAACATTTTGTAAATAATTTTACTTACATTAGAAAAAACAGTCAAATTATGTGCTATTTCCTCCTGTAAAATGAGTTTCTAATTTAATATAATATAGGTCAAGTAGAGTTGATAATAGTTTTAGTTGAAGAAAACTGCCACCCCCAATATTATTGGCATTTGAGTTTATACATTGTGAACTACCATGTATATGCATGGATTAGGATTTTCTAACACATACTGGCTTAAAAATGAAAACATTTTATCTTGTATTACAAGATGTCTGTGAGTTCTGATTATGGGTAGCGGTTGTAGTACCTTGTAACAGACTAACCTTTTCACTGAAAAGAGTGATAAGCTTTGGACAAAATAAATATTTAAGGCACTAGAGAATGATCAAAAGCCTGGAGGCCTTTGACCTTGAAAGAAGGAAACTAACTACTGAACAATAGCAAATATATACTCTTCAGGTACATATGGAATTTGCTCCAAGAAAGGCTATATTCTAGGCCATAGTACAATTTTCAGCAAATTTCAAAAAATTACACTCATTCAAAGTATATTCTCTGATCACAATGGAATGAAAGTAAAAATAAGTAACAGATTTTTAGAAAATTCTCAAATATTTAGAAATTATGCAGTATACTTCTAAATAACCCATAAGTCAGAGAAGACATCAGAAGAGAAATTAGAATATATTTTGAATTTAATAAAAATGAAAACACACAGCATATCAAAATTTATGTGATACAGTTAAAGTATTGCTTACTGAGATATTTATAGTATGAAATGCTCATATTAGAAAAAAAGAAAAGTTTCAAATGAATTATCTAAATTTCGACCTTAATAAACCTAAACCAAAAATAAGCAGATGGAAGAAAATAACAAAGGTAGAACAGAAACCAGTGAAATTGAAAAGAGAGAAGAATAGAAAAAATTAATGAGCCAAAAGTTGGTTCTTGCAAGTCAATGAAATGAATAAACTTATAGCCAGACTGCAAAGAAGAAAACCAAGACACAAATTGCCAATATCAGGAATGAAGAAGAGGATATCTTTACATATCCTGCAGGCAATGAGAGAATAATAAGGGAATGTTATGAATACTTTAATGCATATAAGTTCAGCAACTTAGATGAAACTGAGAAATTTCTTGAAAGACACTAAATACCAAAATTCACTCAAAGATATAGGTAACTTGAATAGGCCTATATGCATTAAAGAAATAGAATTTGTACTTTTAAAACTTTATCCCATTGAGAACACCTGATCCAGATAATACCACTGGGGGATTCTGCTAAATATTTAAGGAATAAATAATAGCAATTCTGTGCAAACTCTTCAAGAAAATACTAGAGGAGAGAACACAACTCATTTGTGAAGATAGTATTACCCAAAACCAGATAAAGACAATACAAGAAAATTACAGACAATATTCTTGATGAACTAGAGCCAGCAATCCTCGACAAAATATTAGAAATAAAACCTACCAGTCACTAGTTGCCATTGAGTTGACCCCAACTTATGGTGGCCTCGTGTGTCAGAGTAGAACTGTGCTCCACAGAGTTTTCAATGGCTGAGTTTTCGCAAGTAAATCACTAGGCCTTTCTTCTGAGGCACTTGTAGGTGGTCTCAAGCCTTCAGCCTTTCAGTATTTCAACTGAGCATGTGAACCATGTATACCATTCAGGGACTCCCTAAACCAAATTTAGTTGTATATAAAAAGAAGAATATATCATGAGCAATTAGGATTTATCCCATGAATGTAAGGTTGATTTAACAATTAATTAAAATTAATTCAGTGTAATTTATAATATCAAGAGACTGTAAAGAAAAGACCATCTTAATAGATGCAAATAAATCATTTGACAGAACTCATCATCTTTTCATGATAAAACATTTCAGTAGACTAGGAATAGAAGGGAACTAACTGCCTCAACCTGATAGAAGGCATCTGCAAAATTCTCACAGATAACATTATACTTAATGGTAAAAGAATAATTATTTTTTCTAAGGCAGGAACAAGGCAGAGATGTCCAGTCTTACCATTCCTATTCAGCATTGGACTGGAGGTCCTAGCCAGTGCAATAAAGCAACAGAAAGAAATAAAATGTGTACACATTGGAAAGTAATAGAGTAATAGAGGCAAAGGAAGAAAAAACAGTCTCTATTCATTTTTGACCTGATTATTTGTGTAGAAAATCCCAGACCCCAAAATCTTTATCATGGTTGCAGGATACAAGATCAGTATACATAAATCAATTGTCTGTTTATTTACTGGCCTTGAACCATTAGAAATGGAAAAATTTTAAGTACTTTGTTTAAGCCTCAAAACACATGACATATGCACAAGATTTGAATGATAAAACTACTAAATACTAATTTAAAAAAATAAAATAAAATAGTTTAATAAATGGTAGGATATACAGTGTTCATAGAATGGAAGACTCGGTATTTAGATGTTATTTCTTCCAGAATTGATCCCAATCAAAATCCCCCAAAACTTTTTGTACAAGTTGACAAACTGATTCTAAGATTTATATGGAAAGGCAAAAGAACTAGAATAGCCAAAACCATTTTGAAAGAAGTTGGAGAAGATGCTAGGGGTACGGTGAAAGTTTTTTTGTTTTTTTTTTTAAATCTGTTTTTCTATTATGTATTTAAAAGATACAACCTAAAAAAGACATCTGGTCATCCTGGCCAAGGGAGCAGAGGAGATAGAGATGGTCATCCCTGTGGATATCAGGAGACAAGCCAGAATTAAGGTCACCGTTACAAGTCTGACTAGAAAAGACCCAGTGCAGTGTAGCCAAGACATTGGCATTTGTCCTGATGCCAGTCTTGAAGATGTAAAATAGAGGTAGTTCTGCCAGAAGATGATCTGGGTGCACAGAGGTTATCTGAGTCTGCTGCTGTGAAAGATACACTGAAGGAACAAGAGAGGAGGAAAAGGATTCGTTGTCAGTCATCTGTGCAAGTCGTACGAAATAGATTTTGGAAGCAAAGTTATAACATATCCACTTGCTAAAGACAAAATGATGAATGGAAATCATTATAACCCCTCAGGGAATTGTGTGGAAAAAGAAGGACTTTCCCTGACATGCGGCAGACCTGAAACCAGCTTTGAGTTTGCTCTTGCTGTTGTTGAGGCTCTGAGTGGCAAGCAGGTAGCTGCTCAGGTAAAGGGCCCACTGGTTCTTAAAGATTACAGCAGAAGAGTGTAATGATGACCTAGAGAAACAGGTCATAGGTGATCTAGTCTCACTGTGTTCACTTTAGCGAGAAATGGCTGCTTCCTGCACAGGGAAGACGACAGTGCTGTCTTTGTGAATGTAGCTGTGAAGTAACAACTACACAGATTTATTTCTTAGCCTACAAACTCCATGTCCATACGCTTCAGAAACTTGTCTGCAGAATAGAGATGACATTTAGCCAAAAAAAAAAAAAATGTTGGAGGATTCATATTACCTGAATTCAAGACTTACTGTAAAGTAGATGATCAAGGCAGTATGGTGAAAGAATAGACATATAGATCAGTGGAACAAACTACAGAGTCCAGAGATAGACTCATGCATATATGTTCATTTGATTTGCAACACAGCTGTATAACCAATTCAGTGTGAAAAAGGGTATCACTTAACATTAGTAGTTTTCTTGCTTAGCAATCATCCTTGCCTCTATTACTCACAGTTACAGTCCTGGTCCTGAGACCACTACATCAGGTAGGAAAAAAGAAAGTTGAAAGTGATGTGGAGAAAAAAGAAAAACTATGTATGTTGAAGTGATATGGGGAAGAATTGTATAAGCATATCGGCATCCTCCCTCACCTCCTATTCCCCAGGTCTACTGGTAAAGCAGAAGAATCTATGTAGTGGGGATGCTGCCTTGGTCCTCTCATGCTGACTGTGAGCACATACTCATGAAGACATGTGAACCAGCCCTTCATACTTGTGACTCTCCCCCTACTCCCCTGTTTTAAACAGGCAATGTTTCAATTGCCTATTCCAGTTCTTTATCAAACATTACTCTGAGGATAAAAGTGTGTTCCTTGTGTAAAGAAATAGAATTCAACAGTACATACTGGTGCAGCGTCTTCTGTTCTGATTCTTTTATAGTGCTTTGAGCATTTGAATCTATCACTGGGTAAGCATAGTCTAGTCTTTAAGTAATTTTCTATTGTTAACAGGATTTATTTGTAGCCTCCAAGGGCTACTGGCATCAGTCTGAGTTGGTAGCTATGTGCAGGGCTTTCCCCCAGGGGAATCTGCCCTATGGTCATCTGTAGTCTCTTTCTCTCATACTGAACAGTTTTTTAAAAATTAGGTTTATAGTATATAACAGTTCTTATTGGCATCTTATGCCTCGGAGTACAAGAGAAATATGTCTAGATTCACTTCATTTCTGTATTGCTGCACCCTCATTTCCTTTCATCTCATGGATCCAGTTGTCTACTTCAAAGGAGAATACCAGGATATGTACTCACTGATTCCAATTAACTTCCAGTCCTGGAAGTGGATTCTTAGATAGGCATTGTCATGTCCTACTTTAACGCACCCCTCAAATTTTCATAAGGCAAGTGCCTCTTACTCTTATTAAAAAAAAAAAAAAAAAGTTAATCATCCACTCCACACAATTCTATGAACATGATCCATTAAAGAAAAAATTTAACAAATTGGACTTTTTCCAAACTAAAAGTTTCTGTTCTGCAAAAGACACTGTTAAGAAAATGAAAAGATGAGCCACAGAATGGGAGAAAATGTTTGCAAAACACATACCTGATAGTGGATTTGTGTCTCAAATATATTTAAAAAAAAAACTGTCAAAGCTAAATAAGGAAACAACTCCATTTAAAGGTGGGCAAAAGATTTGAGTAGACATTTCATTAAAGAAGATACATGGAGGGCAAATAAGTATATGAAAATATGCTCAATATTATTAATAATTACAGAAATTCAAATTAAAACTATAATGAGATACCACTAAACACCTATTAGAATGGCTGAAGTTAAAAAAAAAGGAAAAAGTTGATAATACCAGGTATTGGCAAGGATATAGCTCAATCAAAACCCATACATTGGTAGTGAGAATACAAAGTGTTACAACCACTTGGAACCCACTTTGGCAACTTCTTAAAACTCAAACATACACTTATGACACACTTAGCAACCCAGGTGATGTGTAAACACAGAAACCAATATGAAATTGTTCATAGCAATCTTAATAATAATCCTCCCAAACTAGAAGCAACCTAAATGTTCGACTGGTGAATGGATGACAACCTGTCATACAGCCATACAGTGGAAATAAACTACAGATTTATGCAACAACATGAATGAATCTCACATGCATTATGCTGAGTGAAATAAGCCATGCTCAGAAGTCTATGATTCCATTTATATGCCATTCTGAATAAAACAGTACTATAGAAATAGACAGGCGCTCTGGTAGCATAGTGGCTAAGACACTTGCCTGCTAACCAGACGGCTGGCGGTTCAAACCCACCAGCCACTCCTCGGAAGGAAGGTCGGGCAAGCTACTTCCGTAGTGATACTGCCTCAGAAACCCAAGGAGGGGTCACTATGAGTCGGGCCGACTTGATGGCACATAACAACAACAACAACACAGAAATAGAAAAACAATCTATGGTTGAGTGGTGGGGGTTAAGGTTGATTATAGTGGGCATGAGGGAATTTATTTGGGTGATGGAACTTTTCTATACCTTTTTGGTGGAGGTATTTACTTGATCATTTGTATTTGTCAAAAATCATACAGCTGTACACTTAAAAGGGTGAATTTTACTATATATATGTAAATTATATACTATAAACCTAATTTTAAAAAAAAATCATTAGATGCAGTTAGCAGCAGATTAACACAACAGAAGAAAAATCGTATCAGTGAACCTAAAGACAGGTCAATAGAAATCTGATATGATTTGAGGAGAAATTTTAAAAAGGGAAAGAGCTTTGTAGACCTATCAGGAGAGTATCAAACAGTTGAACATGCATGTAATTGGAGTTCTAGAAGGAGAGAGAATATAGAAAAGTATTTGAACAAATACTGGTCTAAAAATTTGATCCAAAACAACAAACCCACAAATCCAGGAAATACTGTGAACCTTAAGTAGTATAAACAGATTATTTACAAAAAAAAAAAAAAAATTTAAACTCACTGAACTAAACACACGGTAAAACTACTAGAAATAAAATGAAAAGAATGAAACAGCAAGTGAAAGGGAGAAAAACTTATCAAGGAGATGGTACAGAAGCAAGTAAGAATGATGGCTGATGTCTCATGAGAAACTGAAGACTACAAGACAATGGAATAGTATAAATCTGTTAAGGTTCTGAGAGAAAAAGAAAACTATTAACCTAGAATGTTATGTCAACGTACAATCTTGCAAAGCTGAAGGTGAAATAAAGCCATTTTCAGATCAACCAAAGCTATGAGAATTTTTCACTAGCAGATCTACACTACAAGAACTGCTACAGGAAATTCTTAGACTGAAGGGATATAATAACAGATGGAAGTTCAGATCCACAGGAAAGAAGGAAGAACACTCTTTTGGCTTAAGAGGCTATACATTATCTAGGCCTTTTCTGTTGCTCAGATTTGATTTCATAAGATGTTCTATTGCACTCATGTGCCCAGCCCAATGTTTCATTTTGTTTTGTTTTGTTTTGTTTCCAAATTCCCCCAAAATCCAGTAATAATGATCCTGAAATCAGCCTGGGTCATGACCAGCATTTTACTTTTTACAAAATAGAATACAATGGGAGATACCAGAGTACAGTGGTATGAAGGCAAAATACTGAATTTAAACTTTTATTTCGGGCTTGTGTACATGTATAGTGGTTGGCAATTAAAACAGGCTTCATACTCTAGGTTGCAGTCAAAAGCTTTGGAAAACACTACGCTAACTCCACTGGCCTTTCTATTCCTTGAACATCCCAATTTGTGTATGTTGTTTCTTCTTGAGAACTTCATTTTTGCATATCTTTGCATGGCTAGCATCTTCTCAACTTTTAAATTTGAACCCAACTATTATCTTTTTCATTCTCTTGTACAGGGGCCGACTCGACAGCACATACCAACAACAAATAACAAATTATCTTTTTCATTCTCTTGTACAGAGTTCCTAGGAGTCAGAACCGACTTAATGGCCCTAACGATAACAACAACATTATCTTCAGAAAAGTCTTTCCTACCATTTTAAAACAGTAAAGGCTTTTATTAGGTTTAGCATAACCTTAAAAACAACAACAACAAACCTAGAGCTAAACAATATCAAGAGTTTCTTTTGAAGTTAATCTGAGTATTATTTTATAGGCCTTTCTCAAAACATTTTTTGGGAAAAAAAGATTAAGAAATCAAATAAACTATAATGACAATTTGTTTTGAGGGAAAGGGAGAGTTCTTAGATCTCACTATATCTGCATACCTGGAATTAAAATGCTTTATACTTTTCATTTTAAATATATAAAGTCATTATTTTCTAACATCTTGCTTTCCATTCCTTGTTATCTTTGTTCCCCCAGGAAATTACTACTTTACACTACTTTTTCTGGTCCACTAATTCTGAGCTTTCTTCACTTTTCAGTGGTCAAATGTGATTATCCAGTAATCAGAAATGGAGACCGAGTAGTGGGACTTGGATCACGATTTACCTACAAATCACAGGTCGTATTTCAGTGCCATCAGGGTTATGTCATGAAGGGAAGCAACACCATTATCTGTGAAGAAAATAGTACATGGGTTCCTCCAGTTCCGACTTGTATTAAAGGTACAAATTTTTTTTTCCCCCTTCTTGTTCCTTTTTTAGCTTTATTTCTTTGACTTTAAGTATCAGTGAACAGAATAATTGAAAAAAAACAGGTATTTAAGTCTGTCTTATATTCATTTCCATTCCAGGCATATGACATAAAATTCGCATAGAATTCTACTTTGTGATTTTGTGTTCTCATAGGGGTATGTTATAAACGTCACACTGGTATATAAATTTATTTTGTTAGATATTTTTATTTATAAAAAGTGAGAGCAGCAAATTTTCAGAGTAAATTGAAGCATGAAAATGTTTATCTAAATTAGTGAAGAATGAAAGCCATAATTCATAAAGTGAAATGAGAGAAATTCCCTCCAAGTGTTTGACCGAGTCTCTATTATTTTGTTTTCCAGAGCTGCCTCCTCCCACTACACAACCTCCAATTTTGAGTCATTCAGGTTTAGTAATCTCCTGATTATATATTTCAAAAATCCTTGAAAGTTTTGGTGAAAATGCCAGCAATAACTCCCAAGAGTTTGATCCAATCTATTTATTATTTTGTTTTGCAGTGTCGACTACTCCACTGTCGACTCTTCACAATACAACATCTCCATTTTTGAGTCCTGCAGGTTTAGTAACTTCCTGCTCTATTTCTCAAAAATCCTTTAAATTCCTGGTGATTTCTATTCCTTAATCATTTTTGGTAATGAAAGGAGGAAGATAATTCGTTACAGCCAATTTTTTAGTTATATGTAATGATTCTAAATTATTTGCCATAGTCTTTGAATATGAACAGATATGTGGAGTTAGGTAAGTTAGGTAAGCTTTAAATGTGTTTTCTCACTGTGTGATTTCATTGTGTGCTGTCTAGTTGATTCTGACTCATAGTGACCATCTAGGACAGAGTAGGACTGCTCCACAGAGTTTCCTAGGCTGTAACCTTTACAGAGGATCCCTCGTGGTACATTGGTTAAGCACTCAGCTGCTAACCAAATGGTTAGCGGTTCAAACCCACCAACAACTCTGCAGGAAAATATGAGGCATTCTGCTTCTGTAAAGATTACAACCTTGGAAGTCCTATAGGGCAGTTCTACTCTGCCCTATAGGGTCACTATGAATTGGAATTGTCTTGATGGCAATGGGTAATCTTTACAGGATCACATCACCTTACTACAGAGCATAGCAGAACATATAGGAAGCTCTTAAAATTAGCCAATATGATTTATATCACCATTTGAACTAGTATCAGTGAAAAGGAATGTCCATGATTATTTTTTACTATGTGTATTATAGGTGTCATCAACTTTGGTATTTTAGTTACTCTTTTTAAAAGTAATCTGTTGGTACCTTTGCTGGGTATCTCCCAGGTCCATGCCTTTGTTCCCTGTAATACAATCAATTTAATTCCTTTTAATTGGAACATTTAAATTAGGAAAGTTTTAATGTCTCCAGAACAATTCATATATTTCTTCTTCCCATCTTCCTGCCCTCAAACAATTATTTCTTTTCTCATTACTGAGTAGTTTTCTTTGGCAACAGAAACTAAATTTCATAGCAACCAAAAAAGCAGGGAAAGCCTTTAATGGAGTATTTCTTGTAGGCAGTACTGATTAGCTAGTCCATTTAAGACTCAACGGATTATTTTGATTTCATATCAAATAGAAGGGCAGAAGGGCTTATAATCTATCTATGCTGCTATCTCTGGCTTCATCTTGGTTGCAGCAGATGCAAGAGACAACGGGAATAGTAGAAAGGTCATTAGTTGGGGCAGATCCTGTTCAGGTCCACATATGCTTTCGCTTAGTTAAGTAATGTCATTTCTATATGCTTTAGTTTCCCTTTGATGTAATGAGGTTGTTGAACTCAAACACAGGTCAATTACTGGCCAGCCTGATTTATTTATGTATTTCCCATCTCCCTAATATTTAAATTAGTTACTTAAAGGAAGGAGGGGAATTATGCACATTAACATGGTACTTTAGAAACCAAACCAGGCTAAAATTGAGGAATAGGCAGACAAGCGACATAGACCCTCTTCAACAAAGAAAAAAAAACAATTGACAGAGATACAGGATAATCCTGGAGGCCCGAGCTTTGAAAGGAACTATACAGAAGTGGATTAGGCACCAACTAGTGGAAAAACCTGAATGAAAACAGTGAGTACAGAGATGGTTGGAGCTGTGGACTGTCAGCTATTTTGACGGGACCAAAAGCCTGAATATTTCCAAGTGGTATTGGGACCTAAGAATTGACCTAAAGATCAGCCCTGGTCACCAAGGGCTGCAGGGATGACTGCGCTGGTGGCCTATGACTAGGAAGGAAAACAACCTGAACTGTTGACTTTCCGCTGGCTGGAGGGCACAGACATTTTGATTGTTTAAACGTGGCAGCCATTTTGAATGTTTATAAGTGGTGGCCATTTTGGATATTTAAAGTGACTGAGGGTGAAACCATTTTGAATGTTTACAAGTGGTGGCCACTTTGGATTTTAAAGTGATAGCATTCTCATTCGGATTCTAGGGACCTAAGAATAGGCTCTGTTTGCCAGGGTTGTCAGGGACATATGAGAGGCTGACAACAAGAAAGGAGACAGGTGGTGAGTGTATAAGTGCTGCCAGCTAGTAGATAGAGGAGCATGGCACAGTACCCTGGTTGCATAGATAACATACAAAGAAAACAGAAACCATGGGCAAGTCACTCCAATATACAATCACCAAATAAGTATAAACACAAAAATGTCACAATGTCTCGAGGACAACAGAGCAAGGACAACAGAGCATCACAGTCCATACAAAGAAGCAAGATAAAGCAGGAGAAACAAGGGCCCTGGGGGGGTCCCCAGGAGAAACAAGGGACCCAGAGCCAAAACACATCCCTGAGGAAGACGCAGCATTGGAACTCCCTAATAAGGAATTCAAAAGAATTATATTTAGGTATCTTCAAAGGATTGAGAGACAGATCAAGGAAAACACAGACAAAACCCTAGAACTATTTCAGAAGAAAATACAAGAACAAAATGACAAAATAAATGAAAAATTAGAAATGATTCAAAATCTACAGATAGAAATCCAGAAGATTAATACTAAATTTTCAGAAATAGATAAGACATTGAATGGGCAAAGGAGCAGAATTGATG
>NW_006921600.1:19745068-19757248 GCF_000298275.1 Orycteropus afer afer | reverse complement strand
GACTGCTAACCAGAAGGCTGGTGGTTCAAACCCACCAGCCACTCCTCGGAAGGAAGGTTGGGCAATCTACTTCCATAGTGATACCGCCTTGGAAACCCAAGGAGGGGTCGGCATGAGTCAGATGCAACTCAACAGCAGTCGGGTTGGGATTATTAGTGTACCATTGTTGAGTACTGTGGGACTTCTGGGGGAAGAGATGATTTTTTGGTGAAGTGATACAAGAACAAAACTAAGATTGCATGTGAAATTGATACTCATTGACCCTTCCATTTTCACTCCCATGCTCCTTGTGAGTGTATACTAAGTTTATTGACATGCTGTTATGAAAGAGTTGACCATGAGCATTTCATAAAGGATTTTTATGAAAGAAGAGTTGATAAAGAAAAAGAGTTTCAGGAATCTTTTTCAAAAACAATAAAGTGAAAATTCCTCATGGGACTGTCGATCATTTTTTATCATCAGTTAGAGAAAGAACGTATCAAAAGTATCATTTGTTGTTGCTTTGGTGCCATTGAGTCGGACCCGACTCATAGTGACCCCTCTTTGGGTTTCCGAAGCAGTATCACTATGGAAATAGATTGACCAACCTTCCTTCTGAGAAGTGGCTGGTGGATTTGAACTTCCAGCCTTCTGGTTAGCAGTCAAGTGCCTTAGGCACTACTCCATCAGAGCTCCCAAAGTATCAGTAGCCGCATATAATTGTGCTAGGGTACATCTAAATGTGTTCATATGAAAATATATCTAAAAAATATTAAGTGGGAAAGAGCAAGATGCAGCTTATGTAGCATGATCCCACTTTGATTTTTTTTTTTTTTTTTTTAAAGATACATATATTTACCTGAACACATTCCTTGTGGTAACTCAGTTGCTAACCAAGTGGCTCTGCGGGAGAAAAGGCCAGGCAATCTGCTCCCATGAAAATTACAGCCTAGGAAGCCCTAAGGGGCATGTTCCACCTGTCATATGGGGTCACTGTGAGTCAGAATTGACTCACTGGCACACAGTAATAACTTCTAAGATTTCCATTATACACTACAAAGTATAGTGAATATTCTTTGCCTACTTGCACAATTATATATTAGGTTCAATTCCCAGAAGTAGAATTGCAAAATTTGGAAAGTGTGAGTATTTGTCATTTTGATTAATATGTCTCTTTAGAAAAAGTCAAAATTATGTATTGGTAAGACTGGTGAATTGATAGAATCAATTTTATTTATTTATTTATTTTCCAGGTATGCCTACGTCTACCAGTAGTTCAACTACAAGAGTTCCAGGTTCAGTAACTCTTAACCCTACTTATAGTGTTAAGAACTTTATAAGGTGATGGGTAAAAAATTGATGTCTCATTTTAATTTGCATTTCTTTAATTATCAATTATGATAAACTTTTTCCTCTGAATCTATTTTCTGTAAGCTATTTACCCATAACCTTTGCTATTATTTATTGGTTTTTCTTGTTGACTTGTTAGAATTCATTACAAATTAAGGCATTTATATATATATATATACACACACACACACACACACACACACACACACATACATAGACATATATAGACATATATATATATATATTTGGAAGGAAGATGGGCCAATCTACAATCTACTTCCGTAGTGATACTGCCTCGGAAACCCAAGGAGGGGTCGCTATGAGTCGGGTCCAACTCAACAGCACATAACAACAACAACAAAAAATATACATATACATATATGTATATATATATATGCCTTATATATATAAAGCATCTTTTTAATATGAAGTGAACACTTTTTGTGTTTTTTTGGGGGTTGGGGGTGCTGTTTTTACTAGTCAGGTTGTTTTGGTATGTTTTTTATACTATTGGTTCCTTTTTACAACTTTTAGTTACGTGAGTAGTATACACATTTTTGTTAAATTTCAAACATTGCAAAAATATACAGAGTAAAAGATTAATTCTCCAAGTTCATTACTTAAGTTAATCACCATTAACAACAACATTCACATACTTTAGAGTTCTTTTTTTTTTTTTAACAAAAATGTACATATTTTTTTCTGTGATTTGCACTTTTTCTCCTTAATGTTATTGATTGTGGGTATATTTACATTTATTCCCATCCCTTTTAATGATGACATGAATAGACCATATACGTTATTCAACTATTTTCCCATCAGTGCTTATTTATATGTGGAGCAGCTTTACATTAGTAGTTGCATATATCAGTCTTCTCCTTAATGGCTGTAAGTTTTGTTTTTCTTATAAAAGCTTGAAATCTTCCCCATGCTGAAAATATACAAAGATTTCATTCATGTGCTTTTTGCATTAAATCATAGGTGCATCGGAATTCATTGTAGTATGTGGAATGAGACAGGGTTCCTCCCCACCCACACCACCCCACCTGTCCCCCTTTGGTGCTAAAGAGTACCATTTGTAGACTAAATTGTCTTCTCTTCCACTGATTTAAGTGCCACTTTTTACCATCCATTAGATTCATAATTGTTCTAGCCTTCTTTCTATTCTTTGAGCTCTGTCTACTCCTGTGCCAACAGCAAGCAGTTTTCATTACTATAGTACTATGATACGTGTGAATATCTGACAGACATCTTATTTTTAGAAATTTCTAGGCTAATCTCATATTAATTTTTCCAGATCAACTTTTAAATCATTTATTAAGCCCTCTTCTATCTTTATATCTTACCAGAACCAGTTGCCAGTCAGTCAACTCTGACTCATGGTGGCCTGGAATCACATTAATCACACAGACTCATTTTGGGAATGTAATAATGATAAATTTGCTTGCTGTACCACAGAATGTCATCACAGGAAATGTTAATGGGCAGGGAGAAAAAGACTGAAGGCATCCAATATAAATTTATAAAACGTTAGGATACTAGTTTTATCAAGAAACCTTAGTATAATATTTAAGGAAAATAAATTATCAGGGTTTTTTTTTTTTTAACCAAGATGAAAAATCAAAGCCTATGAATTTAAAAGTTTCAAAGTTTTATTCATTTATTTCTTTTAGCTTTTTATTTTTATGTAATTTCAGACTTTACCACGTTAACATTTTACCACATTTACTTTATCAGTTCTGTGTAAGTGTACCTTTGTTCATGTCTTATAAACCACTGGACATTAAGTTGGTACAATGCCCCTTTACACTTAAATACTTCAGGTTTATTTCATAAAAACAAGGATATTTTCTTACATAATTACAGTGTAATTATTAAAGTAAGGAAATTAACATTTATGTAATACTATTGTGTTATCTCTTGTTCTTGCTAGTTGCTGTCAAGTCGATTCAGACTCATTTATTACTTAATCCATTTTTCTTCTTTTTTTCTAGGACTTCCTCCTTCTACTCAAGAGCCACCAGTTTCAGGACTTCTAGGTTAGTATTATTTTGTTTACTAATAGTGTCTTAAGTTATTTGACTACTAACCAGAAGTTTGGTGGTTCAAATCCCCCGTGGAAGGAAGACTGGGCAATCTATTTCCATAAAGATTTACCATGCCGGAAACCCAAAAGGGGTCGCTATGACTTGGAATTGATTCAATAGCAGTGAGTTTGGTTTGGTATGGAATAATCCTACATTATGCAATCTAGACTTATACATAGAACTAACATATTTTGCTCATCTATAGGTAAGGAAGAAACAATGTTTCACAAACTATTGATGATAATCGACACTTACAGAATTATTTAAACTAGTACAGACACTGTGACCAATACAAGTAGTGGAATATGTAGAAACACTTAGGTAATAAACAATTTTTAAAAAAATACCCCAACATAGGGTGAGACTTGGGCGAGGCCAATAGCCAAGCACTCAACCAAAAAGTTGAAAGTAGTAGTCCACCCAGAGGTGCCTTGGAAAAAAGGACTGGCTGTCTTCTTCTGAAAAATCAGCCATTGAAAACTCTACTCTGCACATACTGATTTGGGTGAGGGAAGGGATGTATGGAAAGAGTCTGTGACCAGCATGATGACATTGGGAAAAGGAAGGACACTGAAATGTGCATGTAAGATATAGACAACAGAGGCAAATACTAGTATATGCACAATACTGCATTACCACTAACACCAAACAACAGACTACAGATAAATGCAT
Organism: Orycteropus afer afer; assembly: GCF_000298275.1. Lineage (NCBI taxonomy): Eukaryota > Metazoa > Chordata > Mammalia > Tubulidentata > Orycteropodidae > Orycteropus > Orycteropus afer. The sequence continues at coordinate 19,753,160 of NW_006921600.1, read as the reverse complement.
AGACAACTGAGAAGATCAGGTAGGCATTGGTGAACCCTAGACCAAGGATAGATTTAGCCGAAGATAATCTTACATATGCACTTGGGCTACAAAATTAGCCACACACATTACATAAGCAACAGAAGACAGAGTTGGAGTAACCTTAGAGACAAGCAGACACCTTCAGAGAGAGAATCACCAGGCCTGCCGGCTCGGGACCATGGTCTCAGGGGATACCACGCTCAGTTGGCACAACATAGTACATAAAAATGCTGTTCCGTAACATACTTTGGTTAGTAGCAACTGGGATCTTAAAAGCTTTTGAGCAGCCATCTAAAATGCTACTAGTAGTCTCCTCTCATCTGAATCAAAGAAGAGTGAAGAAAATCAAAGGCATCTGGAAACAATTAGTCCAAGGATATGATGGACCCTGAGACCAGAAGAACTATATGGTGCCTGGCTACCAATGCCAGCAACTCAGGAAGGGTTCAGAACTGGAGATCCTGGATAGAGTGGGAGGAAAAATGTGGAATAAAATTCAAAAACACAAAAATGACCAGAATTACCAGTCAGATAGAGTCTGGTAGACTCTACCCCAAGAGTCTGGCCGAGGGTTACCGTTTGGGCCTAGAATTGGACTCACTCCCATGGATTGGCTCTCAGCCCAACAGCAGAAAGACCTACGTGCAGAACACCTACCCCAGGGTGATGTACCTACCTGCTCTAGGGAGATACGCCCCTTGGAGCAATCAGTCATGAGACACCAGAGGGGTGGCATTCACATAGAGGGAAAGCTGGACAGACAGCAATGCATAGTTAAAAAGGGCACAGGGAGGGGAGGGGAGGAGAGTTTGTTATGGTTGGAGATGGTAATCAGGGCGTGAAATCAAATATACATGAAATGTTGAATATAAAAGAAATTTTGCTCTGTAAATTTGAACCTAAAGCACAATGAAATTTTTTTAAAAACCCTACTGGGTAGCACAGTTCTACTCTGTCTGACACACATGGGGTCGGTGTCAACTCAACAGAAGTTGGTAGTAACTTTCTTAAATACAATGGTTATATGTAAGTTAGAATTCATAAAACACCACTTGCTTTTCATGTAGCTGTGTCATTTTCTGATGGCAATTTGTAGATAAATTTTCTTTCCATTCCTATCTTATATGCATGAGCCTTAAAATAATATATGCTAGACAGGCTTTGAACCTGTTCATTCCAGTTCAATCCCCTGCTGAAAAAGAACCACCTACAGTTCTTGTAGCGTAGTGCCTAAGGTACTTGACTGCTAACCAAAAGGCTGGCGGTTCAAACCCACCAGCTACTCCTCGGAAGGAAAGTTGGGCAATCTACTTCTGTAGTGATACCGCCTCAGAAACCCAAAGAGGGGTCGCTATGAGTCGGGTCTGACTCAACGGCACACAACAACAACAACACAATTCTTGTTAAAATGTAGACTCTGATTCAGTATATCTGGGGTAGAAATGCAAATTCTCAGCAGGGGGTAATACTGGACTGAACCTCCATGGTAGAATCTGCTCTGAGCTGTTAGTGGGTACAGCAACACTAGAGAACTAAGACAGTAGGCTTACACAGTCCACACAATATATGTTAAGGAAAACGATAAAATGTAATAGTGATAGTTAAAGTTCAATGAAATACACCCATCAAGTCTGGACTCTAAACCTGGACACTGGTTAGAAGCGTTCTGTGATCAAAATGACCTGGATGCAGAGACATCACTATATAGGTGTGGGAGACCACATCCCCTGACACTTTCAGGGGGGTTGGCACCAAAATGACCCCAGAGTCTGCAGCAGTGGGCAGGCTAGTGCTGTAAGGGGAGGCCCACCAAGGCAGTGGCATCACTAGGGTTGTAGAGCTGGTAACTTGTCACCCCTACTCCCCACCCCTAATGGGACAGGCTGCAGTGCTCACCATTGGGTGGAGATGAGGGTCTCTGGCTGGGCCAGTGGGATAGGGGAGGAGCTGCAGGGAGCCCAGGGGCAAAGCCAGGAGGGGGAACCCTAGCAAGGGGGGTGGGGACACCAACCTCAGTGATAACACTGCCTGGATATGCTATCAGTCTTGCTAAAACTAGGAGATGGACTCTGTAGTTTTTGGATGATCTAATAGAAATTAAAATGCATCTGTTATCCGGAGACCCATACATGCTCAATGATCTTCAAACTTTTCAATTTTTCTCAGATGGCGGCAGCATTGCTGTGATTGTTGTTGCTATATGTAAGTACCACAAACTTTGACACCGCTTAAATCAAAGTCTCCTTTACCTACCATGCAATATTTATTGTTTTACAGTTCTTCAGTTTTTATCATTTTTAAAGCTTGAGATTCAGAAAACCAGTCTAGAAAAACCTGACCTTTCATATGATCTACTACCTTGTGGTGGTGGTTTTATATCATTTTATACTTTACATCTCCACTAAGTAACAGTGTTTTCTCATGGTGATTAGTAATATGAGTTTGCTTCCTAAATATGCCTTTGGTGATTTTCTAAATTAAGCAAGGCGCCTTCTCTGACTCATTTTGGAATGTTCCAGTGATTACTGTTCCAAGGAATTAGATTTAGACAGTGAAGAGTCCAGATGATATGTAATTATATATGTGCTTAAATAAGATAGCATTTTCTGACCACTGAAATGTAAATCACATTTAATTTTTCTGCTAGATTTTGAATCTTGGTAACTAGTTTTCAGAGTCACGTCATTTGTTTCCTGGTTTCTTGTAGTTATTGCAGTTACTGTCGTTGCCATTTTCATGTATAAATATCGTCACCGAAGGAAGAGAGGGTAAGTTGAAGCACATTTCTTCTACCTCATATTGGTCCCTGTTACCCTTGGCAGGCTTTTGTGCAGCTTCAGTTTGTACTCTGTATTGCATGCAGTCTTTTTTTCAAATGTGCCTGCATGAGTGTGCCCTCAGAATTCCATTTCTTTGCCAAAAATGTTTTCAGCCACTTTTAATTGCAACAAAAGTAATCTGTCCAGAGTTGCTTCAGCTATTATGATTGTGAGAAAAATTTCTTTGCGATTTGAGGTTTCAGTGCTGCAGCAGATCATAGCTGTCTATGGGGCCTTCCCTATCCTAAGTATACCCTACTTCCTAAATTGGAATAGTGGCCAAGATTAAATTTTGGTAACTTTGACAGTTGTATTCACTTGAATCTTTATGATGATAGTTTCCATTTGTATAGCTAACTGTAAGGAACTATGTAGGTATCTTATTCAAATACCCGATTCAGTGTCTTTTTGTTTAGACGTGTTATTTATACAAATGAAACGGGGATTAAAAGCAACACAATTTGATTTCCCTCTTATGTTCTCTTAATTTACTAGGTTGCCGTAAAAGTGATGGGGTTTGCTGACAGGGGTAAGATTGACAACAAGGTGCCTTGATTAACTTTTATCTCTCTTTTGATCTATAAAATGAGAAAAAAAGGGGGCTTAAAAAAGCAAAAATTGACAGATAACTAACTTTTTGAGGAAAATAGGGTTTTTAAACATCAACCTTAAATTTTAATGAAAGAATTTAATTTAAAGACTTAGAATAAACCATGGAGCATCAACCAAGACTAGGTGTTTGGAATTTCTGAAAGATAATAAGCATTTTTATTTATTTTCTCTCTATAGTTTTAGAAATAGCCTTTAAATCAAACTTAATAATTTTAAAGAAATTTGAGGTTCATGTTTTATGATATGTTTTCCTTTTATAACGTTGGGTTTGGGCTATATGATAAATAAGCATTCTTCACTCACAAAGAGCTCAGACTTTTTCATATTACTTAGTTATCTTTTTTGAAACGCCCACAATGCCTTCAAATCTTGGACTAATTAAACATATGACATGAATATTTTATTCCTCTTATCTATTTTTAAAATTACATATATCCAACAGTATGACTAAGAAATACTACCAATAGAATACTTTTTACAAGTCTAAAAGGTTTGTGTAGAGATAAGTTCTAAAGAAAAACAGTAACATAAAGATACTCTGCTCCTTATTTTCTTTCCTTCTTTGAAACATGACTGTATCAAAATATTTAAGGATCCCCTTAAGAGAATAACTGAACTCTTTCAAGCCACCAGTTAATGAGTCTCTTAAAGCCATGCAATTACCTGAGCATTGCACCCCACATTAAAGGCTCAATAGCAGTAGTGATCTGAGATTACAAAATAATTTAGTTTTGTGACTTTAAAAAGCCCATATTTTATAGCAAATATAATTTGGAAAGAAAACAGAAGATTCCCATGTTCGAATTTTAAAGTATTTTGGGGAAGATATTTTTAACAAAAGCAACAACTTAATTAATCCTGTATACAGTAACCCAACTTGGAAAATAAGTTTTTTATAAAATAGGGTGGGAAAGGTAATTCATAATTGCCTTTGAGCTAAAATATAAACTGTACTGGGATCTTTTAGGCTGTATGCTGCCATCTTGACAAAAGCATGTTCAATTATAAGTTCATTACAACATGTCATGGCTGGATTAAAAGTTCAGTATAACATAACATGTAATAGCTGAATTAAAATTGAGGGTCTCTTCATGGTTTGGCTTCAAGATATTGAAGTTCTATTTAACTCTTCAAGTTCTGTATCATTTTAATAGCTGAAGTTACTCTAATGTCAGAATGGTATGCCTTTCTTCTTTACTTTTCAGGGCATATTTCTTAAACTCTAATATGCATATTCACCATTTGAGGATTTGTTAAAATGTAGATTCTTATTCATTACATCTGGGGTGGAGTCTGAGATCCTGCATTTTTCTAAAAAGCTCTCAAGTGATGATAGTACTGGCCTGCGGACCACACTTTGAGTGACCAGAGTGTAGGCTATTAGTGCCGTACCCGTATTCTTTAAGCTTTGCAAAATACTATCCAACCAACTGGAATTTTTTTCTCATGTTTAAGATCATTGGATTTTTCAAGACTCATCTGTGTGTGTGTGTGTGTGTGTATTATAATGTGGGGTAATACTTGGTTTAAATTTGCTGGTTTTTGGGGGGATTCTTTTTAAGAAGTAAAGATTTCTACTATATTCCTTGCACAGTTTAAAATGCCCATAGTCTTATTCTCCCAAAGTTGGCTATTGTTGCCATAGAAACCTCTTAAACAAGACTGTAAACTGTATGGAGTTACTTCTAATTCTGAAAGAAGGGGAAATAATCCCAAATTTCTGTTAGAGCTTGCTACAAAGTGGATTTGATGTAAATTTGTATTACAATAATTTGGGAACACAATTACCCTTGTACAGCTTTCATCCCAAAGTACAAAAATAGAATAGTAATTTCTAAAGGAGTCCTAGTGGCACAAAGGTTAAGTGCTCAGCTGCTAACCAAAAGGTTGGTGGTAAGAAGCCACCAGCAGCTCCTCAGGAGAAAAACCTGCCAGTCTACTTCTGTTAAGATTACAGCCAAGAAAACCTTATGGGGCAGTTCTACTGTCACGTAGCATTCCTACGAGTTGAAAATTGACTTGACCGCACCTAGCAACTAGAGTCCTTTTTAATACCATTAACCAAGCCCTGCCCCCCAAGAAAAAACCCATTGCCTTTGAATTGATTCCGACTCACAGCAACCTTATAAGACAGAGTCGAACTACCCCATAGGGTTTCCAAAGCATAAATATTTACAGAAGCAGACTGCTTCATCTTTCTCCTGAGGAGCGGCTGGTGGGTTCCAAGCACTGACCTTTTGGCTAGCAGCTGAATGCTTTAACTACTGTGCCACCAGAGCTCCTTGAAATTACTTGACAAGAAATGGCCAAAAGGTTTCTGTTTCTTAGCTCTCAGCTAATACAGCAGGATCCCAAATGGTGTGAAACAGGTGCCATCTCCATGCTTCTCCCATTTTCCTTGAAGTTTCCTTTCTTAACTAATTCTTCTGCCATACTTTCTAGTCTTGGCATCCTAAGCCCTTGCCCTGTGCTTGGCTACTGCTTGAGTCCCATGTTGTATGTCATTATTATATAGTTCTAAACAACAGATGCCTTTTGTTTACAAAAATGTTTTCACTACTTACATCATTTTTGTTTTATTTTTCATTAATGGCAATTAATGCATGATTTTCTTTAGTTAATTCTTATCTGGATAAGTGAGAGTTGGCTAAGTTAATCAAAATTATTTATATGATTTATATATTTTACTACATGTGACAAAATTGGTTTTTTTCCCATTAAAACTATTAATTATCTGGTATACATTAAATCTGCTTTTATGTTATATTAGTATTAAATGATCCAATAAATTTTGTGATTTTTAAGCTGTCATGCTTAAATGTCACAAAAGTGTTTGGGTTTTACTGTCAATTAAGGTGGATGGGAGTATAATGACAATCAGGAAAAAAAATCCTTTCAGGATCAATTTAACTTGATATTTTTTTCTACTTGGTTCTCAACAAACTCTCTTTAAAAACTTAACAAAAACAATATATAACACGATATTTTGTACTTTGTTTAGAGGATACATTTATGATTTTAGATCTATCCTCAGAATATGAGAAGTTATACAGTATTGTTTTATAAGGGTCTTCCCTGTACTGGGGGAAGAAACTATATTCAATGCAAAAGGGAAGACGCATCTGAAAATTTATGAGTTGTCATAAAATTGAGTTCTATCTAAGACAATATTACATAAATTTAATATATACTCTGTGTATCATCAAAGTCGAGGGAGCTAGAGACCAGGATCATTTCTCCTCACACAATCTGTTACTCTTTGAAAGAATTTTTACATTATTCACTTCTTGCAATATGGATTCAGGGATGAACAGATTGAGCAGAAATTTAGAAATTGTTCATCTGTCACACGATCATTAAGACTTCAGAGTTGCTTCTCACACAGAATTCATTGTTTCAGGTCCCCAAGTTGGAAAGCCTTCATTCAGGGACCTAAGTTCTCAGCTTTTACTTCCATTCTCCTCTGGAATTGGTTGTATATCATTTATTACACCCCTCTCACTTCTTTCTTGGTTTGGTATCACTATTTTATTCAGCCCTTTTCCCTTCCTCTGTTTAGCACGTACATAATTGATGAGAGCCACAGAGAAGTAAAATTTATTTCTCTCTGAGAAGAAGATAGATGAAAAAAAGGTTTTCTTTTATCATTAAAAGGTATCTGATTTCTGTTGTTTCTTTTCAGTGATCCTTCCTTTTGAAAAATATCCCACTGATATTTAGATGTCAATAACCTGAGCTAAGGTAACTTGGCAGTAACATCAAGAGGATACTTAGATTCCTGCTCCCTTGGCCTAAATGATTAATATCTTCTTACCAGAAGCAAATAACCAAACCCACTCCATCCAGTCAATTCTAACTCATGTTGTTGTTGTTATGTACCATCAAGTCGGACCCGACTCATAACGACCCCCTCCTTGAGTTTCCGAGGCAGTGTCACTATGGAAGTAGATTGCCCCATCTTCCTTCCGAGGAGTGGCTGGTGGGTTTGAACCACTAGCCTTCTGGGTTAACAGTCAAGTGCCTTAGGCACTACGCTACCAGAGCTCCCCTCTGACTCATACTGACCCTATCTATAGGACAGAGTAGAACTGCCCTGTAGGGTTTCCAAGGCTGTAAGTCTTTACAGAAGCAGACAGCCACACCTTTCTCCTGTGAAGCAGCTGGTGGATTCCAACTGCTGACCTTAGCAGCCAAATGCCTTAACCACTGTACCACCAGAGCTCCTTACCACTATGGTCCTTAGGAAATTGCAATAATTCAAGCATTGTGACAGTGGAAGTTCATAATGATGGCCTTTCCCACAAAGAAAAATATTAAAGTGTCCAAAATTAACATGTTTAGCTGTAACACTGGGTTAGCATCGCTGAAGTGTTTGCTGTGGCATATATACTGGGAAACAGGACCATACAAATAAGGTGTGTAGAATACTGATACTGGGATTGCACAGTTTCGTCATTCTGCCAGGCTTAAAATACACACCTTATTCCCATGGCTTAAATACCTTATTTCCATGGTCCTACCTGTTTCAAGTGCTGAGGAGCAAGGATATCTCCTTGAGGACTAAGGTGTGCCTGACACAAGCCATGATATTTCTAATCGCCTCATATGCATGTGAGAGCTGGACAATGAATAAGGAAGAC
>NW_006921600.1:19743597-19744968 GCF_000298275.1 Orycteropus afer afer | reverse complement strand
GTGGGATACCATCAAAAGGAATAACCTACATGTCACTGGAATTCCAGAACAGGAAGAGAAAAATAAAACTACAGAGAAATTGTCAAAGATTTGTTGGAAGAGAATTTTCCTGGTATGATGAAAGATGAGAATATATCCATTCAGAAAGTCCAATGAACCCCAAACAGGATAGACTGCTAAAGAAAATCACCAAGACATACCATTATCAAACTCACCAAACCAATGACAAAGAAAGAATCATGAGAGCAGCACAGGAAAAACGAAAAGTTACCTGCAAGGGGCAACCAATAAGACTGAGCTTGGATTTCTTGAAGGAAATCATGCAGGCGAGAAGACAATGGGATGGTATATATAAAATCTGAAAGAGAAAAATTTCCAGCCAAGAATTATGTACCCAGCAAAATTGTCCCTCTTATATTCTGGTGAAATTAGGACATTTCCAGAGAAGCAGAAATTAAGGGAATTTGTTAAAACCAGACCAACCTTACAAGAGATGCTAAAGGGTGCCCTTTGGACAGAGAAGCAACAGCAGCCAACAACAACTGACCATTAACACACATGATGATATAACTCAGAAACTAACCCAGCTATGGAAGAACCCAACGTAAATAAGCCTACAAGATTGTAAACAGGGAATCAGAGACATCAATTGACAAATGAAGACAACTACAAATCAAAAAGGGAAAAAACTGTATCATTACAGAACTTCTAGATGGTAGGGAAGTTAAGATAACTATAAGATAGAACATACTGTTCTAAACTTAGGAAGAAAACTACAAATCACAGGGTAACCTCAAAGAAAAATGATAAACCTTCACATCAAAAAAAGAGGACCAACATAAATATTCAGCAAATACTAAAACAACAGCAATGAAGGAAGTGATAACGTGATCCATAAACAAAACGAGCTCAGCGTAGAAAATTATATGGAACAAAGAAATTGACACCACAAAAAAGCACATAACAAAAATGACAGCAACAAATTCATATTTGCCAACAATTACATATCTGGCAAGGGACTTACCTCTAAGATTTTAGCGCAAGAGTGCATGACCAAACTATGGTACATACACATAAAAGAATGCTGTGCAGCACTAAAGAATAATGTGAAGTCTGCAAAACACTGCATAATATGGATGAACTTGGAGGACATTATGCTGAGAAAAATAAGTCAATCACAGATGGCCAAATATAGTATTGTTCATTGTTGTGGAGAATCAAGGAAAAGTTTATATATGGAGGGAAACTTTCTTTGTTGGTTGCCAAGGGTGGGAGGAGAGGGGAGGGAACACTGAAAAAAAAAATGCATTGACCCATATCACTTTAGTTTTGTGTATTTCACTGTACATAAATTATATTTCAATAAAATGC
>NW_006921600.1:19729206-19738803 GCF_000298275.1 Orycteropus afer afer | reverse complement strand
GGCGCGGGATCGGGCATTGTTTCGTTCTGCTGTGCATGGGGTCTCTATGAGTCGGAAACGACTCGACGGCACTTAACAACAACAACAACCCAGTAATCAGGTGGGAGTTACAGAGATTTTGGCTAGAAAAGGCACACCAGGTATTCACTGCACCACATGAAATGAAGACACACCAGATTTCTTAGACTTGGTATGAAAACGTAAACTGATAATATTTTGGTTAGACTGGGTAAATAAGGTACATTATTAAAATTAATTTTGCCTGTTTCTTTTACTTTTTTAAAAAATGTGGCTTCTAGAAAATTTAAAACTACATATATAACTCATTTCTGTTGACCAGCACTAGACTAAAATAATGAGTTTTAGAAAGATGATTAGTATTAAAAGTGTGATGAAAACTTTTAATTATTCAGGAGACTCTCTTACCTGAAATACACTTGACAATGAGGGATAAATGAAGCATTACTGCACTTAAATACTGTTAGAATCGCTACTTTAAAAAAAAAAAAAAAAAGTTTTGTCTCAGCCACTAATTTAAATTGAAATATTGGGAAGACCTGTTTCTCTCTAGTCTATCTCATTGGCTTTAAGTCACAATGAGGAAATACTAAGTACTGTGTATGCTACAAGGAGCTCTGGTAGCACAATCACTAAGGCATCTGACAGCTAACCAGAAAGAAGGTTGGTGATTCAAACCCACCAGCCACTGCACAGGAGCAAGACTGAGCAATCTACTTCGGTAAAGATTTACCACCTCAGAAACCCAAAGGGGGTCGCCATGAGTCGGAATCAACTCGACAGCAGTAAGGTTTTGTTTGTTTGTTTTGTTTTTGTTTTTGGTGTATGCTACTTTTCTAGTTCTTCTTTCGGAGGGAAACAAAAGTATAATATAGTGATAGAAGAAGAGTTTTTAAAGTGAGACTACTTGAATATTTGAAACTATTTTTTAAAGAATCATTTATTTCCTATGTGGAAACTCTTAAAATACTATAAGCATCATTTTTTAATTATCTGCTTTGTAAATGGGGTTTTAGAACTTTGTTTCTGTACTTAATTTTGCTTATCTTTGATGCTATCTTTGTACCTTGCCTTGTAGGAAAGCAGAGGTTACAGCTGAATACACACCATGCAAGGATGTATCAACCACTCCAGCAGAGCAGGAAAGCTAAATGGTTTCTACAAATTGGTGCATCATTTTATCTTTTGATTCTGTTAAAATATTAAGAGCTACAAAACGTTTCCTCTAGTTTTTCACTCTCATGTATGCTAATATGAAGTCATCATGCTAACATTTACCTCTGGTGAGCATCCCTTTATTCTTCTTTGAAACATGTATGAACTCGGTGATGAGCGTATGGCCTATGTGCATTTAAATAATACTTGAAATTTTAGGGTAAGTCAACACATATCCCAGGTAATATTAAAGTGAGAAAAGGATTTATTTTATAAAAATCTCCAAATTACCTTTAAACATGAGAAGATGCTCAGTACCATTAGCCATCAGAGAGATGCAAATCAAAACTGCAATGAGATTACATTACAGTCCCACTGGAGTGGCCAAGATTTAAAAAAAAAATAAATATCAAATGTTGGTGAGGATGTGGGGAAATTGGGATGATTATCCACTGTTACTAGAAATGCAAAATGCTATAGCCAGTGTCAAAAAGTGTGGCAGTTCCTCAGAAAACTAAAATAAACACACATATGACCCAGCATTCCACTCCCAGGTATATACCAAAAAGACTTGAAAGCAGAAACTTGTACACCAGTGGTTATCACAGCACTATTCACAGTAGCCACAAGGTAGAAGCAACCTAAGTGTCCATCAGCAGATGAATGGATCAACAAAATGTGGTGCATACAATGGAATACTCCTCAGCCAGTAGGACAAATGACATCTTGATTCATGCTACAGTATAGATGGAGCTTGAAGACATTATGCTGAGTGAAATAAGTCAAATCACAAAAGGACAAACGCTGTATGACCTCACTTAATATAATAAGACCAGAAAAGGCAAATATACAGAAACCAAAGTTTATTAGTGGTTAACTTGAGTAGGGGGGAGGAGGAAAAAAGATTAATGGTAATGGAAAAATCTCATTAAGGGTAGGGTTGCATAGTTAGCTATTGTAATTGCTGTTAAGTTATACACCTGTAAAAAGCTGAATTGGCAAAAGTCATATACATACAGAACAATGACCCCCCAAAAAAAAAAATTGTTGAGGCTTCTTATGTACAGGCAAATACCTCATGGGATTTGGTTCCTTGGTTTATAGGTTTAGGGTTATGGTTTCAATGGAATATCCCAGGTAATTGGCCTAAAAACGTGTTTAATGCTTCTGTTGACCTCCTAGTTTGCTGCATAGGGCCTGGGGTCTTAAAAGCTTGCAAGTGACTATCAAAGGCACAGTAATTGGTCTCTATTGACCTAGGAGCAACAGAAGACAAAGGATTGAGTGAGGAATAGGAGGAGGATACAGGATGTGTGGCTACCTGCCTCTGAACACCTGCCTCCTTTGCCACAAGACACAAGAACCAGATGGTGTTCGGCTACTGTTATTGAACATTTTGATCAAAGATTCCACAGAAGAATCCTGGTCAAGAGGGAAATTGCAGAACAGAATTTCAAATTTTCATGGAATCCAGATTTCCTGGAGACATGAAGGCTGAATGAACTCTTGAAACTATCACCCTGATACAACCTTTAAACCTTAAACCAAAAATATCCCCTGAAGTCTTCTGAAAACTGAACAGTAGTTTAGCTTAACGGGTGAAAAGAAGGTCTGCCTTAAGCATTATGCTCTTTTAAGAACTATCTATAGGACCAAATGGAGCTCTGGTGGTGCAGTGCCTAAGGGATTTGACTGTTAACCACCAGCCACTCCTCGGAAGGAAGACTGGGCAATCTACTTCTGTAAAGATTTATCACCTCAGAAACCCTAAAGGGGTCACTATGAGTCAGAATCGACTCAATGGCAGTGGGTTAGGTTTGGTTTGGTTTACAAGACCAAACTGACAACAGCAATGGAAAGGTTACATAGGAACCTTAGGGGCCAGTGAGTTTATGTTACTGGGGGAAGAATAGTTCAGAAAAGGAGGGTGAGAATGGTTGCACAACTCAAAGACTATTCGTGTCACTGAATTGTACAAGTAGCAACTGTTGAATTGGTATATATTTTGCTGTGTATATCCTCAACAACAACAAAATAATATTTAAAGGGAAAAAGAGAATCTCCAAATTAGAGAAATATAGTTGAAAATGAAACTGTATTTCATTTGTGAAGAAAGTGGTTCTGAAATCTTTTGTTCAAAGATTATGTAATGCCAACATTAAGATTCACACTTTTCAATAACTGAACATGTACTAAACATATTATTTATTGTAAAAAGCCTTTGCAAATATATGTATACTACTTCACCCCTTAAACATTAAAAACAAGAACACTGAAAATTGGGAATTTGAGCAAGTTGGAAAAAACCCCACTGACACTGAGTCTGTTCCGATTCATAGTGACCCTATAGGACAGAGCAGAACTGCCCCCATAGGGTTTCCAAGGCCATAATCTTTATGGAAGCAGACTACTTCATTTTCTCCCACCTTGTGGTTTGCAGCTGAGTACTTTAACCAGTTACTGCACCACCAGAGCTCCTTTGAACAAGTTAGAAGGGTAAAATTCTTTTTTTATAACTTCTATGATGACTTGGGAGCTCTGGTAGCATAGTGGCTAAGGCACTTGACTGCTAACCAGAAGGCTGACGGTTCAAACCCACCAGCCACTCCTTGGAAGGAAGGTTGGGCAATCCTACTTCCGTAGTGATACTGCCTCGGAAACCCAAGGAGGGGTCGCTATGAGTCAGGGCTGACTCGACAGCACATAACAACAACAACAACGATGACTTAAAGATGAGAAGTTAGAAAGTTTATATAAGGCATTTTTGTTTTCCTTTTTTTAAAAAAATCAGTAAACCTATTCTAAGAAACCAATGATTCAGAACCAATTGCATACTTCTGTAAAAAGTTGGAGGGCCCTAACACCCCTGGCAAGAATGCTGGATCATGGACGACGTGAACACTGTGGCCTTGGCGGCTTTCTTAGAGAGTTCCATATAGTGCAGTCCACTCTCCACTTGCTGTAGATGGTTTTCTTTCTCTCCTTGAATACAGAGATACCTTATTAACCTAAAGGAACTCTAGTGGCACAGTAGATAGAAAGCATAAAGACTTACATCCTTGGAAATCTTATGGGGCAGTTCTACTCTACCTTATAGGGTTGCTATGAGTCAGAATTGATTCGATGGCAGTGGGTTGGGTTGCGTTACTTGTAGGCAGTAGGGAATAAATTCATCAGCTAACCTCAAGTTGTATAGGGATCCTAGTCCATTTACGTTGTCCTTGCTGGTACAACCCTCTGGCCTTTGTATACATCTCCCCTCATCTAAGAAGCGGAGTAAAAATTAAGCCATGTACTTCAGAGAAACTGTGCATTTGCTGTTGGCCACCCTAAGGGACATAAAAGTAAACCCAATTCAGGCAGCGCTTCATGCCTGGGGAGAACGGGCCTCGGCCCTCTGCTTAGTTCTTAGTTCCCTGGCAGATGGTCTTTCAATTAAGTCAGAGTACAAAGAGCAGGGACAGCCACTCTAATTCAAGTAACATTCTTTAAAAGTTTTGTTCATAAAACTTTTATACGTAGTAGGACAAATTGGGCCAATGAAATGTTGCTTTGAGAAAGATAATGATGGGAAATCAAGTGTGTGAATCAGTAAATATTATTTTAGTCTGTGAAGACATGTTTATGGTGCACTGTGTTTTCCTTTTCTTTGTAATCTCTGGTGAGGTAACATCAAGAAGAAAACAGGCATTCTTAATAAAGTCCAGAGTTGAAGTTTTACTATACAGGCAATCCCAGGTTAGGAATGAGATCCATTCCCATGTCTTCTAAGAATTTATAGGTAAGTTGGATCAGGTGCCTATGCTCTTATTTAGCCTTACTTTAGTGCCTAAGGCATTTGACTACTAACCAGAAGGCTGGCAGTTCAAACCCACCAGCCACCCCTCAGAAGGAAGACTGGGCAATCTACTTCCATAGAGATACTGCCTCAGAAACCCAAGGGGGGGGTGTCACTGAGTCAGGACCAACTCGGCAGCAGTGAGTTTGGTTTTTTGGGGGCTCAAACCCTTTTTAATTATTTAAAAGCTGCACATGCAGTAAGAGTGAAGACGATTGTGATGAAGAATTTGTTGTCAACAGGGGTCTAGGACTGCCTGTTCCCATTTGAGCACACTTTTCAAGAACGTAGCAGCTGCTTGAAGCTAGGAATGGTCGTACTATTACTTTTTTTCTTTCCTTAATTATATTTTTCAACCAAAGATTTTTATTAGCAAAATATATTTTGTATAGAAGTTTCTGCTTCAGATTTTAAAAATGTTTATCTGTAATTGATATGTATATGTAGCTCTATATTATATTTTGTTTGTAAACAATCTTCCATTTATGATGGGGAAAACAAACTTCTTTACATATTATTTGCTTAAATAGCAGGGAAAGAAATGCTTGAATTAAAAAATAAAAGACTGTATGTAAATGTTCACTGTAGCACTATTCACAATAGCCAAAAGGTGGAAACAACCCAAATGTCGATGAATTAAAACAAAATGTGGTTTCTTCTTACGATGGAATATTATGCAGCTGTAAAGAGAAATGAAGTCCTGATGCATGCCACAACATGGATGAACCTTGAAAACATCTTAAGGGAAATAAGTTAGTTGCAAAATGCCCAGTACTGTATGATTTCCCTTACTCGATAAGCAAATATATAGAAAACAAAGATTATTAGTGGTTACCAGGGATAGGTGAGAGGGGACAAGTGGGCGTGTGCTTGTGGGGGGGGACACTGAGTTTATGTTAATAGTGGTAGAATAACTCTGAAAGGTTAGTGGTAAATACTGCACTATATGAAGAATATAATGCCATTCGAAGTTTATATGTAGAAATTGTTCAATTGGTGAACAGTGTATATTTTCATAATTTTTAAAATTGGGAAAAAATAATAAACTACAAAACTATATTTGCAGTGAAACGAGATATTCCAGGTATTAGTCTTTATTGTTCACTTTTCAAATATTGGGTCTTCAGATTTGGTGAAAATAAAATTATACATTTGGAGAAGCTTCATTTGAGGTGATGTATTTGTTTACAGTTGGTGTGTTTTATCTCGTGAAAGTCTGTTTCCAATTGGGGCCATCTCTAACTATTCCACTCCCCTTTCTCCTGTCCCTCACATCTCAAACCCATAAATACCTTCATGTTTCTCCACTCCTAACCCATAGTTTGTATCTCCTGCTCAAAGGCTACCTACAGAATAAAGTCTAAATTTCTTAGCATGATACTTCAGTATCTCCTACAATTAATTCTCCGCTTTTCTTCCCAATCTTTTTGCTATACGTCTTCAGAGAACTTCCTCTCAGTCAAGCCAGACCCTTGGCCCTGTGCTTGTTGCTATATTCCTCGTTCACTGTTGCCTGAAACACCTATTGTCTTGCCCATATCCTAGGCATCTTCCTAGGCCCAGCTCAAATATTACCCATGACACGAAGCTTTTCTTGATTCCTGCCCAGCTCTCACAGCCATTGAGTTAAAGCCACATTTTTTTATGGGCATGTGTGTCCAGTAGAAAACCTATCTCCCACATTAATGCATAGGTAGAGGGCTCAGTAAACAAAAATCTAAGTCCCAAGAATGAAAGTATAAAATGTGATTTATGTAACAAATGGGGTTTGCTTTGGTTTATGCAACAAAAAAAAACTTGCCCTTTGCAGGTGTTCATTAAATCAGATGCTAAATCTCTCAAAGCAGCATTCAGTGTTTCTCTGCCATGGCTAAACACTGGAATCAGCAGGGATTTTTTACTGATGTCTGGGTCTCACTTCCAGAGATTTCTCCTGTAATTGATCTGGGGTGTGGCCTGGGCAGGGGGATTTTATAGATCCTAATGTAAGGAGCTCTGGTAGCGTAGTGGCTAAGTCACTTGCCTGCTAACCAGACGGCTGGCGGTTCAAACCCACCAGCCACTCCTCGGAAGGAAGGTTGGGCAATCCTACTTCCGTAGTGATACTGCCTCGAAAACCCAAGGAGGGGTCGCTATGAGTCGGGGCCGACTCGACGGCACATAACAACAACAACAATGTGTAGCTAAGGTTGAAAAGCTCTGCATTAATCATACTGAAGGTCCCCAGTCAAGTTCTACATATAAACACACAGCGATGATAGAAGGTAAAAGCTTATATTCACAAAAGACAAGGTCTTGGTGCCTAGTTAATCTGAACATACTTTATGGCTTAAAAATACAGAAACGATTTTCTGTTTTAATATCAACACCAGATAAAAATATGTTGACTTAGAATAAGAAAGATATTTCAGCAAACTTTGACTTGAGACCGCAGTATATTTTTTAAATTGGCATAAAAAATACCGGGAGAACTTTTAAGGTGACTAAGTCTGGAAGAATTCTGAAAAGAACTAGGATAGGCAGAAATTTGAGTTTGTATCATTAAAGTGAATTCTAAGGTTTAAGGGAACTAGACAACTCTCTATGATACTCTAAAATTTTGTAATGCCTGATAGCTAACATTTTAAGCAACAATGTTTGCATAGTTTTTAAATTTGCAGAAATTAACTCAAAAGCTGGATTTTAGTTTGCTGACTTCCATAAACTATGTAAAACTGAGTGACTGTACCACAGTAAGTAAAGCCATTGCCATAGTGTCGCTTCTAACTCCTAACAACCCCCAATGGGTTTCCAAGGCTGTGTTATCTTTATGCAAGTAGACTGCCTCATCCTCCTGCAGGGCAGCTGATGGGTTTGAACTGCTAGCCTTCTAGTTAGCAAAATGCTGATGTATTTTCTTCTAACCTACATTACTTTCATCAGAAGTCCTAGGTTCATCCAGAGACAGTTACACTGATGAAGTTGTAAGCCCCTTTATGAAGAGGCCCTGGTGGCACAATGGTTAAGTGCTCAGCTACCAACTCAAAAGATCAACAGTTAGAACCCACCAAAGGTTCTTTGGGAGAAAAGACCTAGCAATCTGTGCCCGTAAAGAGTATAGCCTAGAGAAACCCTCTAGGTCAGTTCTGTCCTATACAGGTCACTGTCGTAGTTGTTATATGCCATCGAGTCGGACCTGACTCATAGTGACCCCTCCTCGGGTTTCCGAGGCAGTATCACTATGGAAGTAGACTGCCCCATCTTCCTTCCAAGGAGTGGCTTGTGGGTTTGAACCACCAGCCTCCTGGTTAGCGGTCAAGTGCCTTAGGCACTACGGGTCACTAGGAGTCAGAATCAACTGGACAGCACACAAGCCTTTGTAAATCATAGCACTGCTGCCCTCTTGTGGAATGTTAGGGGATTTGCCAATTCTGTCAGCCGTTCATACTTTGTTAGAGTTTCTGTCATTTCTCTGATTTCCAGAAGCCATTAATTTCATTTTGGACCTGGTCTTAACTAGCTCCTTTCTGTTTTTCTTCTGTGAAATGACCATTTTAACCAGAGTTAAACTCTGTCTCATTGCCTACATATGAAGGAAGTATCTAATATTGGGGAATTTTTATCTGTTGGGCAAATTGAGGGCTTCAGCTCCTACAGGCAAAGACTTCGTGGTCGAAAAGCTATTTCCCTTCTCTCCTACATAGCAGCAGAAGGTGAACAAATGGCTGTAAGTATGAGTAACAGGGAGTGAGCTATCCATCCTGGTTGCTGACTTGACAGGCCAAAACCCAAGAAAACCTGTAAAATGGATGCTAGCAGAAGCCAATTACATTTATTAAATTTAACTCCTTTATGTAGTTTTTCCACCACCCATCTGTCAGTCTGTCGTACTATGGTGGCTTTGTGTGTTGCTATGATGCTGGAAGCTATGGCACTGGTATTTCAAATACCAGCATGGTCAGTGAAGCTTCCAGACCAAGACAGACTAGGACACAAGTCCTGATGATCTACTTCTGAAAATTAATCAATGAATTTCCTCAATTGGAGCAAGAAGAGTGAAGAAAATAAAAGATGCAAGGAAACAGTTGGTCCAAAAAACTAACGGACCATGTGAACCCCAGCTTCCAAGGCCCTGAGACCAGCACGAGATGGTGCCTGACTATTGCAGATGGCTTTGAAAAGGCTAACAATAGGAGGACCTGGATAGAATGGGAGAAAAAATGTGGAATAAAGCTCAAAATCATGTAAAAGAGGCTGGCCCTTAGACATCCTTCAGGGCTAGAACTGAATTCATCCCCTTGGCTCAACCTGCAGCCAAACATCAGACAGGCCTAGAGGGTGAATAACACCAGGAAGGTACGCAGTCATTAGAATAGTCAGTTATATGAGGTCAAAAGGGTAGTATTTGCCCAGGGATAAAGCTAAAAAGGTAGGAAGGGATAGAAAAGAAGGATGAAGGGAAAAGGTAAACACGGAAAAAGTGGGAAGAGACCTGTTACATCTGGAGATTACAGTCAATGTCACAAAATAAAATATGTATGAATAGATGAATGAGAAACCAATTTGCTCTGTAAGCTTTCATCCAAATCCAAATAAAAAGTTTTTTT
>NW_006921600.1:19672298-19725966 GCF_000298275.1 Orycteropus afer afer | reverse complement strand
GAGGCAGTATCACTACGGAAGTAGGATTGCCCAACCTTCCTTCCGAGGAGTGGCTGGTGGGTTTGAACCGCAAGCCGTCTGGTTAGCAGGCAAGTGTCTTAGCCACTATGCTACCAGAGCTCCCTACTGATGCTTAGAGGAAGCTAATTTATAGTGCTCAGCAGAATTGTTGGTGTTCCGCAGAAGAACTAGATGGCGCCCACCTATCTTTACTGAATGTCTTGATCTAAGATTCTCGGAAACCCAAGGAGGGTCACTATGAGTCGGGTCCGACTTGACGGCACGTAACTATAACAAGATTCTATAGAAGAGTCCTAACCAAAAAGTGGGGCAACAGAACACAATTTCAAATTTTCAATGGGATCCAGATCTGGAGCCATTGAGGGTAAATACCCAGAACTACTGCCCTGAGACTTTCAACCTTAAATTGCAAACCAAAACTTTCCCCAGAAGTCTGCTTTGAACCAAACAACAGCCTAGCTTAATTAGTAAGGTATGTCTGCCTTGAGCATTGAGCTCTTTCAAAGATGGACAACAGCATTTGAAGAGGTTAGATGAGAAGCTTACAGGGCAGTGGTTTATGTTAATGGAAGTGCCCAAGTTGGGAAAGGATATTGAGAACGTTTATATAACTTGAAGGAATGTAAACAATGTTGCTGCATTGTACATGTAGGACTTGCTGAAATGATGTATAACTGTCACCAAAAAAAATAAATTCTCGGTCATCTGATTACCAACCTGAGTCTCAAAAGGCTCCTAGAAAAAATACTTCTTAAATTGTATTTGAGGAAGGATTCAGTGGTAGAGAACTCCTTGGGTAGGATCCCACAGACCCATGCCTCTCCCATTTCAGTGCATGCAAACCACATGACGGCCTACTCAAAATGCAGATTATGATTCAGGAGGTTTGAGATGGGACCTGAGATTCTGCATTTCTAATGAATTCCCAGTTGTTGCAAATTGTAATAGGCAAAGACATGCAACGCCTAATTCCTGCAACCTGCAAATGTTACTTTATACTGTGAAAAAGAGTTTGCAGGTGTGATTCAGGCTTTTGAGATGGAAAAATAATTCTGGGTTATCCTGGTGGGACCTTAAATGTAACTATACCTACTGCCATCGAATCAATTCTGACTCATAGCAACTATATAGGACAGAGTAGGCCTTTAAGGGTTTCCAAACCTGTAAATCTCTACGGAAGCCAATCTTTCTCCTGTGGAACGGGTAGTGGGTTTGAACCGCCAACCTTCAGATTAGCACCTGAATATGTGAACCACTACTCTAGCAGAGCTCCTTTGATGTACCTCTAAGTGTCCTTGTAAGAGGGAGGCAGAGAGAGACCTGACTATAGCAGAAGGCGATGTGACCACTGATGCAAAATGCCTACCCTTCTTGCTTTGAAGATGGAGAAAGATGCCGTAAGGCAAATGCAACTCTAGAAGCTGGAAAACACAAGGAAACAGGATACTCCCTTGTCACTGAAGGAGGAAGAGTGGCCTTGCCAATACTTTGCACCCCAGTGAAACTGATTTCAGAGTTCTGACTCCCCAAAGTGTAAGCCAAAGGTGTTTGTGGTATTTTGTTAAAGCAGCCATAGGGCACTGGATTTATGCTCATGTGGTAGAATATTTTGGAAAGCGGTAGCAACAATGGTGGCACAACACGAAAAACGTCATCAATGTCCCTGAGCTGTAAATGTGGAAGTTGTTAAGCTGGTGCATGTCTTAGTGTGTATGTTTTCCCCATAATAAAACTGAAAACTAAATAAATAAAAAGCAGCAGTAGGAAACTAATATACCAATACCAGGGGTTCTTCAGATGATACTTAATAAAGCCTTTAAAAACCAGACCATAGGACAGTGGATCTCAACCCTGGCTGCACATTAGAATCAACTAGGGAAACTTTAAAAAAAAAAAAAAAAAAAGTGCTGTTCAGGTCCCATTCCTAGGCCAGTTAAATCCAAATCTACAGGGTTGGGACCCAGGAATCACCATTTTAAAAGTCCCTGGGGTGAATCTGATACGAAGTCAAGGTGAAGCACTATCAAACCAGAAAAAGAAAAAAAACAATTTCTCATGTCCAAGGAAAACTCTTAAATTTTCCAAAAGTAAAACACATTATTCTGCTAGGGATCTCTTAAAACTTACCAAACTCCTCATAGTGGGTCAGGTCAACATCTCCCAGGAATGACCAGGTTTTAGACTTATCATTTTTGTTTCACCTAATCTGGTTAAAGACCTGACTAGTCTCATTAAGTACTCATCAGCATTTACTTCTATAGATGGGAATTCTTTGCCAGTAAACTTGCATGAGGCTCCAGTGTGCCCTCAGTCTAGCATTCTCCCTGTACTTTTAAATTGACATCTAAACAATCTGGTACAACTGAGGTCAGTGGGCTCCATGCCTGACGAAGCCTTTTTCTAAGCTAGGTTGATAACACGCCCTTATTGTATCGAGAAGAAACAGAATCTGCTAATTGGTTTATTATAAACAATCACTTTGGAATAGTAGTTTTGAACAGAGGCCTGATGGCACAATGTTTAAGCACTCAGCTGCGAACTGAAAGGTCACAGTTCAATCCCAACAGCCAACTGCTCTGTGGGAAAAAAGACCTGGTGATCTGCTCCCACAAAGATGACGGCCTAAGAAACGCTATGAGGCAGTTCTACTCGCTGAGTCAGAATCGAATGGACAGCATCACACACACACGAGAAGCAAAATGTGTGCCCAGTAACTGAGGTGGCCTTTCAAATAGGATTGTTTTATTCATCTGCATGTGTTTTGCTTCTCCTGACCTAGCAATGTGGGACTGCTCAAAATTAAGCCAACAGGAGCTCCATAAACTTCTTTTATGGAAAAGTTTTCTCATTGTTTTCATGCTTTGGTGCTAAATTCAATCTAGCGGTTAACTCATTGAGCACTAGCATCAGGGCCCTCTGAGCAATGTCTTATTTGTTATTTGCAACACCTAGGTTGGAACTAAGGAGCTCTGGTGGCACAGTGGTTAAAACATTTGGCTGCTAAACAAAAGGTCAGTGGTTTGAAGCTACCAGCCGCTCTGTGGGACAATGAGGCGGCAGTCTGCTTCTGTAAAGATCTATATCCTTGGGAACATAGGGAAGTTCTATACCCTAAAGGGTCACTATGAGTCAGAATCAACCTGATGGTAGAGGGTTTGGCTGGAGCTAGAGGAGTCCTGGCAGCACAGTGGTTACGTGCTCGGCTGCTAACTGAAAGTTTGGCGGTTCAAACCCATCAGCCACTAGGATCAGAGAAAGATGTCATAGTCTGATTCCATAAAGATTACAGCCTTAGACAGCCTATGTATGGAGCAGTTCTACTCTGTCCTATAGGGTCACTATGTGGCAATCAACTCAACAGCAACAGGTTTGGTTTTGGTTTAGTTGGAGCTTGGTACATGGTTAAAAAACAAACAAACCCAAAAAAAAAAGAAAAAAAAAAAAACTTACTGCCATCAAGTTGATTCCAATTCATGGTGACACCGTGTGTTACAGAACAGACCATTCCACAGAATACACTGCTCCCTAGGATTCTCTTGGCTGTAATCTTTACGGAAGCAGATTGCCTGGCCTCTTCTGTGGTGTAGCTGAGTGGGTTTGAACTACCAACCTTTAGGTTAGCAGATGAGCACAAACCAGTTGTGTCACCCAGAGACCTTGAGGCATGGTTGTTGTTATGTGCCGTCAAGTCGGACCCGACCCATAGCGACCCCTCCTTGGGTTTCCGAGACAGTATCACCACAGAAGTAGATTGCCCGCTCTTCCTTCCAAGGAGTGGCTGGTGGGTTTGAACCGCCAGCCTTCTAGTTAGCAGTCAAAGAAATGCCTTAGACACTATGCTACCAGAGCATGGTAGGTAAGTCAAAAGCTGTTTTAATTTGTAGTTAAGTAATACAATACACACAAAGCTATCATACCTGTACCTACTACTTCAACCTACATGAGTGGGGAAAGTGAACACAATTTAGGATCTTAACCATTCTCACCACTGCATCCTATGGATTAAAATATACATTCAATTGACAGCCTGAAATAATTCAACTGGCAGCTGCAGTGTGTGTGTGGGGTGTGTATTATGTTCACTGGAAGTTATCCCAACAAATATTGCATTTCCCCCTCCCCATCCCTGACACCAACACACTGGGCCAGGTAGCCATCTGGGAAAAGACGGCAGTGGGATGCAGACTTGGAAAAGCCTTCCCAGGTAGGAGAACTGCCACCACTTATGAGAACCAAGGAAGCCCTGGTGGCACAGTGGTTAAGCATTCCACTGTTAACACAAAGTCCAGTGGTTTGAATCTAGCAGTCACTCCACGGAAGAAATCGTGTCAGTCTGCTCCCACAAAGATCACAGCCTTGGAGACCCTACAGGGCAGTTCTACTGTCCTGTAAGGTTGCTATGAGTCAGAATCGACTCAACAGCAACGTGTTAGAACCATAGGCATGAGTAACTGTCCTCCAGGTAGTTCACAGTCTACCAGGCACCACCTGT
Organism: Orycteropus afer afer; assembly: GCF_000298275.1. Taxonomy (NCBI): domain Eukaryota; kingdom Metazoa; phylum Chordata; class Mammalia; order Tubulidentata; family Orycteropodidae; genus Orycteropus; species Orycteropus afer. The sequence goes on along the minus strand of NW_006921600.1, from coordinate 19,721,453 downwards.
GGGAAAAGGCCAACCAGAGGGCCACAGCCCTCGTTCCTCAAGTTTCTCCCAGTGTGATCCCCTATCAAGTCAATTCTGGCTTATCCATGAGTACTTTTACAAAACCAACTTGCCCTATCTTCAAGCGTGGATATAAACTAACAGCCCAGAGAATTCCTACATTTTTTACAAAGCAACTGAAACCATCAGTGCTGCTCTGCTTTAAGATCCATGTGACGGTACATTCAGTTAAGCAGATTCTCACAGAAGCACTGACTTACTGGTAAAGGTGCCAAGTTTGCAGCTTGTTTGGAGCCAAGATCAGTTTTCCCACTTAGTAAGGAGCATCCCTTGGCCTAGATTCTGCTCTGCACCTTTTCTCCTCCCTAATCTTTTCTCTCATTTTATTCTTTGGCTCACAGAATACCATTCCTGCCTTAATGGGCTTCAGTGTTTAATGTGTATCTTCTGTAAGCCACTTCTCATTCTTTATGAAGTAGGTAGGTTCTATAGCAAATTAATTTAACAGGACCCACTTACCATCATAAAATTATGAATGGAAAATAATAGATGAAAAACACAGACATGATGAATTGAATATAGTAAAATATTTATTAAGCTCAGGATGCAGGAATAGACTCTTTTTAACAGAAAGATAATTCAACAGCAACCAATTTATAGAATTTACAGCACTCCTACATTCCAGGAAAATGCAACTGAAGATGTAAGATAAATGATAGTCATTTGTTTTTAAAATTCCATTCAATTACCTCTTACCTCTGCAGTAAAGTATCAAAGGCAGTTAAAGAAGTTAGTAGGAAGAACGTGATCTTCCTTTCCCTTTCTGTAGCCATCCATCTTTCAGGAAACCCCAGGCTACTGTCGATCAGACTTGGCGTGAGGCTTCCAGGCTGCTGCTTTTCCCCCTACATCATAACCGATTTCAAATGGTGCTAGACAAAAACAGACTCTGAACACCAGGAGAAATCGGTCAGCCTGTGTAAGAGATGGGTCTTGTGCTGTTTCTGGGGTCTCCGCCTTGACAGTGCAGGTGGCAAGTCTAAGTTCAGCTTGCCTCTGACCGCAGGACAAAACTCTGGCCATCCTCTGGGAGAAGGCAGACCTTAAATGTGGCTGAGGTAGTCCTCCAGGTAAACAGTCCTTCCCCCTTTCCTATTATCATCAAATACCCCATACAGTCAGTGGGCAAACACACTGACCCCGCTCAAAGGCCCTACCAGCACGTTAGTGATCCTGGTCGACAGAAAAGAGTATCACGACTTTTGCTCCTGCTCAAACCACCGAGTTTCTTTTAAACAACCCCCATGCCCATTGTTAACCCTCCCAAAACCCAACATACTCGAGTTTGTTTTGCTTTGTAAGTTCCCCCCTCAACTTGTTGACCCAGCTCAGGTGGCAAGAGGAGAGGAGCCAGTCCCGTGAGCAGTCGCTCCTTTGTCATCCGCCCTTTGCCGTGCTGCAATTCTTACTCCTAAAACACTGATTTCAAATGGTGCTAGATACAAAGATGGAAAAATCTAAGCCACCATGTGAAACCAGCTTCCAGAAGAAGAGGATCTCACTGACGAAAGAAGGGAGATGAAATAGGAAGACCCAGCCGCTGGCCCGAGGAGAGGCATCTTCTTGCTGTTCTACTTGTGACATAACACAGTGCACTGATCCATTAGAGGCACAGGGGAGATTTCCAGTGATGCTCAAAGTGACGTGAAAGTCACGCTAACAGTTCAAACAGACCATAGCAATACAACAGGTGTTAATTCTAGGTTCTGCTTCGTTTCAGAACTAGTCACAACAGATCATCATACGTATGATGAAATAAAGCAGCCAAAGCTATTACTGAAACACATTAATATTTACCTTAGTAACACCCAGCATTTGTGTAGTATTTCATAGGATGCGAAGCATTTTCAGATACACTATCTGCTTTCATCAGGAAACCATCACCCTACCTGCCTAGCAGGCTCTAACCACTACTTAAAGGTATATGTCCCCTGGTTAGGCAACTCTTCGATGTATGTGCCTGAGCCAGAAGACCAACGGCTCTCCTTCCTACCTCGTATGTGTCAGACCTCATTAACTGGCAATCTGGTCTTATTTATCCAGTGAGCCTTAAAAACTGACTGGTTTCCATAAGCACTGTACTAAGCAGGCAATCCTCAAACATAGTTTTGCTTTGTTATCAGTATTTGCCTGAAAAACAAGATTTGCAAACTATGTTTCCCTTTCCCCTCCCTTAAATGCACCATCTTTTTTGGATTTAAGAAAATAGGTCTGTAACTCCTCTGACACCATAACCCAGAGAAAGAAGAGACATAGGAGAGTCTGTTATCATTTAGATTCCCTTCCAATTCATTAGGCCTCTCAATATAGGCCTATCTTTTTGATGACTTCCGAACATAACAGTGTGTGCTGCTGTACTGGAAAGGGAAGGAAATACAATTTGAACACCAAAAGCTGTGCTACTTAATTCTGACAAGAGTCCCACAAAGTAGGTATTATTCCCATTTTTGCAGAAGATGACAATGATCCTTAATAAGGTTAAGTAACTTGTCCACAGTCACATGGCTAATGAATGGTGTGAATCCCAGGTTTAACTCCTAAAGTCTGTGTTCCTTCCCCTCTGCCCAAGGCTGCCTGCTTTACAGCTTAACTACCATCTCATTCTGTTCCTGGACTTAACGATGAGTCAGGTTAAGGAGCAGAATTCCTAGGCTGCATTTCTGCATAGACGTGGGGTAATGTTGACTGTCCACCATGTTCTACTCGGGTGGAGATGGGCACACGGTTTTGCTCTGCAAGGAGCTGGAGGAGCCCCGTTTTCTGGCACCCTGGCTTTCTCACCAGATGAATGTGATGGTGGAGAAGACGATGGGGATCAACCTGCCCCACAATGCCTGTCATGGGCTCCTGACTGATTCTGATACCAGCACTAGGCTCTGCAGCTGTGGGACTTTCCAAAGCCTTGGTCATGGATGAGAAAGCTGAGGGCCAGGTTTGTGTGGCAGGGGCTCTGAGGGATGCACCTGCTGTCACAGCTTGGTCTTGTTAGCCAGGTAACAATGAGGGCTGTAAGGCCAGGAATGAGTGTTTAGCGTCAACTGTTACCTCAGGATCTATAATCCCGTAAGAGATTCAGATGGAATCTAAATCTTAAGCACTCTGGTGGCACAGTGATTAAGCCCTCAGCAGTTGTAACCCACCAGCCGCTCCATGGCATAAAAACATGACTATCTGTTTCTGTAATGATTTACCCCTTGGAAGTCCCGTGGGGCAGTTCTACTCAGTCCCACAGAGTCGTTGTCAGTCGGAATTCTATGAATGATGGTGGGTTTGGCTTTGTTTGGATGAGCTCTACGTTAGGTCATTCTTAGCTATTCTGCTTTTCACGTCAGCCAAATTTTTCATTAGCAACTTCCAACTGCCAGTAACCACAAAACCCCTTCCTCTGGGTCTTCACACAAGTGTCTGTCATGCTCCTTCTACCACAAGGCTTCTGCATATGCTGGTCCCTCTTTCTGGAATATTCTCTAGTCTACCATAGCTACCATCCTTCAACTCTACACCTTCACCACTGCTCCCAGGTACCTCCCTGTCATCCCCCAAATCTCAGCTCAACAGTCCATTCCTCAGGGTGGCCACCTGGCTCATACTTATGTCTACCCTCCCACAGAAATGAGTTCTTTTCCTTCAGAACACTTACTTCATTTGGTCATCACTGTGACTAACAATGTCTCTCCTGCTACCTAGTGAATGCTGTCCCAGAGTCATGCAGAGTGGCTGCACAGAGCAAGGGGGTAACTGTCACTGAGGGAACTAATGAATATGAATCAGTGTTTGGACTCCCCAACTCTTGAATTCTAAAATACTCTTAGTTCTCTGGAAGAAGAGGTAAGAAATCATTAACAATGCATTACTCTAAACATTCTACAATAAGAAGAGGTGGGAAAAAAAGTATCTTAGTACCAAAACCTTTTGTACTTTCAATCCCAATGGATAAAAGGGTGTGCCCAGGTCTCAGTCCTCCCTCACAGTACCAACTTTCCCTCTCAAAGTCAGCTGAGCAATGACTCTTACCTGAAAGAAGGTGGCTTTTCTACCTTGTTGGGTACAATGGGTGGTTCTACATGGGCTAGAAGGGGCTTGCTCTCCCTGGCATTGAGTCTGAGAGTCAACTAGATCTGTAAGAAGGCAGAGTCCTTTGGTCCCAGACTGCTGAGGACTCTGCCATGGAAAGGTGACAGGGTTCTCTCCCCTTAGCCTAATGCTGGCCAATGGGAAAGAGCTGAGCTGGGCTACCTGGGAAGGAAATCCCCCTACCCAGTTGGTGGAGCCTTGGGAGGGACCACCACATGAGATGGTGGTTCTGGGGAGCCATGTTGCAGCCACGTTGCACCCAGTCCATTTCTGTGCCCACATTCTGTTTGGAGTTTTTCTGCCCTCTCATGCCCTGGACATTCCTCTGTCTGGGCAGAGACCTGAAGGTAGAGGAAAGGTCACCACACAGTGAATGAGAACACTGTAGCTTGTATTCCTGTTCGGCCCAGAGTCTGAGAGCAGGGGCCTGCCGCTTCCCCTGTCTGGGCCTCCATGCCTTCTTCTGTAAAGAGAGGAAGCTGCTTAGGCTACTTGCTGAACATTCAAATGCTCAGAGGGCTCAGCAGACAACTTGAAAGAGAGAAGAATCTACAGCATATAGCACAAATACAGTGACCTGAAGAGGTTGGATTTTGTCTAAAGACATGTAAAATCAGATACTTAAAGCCACCAAACCAAGGCTTCAAACTGGTTCATTCCGGTTTGACGCCCTTCTGAGGATTTGCCTTTCCACCTCAGATATACAGAATCAGAATCTACATTTTCTGTAGAAACGTAAGAGGTGACTCTTAAGTTTACATAAGATCTTGTTATACATAAGAATGAACTGGTTTCGAAGCACTGAACAAAACACACCAGTGGATTAAAATAATGATTCATAGGCTGTTGGCTAAAAACAGTCCAGAGATGCAAAGACAGCGCTGCTTCATTCTATAAACCATGCTATGTCTTTTAAAGTCTTAAAATCCTATGCCCAGCATGATAGACATGGGGAAAAAAAAAAAAAGGAGGGAAATGGAAAGAAGAGGAACCCTTGTTTATGAAATCCATCAGCAATTCCACTGAACAGACTGATATCCGCCCCCAGGAACCTAATCCTGCTTGCTGAGTTCTGTGCTAGCGCAGTGTGTTTAAATCCAGAACGCTGAGAAGGTTCCTGCCAAGGCAGCAGCTCTCCCTCCTGACCCAGGCTGGGTGCTGAGTCACAGCTACTTACGTGACTGATGCAAGTTCCAGCCAGTGGGGGAGGGGCCGGAAGCAGAGCCTGGCCATCCATCTTCTGGCCACTGGGAATGCTGGTTGCAGGGTCTCTGGCAACAAGGAAGAGCTGATCTCAGTGAGAGGGGTTGGGGAAGGCCCTCTGCTAAAAAGGGAATGTCCTGCCCTCAAGTCCACTGTATATGTGAACTGAAAGGCCAGCCCAATTTCCTGTCACCCTCTGCTCTAACTCAGGCCAAGTGTCCTGGACATTTTGTCTTGAGCTGTCAGGGTAGAGCCTGTTGCCAACTGCCTGTAGTTAATAAATAATAAATCAGAGGAAAGGGTGATAAAATAAAGGGTATGTGTTGGGGAGGGCGGGCTATGGGGGTGTTTATGGAATTGGCCCAAAGGGCCCAGAAACTTTCACCTGGTTCTCCCTCTCTGATAGCTTGGCCCTCGAAAGGCAGGTTCTGCATCCAAGAACCCCCACACTTTCCAGGCCTTGAATCTCAAAGTGGGACTAACATGCTCCAACCCCATTGAGCCCCTTCAAATGCCTGTCCAGGTAACACAGCAGGAAGTCAAAGCCTTCCAAGTTCAAGTTCATATGGGCCCAGCAACACGAGAACTTCTGGTTTCTCTCAGATCTGAGCATGGATAGAGGCTCATGTTCCGAGGCAGTTGCTTCTTAAAAGTAACATGCCTTGCTAAATAACATGGAAGGGAAATGGAAAGGAGAAGAACTCTTATTTATGAAATCCATAAGCAACTCCACTGTCCCTTTCTAACACTATCAGCAAAAATCTGGGTCTCCAATACCCTCAGTTAGTATAGGGAGGTCCTGGGTCAGGATGGCTAACTGGATGAGAAGACTACCCCTACAGCTACCCTGCCCCTGAGGTGAGGAGGACAAAGAGAAGGCGAGATGGTATGAAGACTGTTGTTGTTATGTGCCATCAAGTTGGACCTGACTCATAACGACCCCTCCTTGGGTTTCCAAGGCAGTATCACTACAGAAGTAGATTGCCCAACCTTCCTTCTGAGGAGTGGCTGGTGTATTTGAACCGCCAGCCTTCTGGTTAGCAGTCAAGTGCCTTAGGCACTATGCTACCAGAGCTCCTGGATATGAAGACTAGAGCTCAGTATTTCCAAGTTCCTCTGGTACAAAAGCTTAGCTCTGGCAAGAGGATGAATGGTTTTCCAGACAGTGCATGAGAGGAAACTGAGCATGTATTTGATCTATTACACAAACACAATGCCTGCCACCTACTTCACCAGTCCCATCCAACATGAGTCCAAAGGAAAACCACCAATGCTACTCCCTAACCTTCCACCAGACTTAGTGAAGATGGACTCAGAAGTGAAACTTTAGTCTCATGAAATCTAACTCTGGAGACTGGAGGAGAGAAGTCCCAGGACCTGGCTTCCTCACCGCCTGTAGGCAAAGCTGCCTAGAAGTAGCCAGCAACAGTCTCCTACCAGGCAGTCTGGGCCCCTGTGCCAAATGCCACAGGACCACATGCCTGCTTTCTGGAAGAATCACGTTCCTGATCCCAGGAACCCCTGCAGAGGCATGCCCCAACTGCTGCAGTATAGCCTCCAACCCGCAGCAGGGCAAACAGAACATCTCAAAGAAGAGCATCTCACCAAGACAGGCATCCCCCCGGAGCACAGCCTCCAGCGTGCACCAGGAAACCCAGGGCATACTGACTACCTTCTGTGGAATAGTTCTAGCCAGTACCTGGGCACACACCTGGCAAAGCACATGGACAGGGGAATACCTCGTGACTTGGTTCCACTTCCCTAGTTGCGGGAAGGAAGGTTGGGCCAGTCACAGTAGGTCCAGAGTCCAAAACCAACTCAAGGGAGCACACTTTCTCTCCTGCTTCCCCCTTAGCTGGCCCAGCTGGAAGGTGCACCCACATTGCTATTCCAGCCTCATTCTGTTATCAAGACCTCTGTCCGCCAGTCTCAAGACCAGAAAAGTGAGTAGCAGGAAGAGAAGGGAGGAGGAAGGAGGGAAAAAGAAAAGAGAGAGGGCGAGGGAAGGTGGTTTAGAGAGGGAGGTAGGAGGTGAAGGAGGAAGTTTTACAGTCTAGTGCATTCCCATCAGATCAGAGAGAGGAGAACACACGTACAACTTCCCTTTTTCAAGCACTTCTCTGACCCCCCTTTTGTTTCAGTTCCTTCCTCTCTGGACTGAGGATGGTGCCGACGGTGGGCTGGGTGGGGTGGGAGCAGGCACCCAGGTACCCGGCCAACTGGGCTCTCGCCCGGCTCCATCGCAGGCCTGGCACACTCCCTCGGGCTGTTACCCAGCATGCCATTCTCCTCGTCAGGGAGGCCTCGCCCTCTTGTTTTCAAAGTTTTATAACAGTATTGTTTGTTGTCCAGCAGATTAAATTCTTTGGAGGCTGGAGGGGGGGGGGAGGGAAGGCAGTGAGGGCTGACGGAAAGAGAGGAGGAAAAAGAGAAGGATGAAAAAATACAAATAGCTTCCATTAGGGCCAAAAGATTAAATGAGTTCTTTTCTGAACACAGAGTTCACCTGTGTTGGAGAGAGGCCAGTGGCAGGAATCCATGTTCTCTTCCTCTCTGTCCCCTTCCCTCTCTGCTTACCTCCTCAACTAATAGGATGGCATGTGGTTTCAGACTTTCAAGGCTACCACTCAGAGTCCAAACTGGAAAAAAAAAAAAAAAAGCAACAGTTAATAGGATTTGGGGAACACACACCTGAGCAAACTCCACCCCAAAGAGGCATGACACTGGGCCAATCTGTCCCAGTAATGACACCCTTGATTTTTATCTCCTGGGGGTTGAACTGACTCAGCCCCAAACTCTGGGGGGAGGGGAGGACTGTGGGTAGCAGCACCAAAGCCTCATCTCAGAGGTGGCTCAACTCTGGAGTGAGTTTATGGTTTGTTTACACTTGAAATAAAAGTGAACATTCAATGACTTAGGACAAACTGTGCCCCAAGGAAATAATGCAAATGTATGGAAAAATATTCACTTGTACCTGAGGAAGGAAGAGGAGGAGCAAATGCAAAAAGAGACAAAAAGTGAATATAAAATAAGCATGATCTTACAGAAAGGACCTATTTAAAGCTTCCTGGCCAGGCAGGCCTTTTGATGCTAAGTCTGCAGGCAATAACAACACAAAAAGATACCTGATTTTCCATCTTTAATACAATTCTCATTTAGCCATTAACTGATTTATTTCAGACTCTGGTTTACCTCTCAACAATATGCCCATGTGAACACATACATGTGCCTTTGGCATATACCATGTCTCCCAGAACTGAGGCCCTGCCCTGAGCTGGTCCCACTCTCTCATCTCCTGCCTCCTCCACAACTGCTCCCCACAACACATCCCCAGTGCCCATCAAAGGTCCTTAGGGCTGGGGGAAATGGGCTAGGGAGAGGGCAGGGTGGGAGGTGGTAAAATGAGAGGATCAAACAAGCCCAGGGTTCTTTCATGGAAGGGATGAGAAGCAACATGTCTTTCTCCTTTTTTATTTGCAAATAATCTGCTTCTATAGCATCAGTGGTAACAAAATCAGAGCTCCAGATCCAATGCTCACATGGCCCCACGGAGGTGAGGCCTGCTGTAAACACGTGGAGATGTGCAGCTTGCTCTAGATCCTAGTATCCAAATGTCACATTCCCCGGATGGCCTCAAAATCCCAGACTGGGCCTAGAAGGACCCTGTCAAGGACATTCAGTCTCTCCCCTCCCCCCAGATAAAGAGGCTTCATTTTTTCTTGCCACAGTTCTCTCTGAAGCCTTGCCTAAATCTCCCTCCCTACTCCAACTTCAGTGCATTACCTTCCTTCCTCAGGGCTAACAGAAAGACCTGGGTCTGAGATGACAAATCCTCACACGTGAAGTTACCCAAGGCTCCACTCACCAAAATAATTACTCTGCCACGGAACATGCTGCCTTTGGCCCGCCCATCACAGAACTCCCCGACATGCCAAGGCTGCATTCAGGAAATACAAACTGACAATCCATAGACGCGTACATGCTGCCCCTTGTCTACTTTCAATCACCTTCCAGGAACCCTTCAAACAGGGCCTAAGTCATCAGCCTAAATGTGTTTTAAATTAAACTTTTCCCTTCACACAAATTCCGAGTCTATTCAAATAAAGAACACTCAAGGGGCTAAACAGCCAAGAAAACACAAAGCTCAGTTCTCAGTACCCCTACAAAGTAGGGGGTTATACGCTCAATATTACAGAAAGGAACGCCGGTGGTGCAGTGGTTAAAGCATTGGACTGCTAACCAAAAGCCCGGCAGTTCGAACCCACCAGCTACTCCACAGGAGATAGATAAGGCAGTCAGCTTCCACAAAGATTGGTAGCCTTTGAAATCCTATTGGGCAGTCCTACTCTGTCCTATATGGTGACTATGAGTTGGAATCAACTTGATAGCAGGTTTTTTGTTTTTTGGTAAGCCTCAGAAGTCTTACCCACCTTCCTTTCCAAACATTCAGAGCTGAAGCCAGTGTGTGTCTAGTATCTTATTTTACGTTGTACATTAGCCAGTTCTTCTAGTAGGCACTGTACATTAACCAGCAAACAGGAACATATGCACTCTGGGTAGAGCTCAGCGCATCCCTTACAAATCTACTGGAACATCTCAAAGATCCCCCAATGAGGCCTCATCTCTAAGTGATCAGCAGAAACCTGCCTGTGTGCACGCACATTAAGTGCCATGCGACGTGTCAGAATGGTCTGAACCATCGCATTTTCAAACAAGATTACTTCTTAAACCTCATGTCATCTGTATTCCAGAAGCTTCTAAACACAGAAAACTTCTCCAGGAACACATGGTGGTGAGTGGCTGGTTTCCTAGCCAAAAAGTTCAAGGCAATTCTCATTAAGAGTCTCAAGAAGGCTAAAGTGTGACAAAACATGAAAACCCAGACATTCTGTATTTTCCTTCTACCTTCACTGTATAGAAGAGGGACCAAAGGCCCACAGAGATCAAGTAAACTGTCCAAGACACTATCCTGCTCCTGCCAGGGGTGGAACGCTACTAGAGCCCAGGGAAAGGACAGCTGAGCCAGGGTGGGAAACCCAAATGAAGCAGGTACCAGCAGTTAGTTAGGTCACGGCCAGACTCCATCTGGCTTAGTTTCATCAACTATGGGGGATAATACCACCTCCCCTGTCAGGCTGTGTGAGGACCAATGTGAAAAGAACTGTAAAACATCACATGGGAAAGTGTGATACAACTGTTACTAATCAATTCCTCTGCAACCTGAGAAACAGCTCAAATCATTGTTCACTATTCCATACTGGGGTGGGGGGCAGAGGGAGGTTATTTTTAATCCCAGACAAATATTCAGCAAAGTGGCAAGCAGACAGTATCTGGAGAAATGTAGCTATTTTTAAAATTCTGCATTCTGTTTAGCAGAATGTATACAATGTGTCCCTCAGCCCCAGGGGCTCCTACCTGCACAGTCCTGGGGAGGAGGTAGACCTCTGAGCCAGAGGCTGCCATGGGGAAACCAGGCCAGAGTCTTCGCCACTTCCAGTCCAGCCTGGCCTTGCCTGGTTACAGCACTGCTACCTGTGGGTCTGGAACCCTGTGCTTTCCTTTATGTATTTATTTCTCCTATCTTTTTAAGACTGACTCCAGGCTAAAAAGCCAAAAGGGAACTAGTAGCTTTAATTATTTGTTTCTATTTTTTTCTTTTCTTTTTTTTAAAACCAGTTGCAGTCGAGTGGATTCTGACTCATGGTGACCCGACGTGTGTCAGAGAAGAACTGTGCTCTACAGGGTTTTCAGTGGCTGACTTTTTGGAAGTAGATCACCAGGCCTTTCTTCCAAGATGTCTCTGAGCGGACTCAAACCACCAACCTTCAGGTTAGCAGAGGAGTGTGTTAGCCATTTGTACCACCCAAAGACTTCTCTATTTTTAGTACAAGGAGGCTACATAGAAAGAAAAACTTCCTGATAGCAAGGGGACCGTCCCAACTTCAGTGTCTCACTTTTACTCCAGGGTTTAGGGCCAGGAAGGATCGGACATTTTACCTAGAGAACGGTTTCTCCAGCCACCCCATGCAGCACAGCAAGCACTTCCAGCAGCAACCAAGACATCCCATCTCCAGACAGACGTCAGGTGGGAGCCTGAACCCATGTCTTATCTCTGGCGCTTCACCAACCAGCTGTCTACCACCTGTACCCAATCTCTAGCTCCATCCCTCCTCCTTCCGGGAGTCTTTCAAGTATTATGTGCTTCTCCTCACTTACCCTAATTCATGCCAACAGTGTCCCTTCACAAAAGCGGATTCTGGTTACTCTGGGGCAGGTCTTCAAGATCTCTACTCTTGTTGTAACTCATATCTAGTCTTCCTAGTCCTGAGTTTCTGGCTAAGAAATACCCCACTCAACATATCCAGACAGCCCCAATACTACAGGAAGTGGCAGGAACTTCAGAAAAGATTCTGGTTCAACCCTCTCATTGTGTGGATAATGAACTTGAAGCCCAAACAGGGAAAGTGAGTGAATTAATTTTTACCAACAGAGTCAAGAGCAGAATCCAGGTCTGCTGACTCACCTATACTAAGCAATCTAAAACTCATGTCCCACCTCCTCTCTGAACCCCCCACACCCTATTAGGACAGACACACACCTCACGTGGCCTGCAACTCTAGCAAGCCCCTTGTGCAACATCAGACTCCTGGCAGCAGATGGCAGTCTCTGCGGTACTGGGAGGCTGTGCGCCAATGATGGGGCCAAAGAGAGAAGGATCACGTGGCCTGACTCTCCATTGGCCAGTCTGCCTCTTCCACCAAGTAAACAAGTCCTGAGCTCTGGAGCTGTACACACTGAAAACACTCCCCCTCCCCCATCTCCAGTACCACTGGCCTGCCTTGACCTCTCAAGACACAAAGCATAACCAAGCATTTGACACAAGGTGACTTGGGCCTGTTCCTTCTCTATCACAACGATCAGCTCTTAGAACCACGCATTCTGGCAGGACAGGCTGAGCTAAAGCCCAGTGACTAGGCAAAGACTTAACCCAGATGTTCCCCTGCACCGCATGGACAAGTGAGGAGCACGGAGACCACGCTGAGCAACAGAGCCAGCTGGCACATGTGACGGTGGGAGATAGAAGGCCAAGAGCACCCATGGCCAATGGAAAAACCTCTAATCTGTAACCAAAGGCTTAACATCTAGTCCTACCTTGATCCCTGACTCACATGTACCTTTGGATAAGTTCCTACAAGCTACGGGGCCCTTGGATTTTGCTAGTTCTTAAGAGGAGAGAAGGGGTCAATATCCCTATCACTCCTTATTCTTTGGAGAAAGCCTCAATTAATATGGCTTCCCCAGGTGGCTACAGTCCTTTGGTGTCTTTAATATCCCTCTCTAACTATCATCTGGACCACCTTCTTATGTATGGGTGGCTCTGTTCTTCATTCCCACACATTCTCCAACTATGTCTTCTTTATGCATTTTCTTAATAAGCTTTATTTTTTTAAAGCAGTTTTGAGTTTACAGAAAAACTGTACAGAAAGTACAGAAAGTTCCCATACACCTCCTTAAACACATTATACTTTACATATTTTTAAATTATTATTCATTTCTTAATGATGTCTTACCATACCACAATGTATGACCCACGAGATCAAAAACACTGTTTTGCTGAGTTCTGTGTCCCCAGCACCTAGCACAGTTCCTGGCATATAGTAGAGGCTCAATACATATTTGTAGAAGTAAAAGTATTTGCCTTGCTCAGTCCTGCCTGTCCACAGATATCAAAGGCTATCTGCCTCCGCCCTGCCTTCCTGAAAAGGAATGTGGCATAGCCTTCCCAAGGGACTAGAAAGTTCCCCTGGGTATTTGGCCCTTTACTCTGGTTCACGTCAGTTCTACTTGCCTATCCTCTAAGGGCCTCAGCGCCTAAAAATGTCTGACTTCAACCCAAGAGGGTGTGGGCACACCAGAAAAAGTATATGCCTGGATTCAAATCTCAACAAGCCCACCTACCAAACATATGACCTTGGTTAAATCACTTAATAATCACTGTTTCTTTAACCATGTCTTGTTGTCATCGTATGTTCTCGTGTCAATTCATGGTAACCCTATAGGACAGAGTAGAACTGCCCATTAGGAATTCCTAGGCCGCAAGGAGCTCTGGTAGCATAGTGCCTAAGGCACTTGACTGCTAACCAGAAGGCTGGTGGTTCAAATTCACTAGCCACTCCTCGGAAAGAAGGTTGGGCAATCCTACTTCCATAGTGATACTGCCTCGGAAACCCAAGGAGGGGTCGCTATGAGTCAGGGCCGACTTGACGGCAAATAACAACAACAACAAACCTTTATGGGAACAGATCGCCAGGTCTTTTCTCCTATGTGGCAGCTTCAAAGAGGTTGAATCACTGACTGTTTAGTTAGCAGCCAAGTGCTTAACCACGGCACCATCAGGCCTCCTTTAACCATAAAAGGAACACAGTACCTACTTCTCATGGTAGTTCTTAGGGTGATAAGCAAAGGAGGGAGAAACAGTGGCATGCCTGACATAGTGGGCCTTACTAAAAGTCAGTTTCCCTTTCCTGAGATGGCATGCTGAGACCAGGATGCCCATCTCATAGCTTCATGTCTCATTAAAGACCCTGATCTTGGCACCATGATGCTTGTAGTCCAGGCATTAAGACAGCAGTAATTCAGAGGGGACACATGTACACACAAAGCCATCCCGGTCCACAGCAGGCAGCACAGCTGGGCACCGGGCCCATCCCCCACACCCTCCTGGCCTTGCTCCTGTGATCAGATGGAGCACACCAATTCCCATGCACCTCTCTGCATTCCGGCACCCCACTCCTCTTCTGCCCAGGCTGGACACTGTCCTATACATGTTAATCCAGGGCCTTAGGGCCCTGAAGGTATTCTCTGGCTTTATCAGCCCACAAATAGCTCATGTGGAAGGAGCTAGCAAAAACCCAACCCAATCTGTGCTTCCTTCACAGTCACTCCAAGTCCTAGAAAAGCAAAGCAAATGAGGGCCTCCCACAGACTGCTGGTTAGTAGAAGGGGAAATATCTCTTACATATCTCAGAGGGAGGCAAAACCCCAAAGTGACTAGCACGAGGTACAGATCCTCTTGAAAGCTGCAGCTGCAGCCTCAGGGCCACTTATGCCAGGGGAAAGAGCCAAGATATGCATTAAACAATTCACAGTCCTGACCAGCCGAGGATTCAATGGACAAGAGAAGGTGCTGACCAATCGGGTCCCCTGGCAGGGCCCCTCCCCACAGCTCCCTGGCCAAGCCACAATACCACTGCTCCGCCCCACCCACTCCATTAACCTCTGCTGGATCTTGGATGGAAAGGCCCAATGCTACTGCTGGCTCCCAGACCTCAGGGATTAAAAGGTCAAGGAAAAAGTGCCAGATAAACTTGGCCCCCTTCTCAGGGATACCAACTGTTCTATAGCCTGACTTGCAATACGTAATGCCCTATGTCAATAGAAGTCAGGCTACTGGGCAGAGAGAAAAGAAGACAAAAATGGAAAAATCACCAGGGAAATACCAACACCAATTCTGAAAACACGAGGAGTCACAAAGACAACTGTGTCCCAAGGAGCAGAACCAACTTCCTCTCCACTGCCCACCCTGGTATCCCAACCTACCCAAGGGCAGGGCTGTGTCTATGGGAAGGGCAGTCACCAGAATTAGGCCCAGGGACACGCTGTACATATGAAGGCCAAGGCTCAAGTGTAGCCAGTAGCTACGTCTGGCTGAAGCTTTACTGCCAGCCCTGGCCAGACTCTAGCTGACACATCTTGAGGGACTTGGCTTGCTGCTCTTCACCTCCCAGCTGCTCCAAAGCTGATCTCTCCTCTTTATTCATGGTCCAGGTCCAACACCCCCAGTCATCCCTAACTATGTTACTGTAGCAAAGGCTGAGACTTGACAAATTCCTTGATGGAAGAGACTCCAACCAGGCTCTTCCAAACAGCCCTGGACTCCTCACTCAGTGAGCATCTCAGCACTGCTCATAGTCAACTCGGAGATTCAACCCGGATGGGAAGAGAAGATGAAACACTGTGAGGCCAAATCGCCAGTCATCCCTGGGTGGAGGTACGGAAGAGGAAACAACACCCACATTCACTAGACAGTGGCAGCTACTGTGTGGTAGGAGGTGGGATCACAGAGTTGCCGCCTGATATTAGCCAAAAGCATCCTAAGATTACTTAGCATCATTCCTTTATCTTTAGGCCCCATATAACCCTACTGTCGCCTAATCCCAACTGGCCTCACTGGCCAAGAACATTGCCATAATCTACAGAAAGGAGAGATACTTCCTGATGATGTGGCAAGTGCCTACAGTCTGCTCTCTGAATTCTCTCTTTCATGCAACAGCCTCCCCAGTTCTGCAAGTCGTCGTCACTTTTAACTACCGTTGCTACTATTGTGGCCAGTATCAAGCAAAGCAGAGAAAAAAAGCATTTCTACCTCAACTGGCTAGAAATGCTTTGCAATGGCTTACAGGGGTGGGATATTTTTCTTTCTTTTTTTTAAGGGGAAGGCAATGAGGGTCTAGAGGAAGAAAGTGATTCATTCAAAAGAAATCCCAAAAGTCAGAGAAAGAGCCTGAAAGACCACTACACAACCCACAGTCTAAATTCTAGACCATAGCCTCCAGACTAGTTGCCAGCAAGGCTAAAGGTGTCTCAAGTGAGACCGAACATCTGCTGAGACCACACTGGGAAGAGGATACCTAGGCTCCAGGCAGGCTCCCAAGGCCCTGAGGAGTTAAAGACAGAGAATCTAGATGTTAGGGGCCCAGCAGAGTTTCAGTTACTGCAGGAGACCCGGCTCCTCTGCCAATTGCCACACCCAGGAACGCTCCCAGATAGCTCCCTAGCAGGCTGGTCACTTCAGCTGGCCACCCTTCCCCCAGCCCATTGCTGGTTACTAACCCCATTCACAGAAAAGCCAGGAGTGGGAGAATGGAAAGAAGAGAGCAATTGTATGTACAATTCTGAATGGAGAAGTTTGAGGAATCCCTACTGAATAAGGGAAATCATCTCCATGAGCAGGGATGTGGGATGGAGGAAGGCCAGCAGGGACCAGACCATACTTGACTTACCTGGGAGATGGGGAAGGAGTTAAACCCTATTTTCCTTGATGCATCTGGTTTCCAGTCTGGTGATGATTCACTGGTAAGACTGGGATCATGTCACATCAATCAGCACTTCGGTCACAGACCATACAAATTGGTGGCTAAACAGCACCTGTGAGAGGGAAGAGGAAGATATCCAACCCACTCTGCCCTATAAATACTACTCAGCATAACACACTCATTCACTACCCAGCTACCTCCTGAGACCCCCCTCTGCCTGACCAAAACCAAATGGGAGTGAAGGCAGAGAGCAGCCACAGCTCCTGGATGCCCATAGTGGAGTTTGCCCTCATATATCCCAAAGAAAATCCAAAAAAAGAGGAGGAAGAGGGAGAGGAAGGCAGGGCATGCAATGGGTCAAAAGAAGGAAGAGAGAGGTCAAAAGACATCCTTGGGCAAAGCAAGACAAACAGGAAACTAAAAAGAGAAACTGGAGGCTGACCTCTTACGTGGGGCACAACTGTGCCTTCAGCCACATCATGTGGCCTAGCCTCTCTTCCAACCCCAGCATCCATCAGAGAACCCTCAGTCCTTCCTGGCCCACATCCCACAGCAGCACCCTCATCCAGCATGGTCTCTGAATCTACTAGCATCTGAAACAGGGGGAAGGAAATAAGGTTTAGCAGCTTAGAACCCCCCCCACACACACACCTTTTTAGAATAAAAGGCCCTGTGGAGATGGCTCACACTCTCTGTGTTCCGGTTCTCTGACAGAAGTGCTCCTCTCCTGCAGGGGAGGGCAGACACGTCCGATAAGAATTGCTTAGCACAAGGCTATATATAGTCTAGGTTCCTTCCAGCCTAGAGATGTGGAGCTAGAACTTGGCATAGAACCACGCTAGGTGCTGGCAAGGACTGTCCTCCTGCAGCCAGCCAACTGAGAGCCTCACCCCCAGGCTGGAGGCAGTAAGGGCAACCAGGGTTCCTCCAATCAGCCCATTAGCCTTTTCCACTGAGGGACATGGGCTGAAGGGGTTCATTTTAAGGGAAAATTGACTTCTCCTGAAAGTGAGGGGGCTGTGTGGGGGTTAAACACTGACTTCTACCCTCACTGCAGCTTTCCAGTTGCACCAGAAAATCAATCTAGTCCTCTCTTCGGGAGGACCAAGGGCGGGGGTGTACAGGAGAAGAATGGCAAAGGCACAGCAGCTGGCTGGTTCAATAAACATCTATCCACTTCTGATGTTTGAAGAAATAAAAGAATGTAAAAGAATGCAGATGGATACTTACCACAGAGAACCAGGGCTGCCAGGCATCTCCTTTTTTTCGTTCCCAGTAAATGCAAACTGGCTATTCTATCCGACCGGATGATGGCTGTCTCCTATATATGGCACCGTCCTCAGCTGGGGCTGAGTCTCAAACAGGATGTCACTTACTTGTGAAGCTAACTAAACTCTCCCAAGAGCTCTAGGGGAAGAAGAGAAAGAAAGACAGGGGCTCAGCTCATGGAGCCAAGCAATTAATTAATCATACAGATTCCAATCAAGGCTCCCTCTGGGGTTAATGTGGTCCCTGTGACCATGGCCCTCAGCTGATGTTCATCATCCAACGAAAGAAGCAAGACAATGTTGGACAAACTCATGGGGCCCATGTTCTGGAGAAAGGCCAGCACCAATGGGTACAGGGTCTAATCAAGGAGGCTTTTCCATCACCTCTCCCAGAACACAAACCTGAGAGAAGAAAGCTCTCCCAAGGATGGAATCTAGGCTCTCATCTCATGCACAGCTCTAGAAAAGAAATACGAGGCACAAGAGGATCCAACGCCCACACATATACAATTTTTTTTTAGGTCAAGTTGCTCTCCACGCATGCTCAGGAAGACATGGCGAGAAGGGCTGTAGCTGCACATGCACTCTGAGTGGGGTGTAGGCCCCCATCGCTTGCTCTCCTTTACCCTCTACTGTGACCTCGGCCAGCTCTGCCTGCTCTCTCTAGCTCCCAAGGCCCAGGAGCCACACCTATCTGAGATCCCAAATGAGTCACTGGGAGGTCCATGGGGAGAGGAGGAGGTGTTCAGCGACAAATGTCACTGCTAGCATCATCTATGGGAAAGAATGAGGCTGAAAAATGGCACATGAGGAAAGCAGGGAGGGTGGAATCCCCTCAGTCCCCACACACAGGTCATCTATGTCCCTGTCCCCCAACAGTGACTGAGGCAGGTAAATAGGAAAGGAAGCCGGATGCTGGGGCTAATGGCTTGGCCCTGATTCAGAGGCAGTGGAGGCCTATCTTCCCTCTTGCTCCCAAGGAGTCACAGTGGGGCGGGGCGGGGTGGGGTGGGGGGGAAGGGGAATCACGCGCCTATAGCGCAATGCTGCAGATTCAAGAAAAGTCTAGAACCCTGAGTCGCCATGATGATGCCTTCCCCCTTCAAAAAACATAGAGACCTCAAGGATCTCTTCGCATAAGAAGGAAGTGAAGAAGATGAAGAGGAGATAAGCTCTGCTTTGGGACAAATAAGAGAAGGGAAGGCTGAAGCCAGCTGCCCAAGGGTTGACCTTTAGCTGTCTGCGACTAAGGCCGATAATGTGAAGCCACCATCTGTGAAGCCCAGCAGGAACCCCTAAGACATCACATGCCTGCCATACGTACTCGTTCCTGGGGTCCGGGATTATCAAGCGTCCATTCACTAAGGCCTGCTCAGTCCACCCCCCAACCCAAAAAAGGGTATCGTCTTCTATCTACAACAATGACCACCAAGACCCTTACAGACAGAGCCATGGTAGAAAACCCCAAAAGCTTTTCTGACCTGAGAAAGGTGTCTCATCTGGGGCCAGTGAGAGAAGCTCTAGCCATGATCCCAATTACCAAGCCTATTTAAGAACATGAACAAGAGCTGTATTTTTGTCTTAGATTCTATGATTTCAGGGTCAACAGAGCCCTGCTGAGTTACGTGGGATCGTCCCACCCTGATGCCCAGCTGTGGCCTTCTTCTCTGTCGCCCTTCCCTTCAAATGACCCCAGGCCAATGACCAGCTCCAAGCCCCAACAAGCTGTTTATGCTGCTTTCATGTTGACAGAACATCCTGGCCACTCAGCTGAGAGCTCCATCTCCCGGTTCATGATACACTGAGTCATCTTCCAAAGAGGAAAAAAACAACAAAGCAGCCATCACCAGGGTCCCCATTGCCATCAACTGACGACTCACTGGCTGTCGTCATTCTCTTCTCTGCAGCCCCTGAACTGATGATGAGGGGCTTCAGGGTGCCCTGCTCCCCTCCCATGGGACTCAATATCGTCAGAAACCAGGCAGCTACTGCTGAGATTCAGAAAGAAGGAATGCTAACCTGGCATCAACAGGCTCCCAGTAAGGCTTACTGGTTAACCCTCAGTCTGCCACCACCACTGTCCTCACCTCTCTCTTCTCACAGCATTTCCCTGATGCAGAAGTTAAAGGGGCATTTGCTCCAGATGGAGAGAATGCACTACTTCACAAGGTGTTCACTACCCAGGTTACCACCTCCCCTATCATGCTTATGACCCCACTGAAGGCACACACGCTCCCTTCTCCCCTGCTTCTTCTTTGTTGTTGTTATTAGGTGCTGTCAAGTCGATTTTTGACTCAGAGGGACTCCGTGTTACAGGGTAGAACTGCCTCATAGGATCTCCTAAGCTGCAATCTTTATGGAAAAGGAACCCTCATGGTGCAGTGGATAAACGCTTACAGGCTAACCAAAAGGTGGGTGATTCTAACCCACTAGCTGCTCTGTGGGAGAAAGATGTGGCAATCTGCTTCCATAAAGATTTACAGGCTTGGGAAGACTGTGGGGCAGTTCTGTTCAGTCCTATAGGGTTGCTATGTGTCAGAATCGACTTGGTGGTGATGGGTTTAATCTTTATAGGACCAGATCAAGCCAATCTCCAGGTCTTTCTCTCACAGAGTGATAAGGTAAGTCTGAACTGCCAACTTTTTGGTTAGTAGCCAAGTTCTTACCCATTGTGCCACCAGGGCTTCTTGCTATGTTCTTTTTGCATGTCCCCAGTTAACAACCAGACAGGTGGAGGAGAATGGCATCAGTATCTGTTGAGAGAACCTATCTGCCTGGCAATATATTAGGCACTCTGTGTAATAGGCAGTCACAGTTCCATCTCACTGAAGGAGGACACTAAGACTTCGAGAAATTAAATGACTTCTCTAAAATCACCCAGCTGAGAAAGGGCAGGGTGAAGATGCAAACCTAGGTCGTTGTAACACCAATGTCTACACTCACCACCCTCTATTGTGCTGTCTCCACATGTCAGTGTTCTAGGGCTTATTCTGCCCTGAAGATGCTACAGTCTACCCAACCCTTACCTCCTCTTCAAGGAGGAATGCAATCATGATACGTGAAGTTTTTTAATCCATCAATTTCAGCTACAAAAAAGCTAACATCTTGAGTGGGCTTGGCCACAAAGGAAGCAGAGAAAGTTAATGAGGCAACAGTGAGGGTGTTCAGATGACACGGAACAAGTGAGTGACCTAGACCACAGGAGCACAAGAAGATCAGCCACCCAAACTTCCACTCAGCATTTAGGGATTTACAAAATTCCTCAAGTAGACACATTTTGAAGATCTACTTCATCAGTGGCATTTTAAGAAACTGAGAATTCAGAGAGGGAAAATGAAGGGCTTTGAGAAATCAGGGCTCTAATCACAACCAGACACTTATCAGCCATGGGACATTCCTCACAGGGTCACTGTAAGGAACAAATGAAATAACCACTATAAAAGAGCCTAAGGTGATACCTGGCAGAGCAGACAGAAGGTACCAAAAGTGTATTTCTTGCTTTCTTCCCTACCCTCTTGGTATGCACAATCTAACGGTGGCATAAGACTTATATACAAAGAACATAATACAACAAAAGTACCATGCAAAAGGGATAAAGTGTATGGGAGTTTGGCTGAAGGGTCAGGGTGATTACGAGAATTTCTTCTTGCTGGAAAAAAAGGTGGGACTGCCACAGGTGGAGATGTAGTAAAGATGAGGTGTAAAACACAGCTTGAGAGAGAGAGAAAGAGAGCAAGAAAAAGTAAGTCACCTGGTTTTGTTGGAATACCTGGTCCATTTAGGGAAAGGGAGGGAATAAAACTACAAGAAAGCTAGGGCCAGTCACGGATGGCCTTGAACATCGTGCTCCAGAGATGGGAATTTATTCTGTAAACTATGAGAAACCATTTTAAATTTCTGAACAAGACATACAAGATGGCCGCAGCACGCAAAAGGGACTGAAGAGAAGGACTGGCAGCAGGGAGCCTCACTAGAGGACTATAGCTGAAACCCAGGACTGATAGTGGGAATGGAAAAGAAATAGGGAAGGAGAACTGTAAAGAGTGGGGCCATCCACGCAAATCCTCAAAGCTGCCCTGGACCCACTCCCTATCCCCACAGGGAGATGCGTGCCAGGGAGACAGAGCCTATTTGGAGAACACACACCACAGGTCTGACGCATCTGAGAAGAGCTGCTTCGTCTCTGCCTCCACTCATCCCCCAAATACTCAGCTTTCCCCTCAACTCCTATAAGCTCACACTGATGAGGGGCATGGGACATCCAGGCTTTCAGTGAGCAATGCCCAAGCTCTGGCAAAGCCAAGGGCCCAGGTAGTAGAAGCTTTACCCAGAAGCCTTCGACATGAACCCCCCACTCAGGGCTATGTCCAAGGATGGGACTGGGCAGTTCTGCCCGAGGCCTCCTCCACTGCGGCAGCCACCACTGTGCCCGCCTCTGCTGCGCTTTTGCCCCCCCTTCCCCTCCTCCGTCACAGCCCCCGCCCCCCGCCCACTCTGCGGAACTGGCACAGCAGGACCAGAAAAACCAACGCCACCATGTCGGAGGCCAGGAGAAATGCCTCCAAGATGGCAGCCAGTAAGAGAAGTCCAAAAATATTACAAACTCAGCCAGGGAAAGGGTAGCCAATGGCAAGGGGAGGGAACTGCCAACTACCTCAAGGCTCCACACCTTTCCTTACTCTCACAATGATCACATCTTTTGCTTTAGAAATTTCCTCTCAAAAATCAGAAAGAGTAAGGGGAAAAGAAGGGCACTATCCCATCCCCGAGAGGCTCTGGGGAGACATAGGTGGCATACGGCATTCAGAAGGTCATTCTGCGTTTCATACCCCAAAATGGGGGACAGTAACCCAGTTCTGCCCTTAAACCCCAGCTCCTGTCAGTAACTGAACAAGAGCTAGCCCTCCAAGGGAGCAAACCAGTTCTTTGCTCTCCAGTCAGGCCCTTCCCAGCACCATACGCCCTGAGTAGTGAGAAGGCTGGGTTGCAAGGAAGGCCGAGAAGGCACCCGTTATGTAATAAGAAGGGCGGTGCTTGTCCTAGGCCACAGACCCAGGGCGCACTGCGCTCCCAGATGCGCAGTCACGGGTGGGGGCACTGGGCATGGCCCAGGGTTCTGGAAACCCACTCCTCACAAATGTGAGACCTGCAACAAGGACAGGTTGAGGAGTGGGGGACCCTGGTTTTTCCAGGCCTCCCTCCCCCAACTGGAGACAAACAGCCTGCTGTCCTAGTTTCATTCTCTCTCTCCTCTTTCCCCAGACTGACAAACCTTTCAAGCTGGGACCGCCAAACCTCTTGTCACTCATTGACTTTTCTGGAAATCCCACCAAATACACAGTTTTTGAGTCATTCCCTAGGGTTGGTCCCAGTCCTCACCTTTCCAAGCACCAGGGAGCAGCAGCTTCCAAAAGTCAGGTCCTTTCCGTACTGGGCTTGACTCACGACTGGCTCCTGAGGGCCTCTGGACAGCCCCGGATGTCAATGCAAATCTCTGGTCCCCAGGGGGTAGCCCAGAGTCAGCAGGAAGCCCAGGGTGGTGGCAATATCAGTACCAGCAGTTCTGTTCTACCTTACCCATGCATTTCCAGGGAGCCAAGAATTATTTTGCCGCAACAATGAGGTGTGGCTGATTGGAAAATTCCCTTTTCTGACACTCAACCAAAGGACAAAAATATATCTTCCAGTTTGGTCAACCCTCTGCACAACTATCTCCCCAAACCACTCAGCACCCCCACAAAAAAAAAGTTTGTGGAGCCTTGAGCTCTTCTACCTTATAGTGCATGAAATAAAAAAGGCATAAGAAAAGGCTTCAGTGGTCAATCAGAAGCCAGCAAAGATACACAAGCACACGCACACCCCTAAAGAGGTTTTAGAAAGCTGCTAGGCTTCTCTCCCCTTCTCTTTAAGCAAGTGAAATGCAAATTCAGATTTGATACCCTGGCCCTTGGCCAATCAAAAAAAGGTTTTCACCTGCCATCGGGCTGTCCACCAATCAGAAGATCTGTCTAGAGTGAGAGCCCTCCCCTGGCCAATGGAAGGCCAGCTCAGTCACTTAGTTAATGATGCAGCAGTACAGGGAAGGCCATCACATGTGAACTGGAAGAGTGCCAACATGGAGACACAGAGAGCGCAAGGTAAACAACTTTCCAACGCCAAAAGGATGACATTTAATCTCTAAATGCTAGCTTCCCTTCTCAGCTCATCCTTAACCCCTCTCAGCTGGCCCCTCAGACCCGAAGAACCTCTCTACCTGTCCCTCTAGAGCTCCTAACAAGATGCAACAGTGACTGCGTCACCATTCACCACTTTTCCCAACTACGCAGTGACAAAACTACCAGCTTTACCCCACTTCTCCCAGCCCACACCCTATCCTATCCCACCACACTGCTCCCCCATCAGACCTTCATTCCCAAGCCCAAACATTTCAGTAAAGTAACCCCAGGAAAACTGTTCCTCTTGTCTTCCTCTCAGCACTTCTCCTCCTCATGCCCTACCTTCTACCTAAGAACTGCATGGACAGACACTACTGACACCCCAATAACCTGGCAAACCAGTCTGTCCATCTGTCTGTCCACTAGAGGCAAATGAGATGAAGGCTGGGAGGTCAAGTGGGAAGCTGGAGACAGTTCACTCCTCTCTCCTCTACCCTGGTCAGGCTTGAGCAGCTGACACTAAGGGAAAAGAAATTAAAGAGGGGGGAAAAAAATCCTCCCTCAGTGAAAAACAGCAAAAAGCAAGAAAGGAGGTGAGAAAGATAGAGCACCCACATACACAGAGACATCGCCCCTGATCCCAGCAAATACATACGTGGAGGAAGAAGGGGGTTACGCCATCAAGTCCAAGAGCCCATCGGACCACCCACTGTCGCCTGCGCAGACCCAAATATCCGACCGGCTGTAAGGTGCCGCAGTCCCGAAGGTTCCAGAATCTGGTCCCGTTAAACCTTCCACCGTCGCCCCGCAACCTCTTGTTCCCACCCCTGCCCCCACCACCACCCCGAGTCCTCCCCGCGGGAACCGCCCGTGCCACCTTGCGTGTCATCTCCTTAGCCTAGGCTACCCAGAGGCCTCCGGCCCCCAACAGATTTCTGGAAGCTTGGCAAGTGAGCTGGCAGACCTGGTGCCCGGTGTTGCTATGACTTATTTCTTGATTTTTCTCTCTCTCTCTGCTGCAGCACGGCTGTTGCTAGCAGACCTATCGACGGAGCTCTCGCTCTCTCTCTCTCTCTGAGCTCTGTGACGCAGATCTAAATTCTCCAGTCTGCTCCTTGTGTTGCAAGAGCAGAACTGCAGCTTTTCCCCTGGAGAGCCGGAGGGCAGTGCCAAGGCTGGTCAAACAAGGCAAAAAAAAGTTGGGCCTACACTCTGCTTCCCTGGCCACACTTTCAAGCCAGTCTGTTTTTCACCCCACACCTCAGTGCTCTCAGGCATAAGAGGTCCGGGTCCCTTCAGGCTTGCTCCTTCCCTGAGGGCTTCCCAGCCACAAGGCTAGCTTAACTCTTTGAGTGACAGCTCCCAGAGCCCATACAGGCTATCCCATGCTAAATGTTACATCATCTTTACTTGAACCATGTGGGCTTCTCCCAGCCATGAGGAAATAAATGGTCCTCACCCTGAGATCACCCTTCCATTAACTCTTTCTGGCACAGAGAAGCCCAGACTAACAGTCGTAGCTGATTTTGTTCTGTTTTGTTTTTTTGCTTTTTTGGCCACAAACCAGGGCCTTTTTCTCCCTGGAATTTCTTAAGGACAAAAAGCATAATTAAAACATTGCCTGCTTACCCCGTGAATGAGATCCTTCTATCAGAGCAGGAATTTCAGAAACCAAATTGAACAGCAGCTGAGGAAGCCAGCACAAAACCCGTCTGGATCTCCTTTCTTCCTGGGCTTCAAATTTTAGGGCCTAGGTAGAGACTTCAATTGGTTCTCAAAAGGCACTGAGGCCACAGAGTCCCACAGATTCAGCTGAGTCATTTGTTCCCAAGAAGATCCTTCCGACAACATGAAAGGCAGCAAAACAGAGAGACAGCCAAGCTTGGACCTGAAGTCGCCAATGCCTGGGTTCTTCTCTCAGGTGGGCAGCCAAGGAAAATGAACCTAACCAACCCCCTTCCCTCTGCTCAAAAGACGGTATTGCAAAGACATGTGCACACCTGGAAACTCTCTGGGAAGGGGGTAACTGAGGGGTCCCATCAATGCTCTGGAGAGTGACTGGGGTTCTTTTTGGATACTAACAAGTCTCCACTGTAGCAAGCAGCTAAGCACACAGGTCCTAAACTTTCCCTGTCCCTAGGCCCAAAAAGCTCTCTAAGAACAGCTCAGATACTAATCCAACGGACAGTGCATCCAGATGGACTTAGGGAGTCTTGGATTTCCATACACCACTACATCAATGAAATGCAGACCCGTAAACATTTCCAACAACCAGCTGTACCATAAAAGCCTCGAGGCCACATGAGAAGTGAGTGAGATACTCAGGCACTGGGGCAGTTTCTTCATAAACTATGCCATACCTAGAGCCTTACAAACTACAGGAAGATGGCTTAAGAATAAAAGGCCAGGCAGCCACAACATCCTAGCCCCCACTTCTGAAGCAATTACTTCTTCAAGCAAGGTTTCTTTCACCCAGCAGAAACAAGAACTACTTGGAAGACAACCATGGTACCACACAGTCTTAAAAGAAGCTCAGAACGACTGTGCCAGGCTCCCAGCAGGGGGGAAAATGCTTCAAATTCACACCTTCTGGGCTCCAGGGTAGAGCATGCCAATAAAGAAGTCACCTACTGGTCTGATGACCAAAGGAATGTGGCCTTGATGGCACTAAAGCAAGTCCCCTGGAATGGTCCTCTGCCTACTTAAATCCCATTTGCCATAGTTTCCTTCTCCATGGAAGAAAAACATGTGTAAGTTCATGTCAGGACATTCCTGATTTATCCAAGAGCCCAGGATCAAATAAACAAAGGGCTCTGAGCTCTGCCAGGGAGCCTCCTGCCTCATGAGGGGGAACAAGAGGGAAGTAGGGCTCAGCACCGAGTTGTTGGCCCATCACTGCGTGAACTTGGTGAATGACGTAGCTGCTCACTGCCATGGCGATGGAGATGTCACGGGTGGGTGGAAATGAGAGAGAAGAGGCAAATAAGTCATTAGAGATGGAGAATGAACAGGGCAGGGTCAGAGAAGGGACAGACACAGCCACAGGATTTACAGACAGAGGGCACCTGTGGTATACAACCAGAGCAAAACTAAGCTTGAGTACATTCAGAGAAAAGTTCCCATCTCAGGTCTGACACGGCTCTACTCTGACTTTCAAAGCATGATGACAATACTATGTTTAGGAAGGTTTTGTTCTGTTTGACTTTTCAACTATATCTTTTTCTTCCCACAACCCCCTTCCTCTTCTTACAATCTGACAAAGATACGAACAGTCAGTTTAGGTGCCTCTGCCCAATTCTAGGCCTTCCTACTAGCAACCTGATTCTGTGTGGTGCTGAGCACAGAAAAACCCAAATGGGATGATCAGGAAGCAGAAATGAACTCAGTTCCAAAAACATGGGAGGATGTTTACTTAGCAAGTGCGCTCGAGCCTACGAGGAAGCAGTTTTACAGGGTGCTGTGTGCAGTGTTTGATTTCAGGGGGTAAAGATAACTTCTGAGTGCGCTGAAGGTGCTGGCTACTTCCATCCACTCTTGGGAGGCCTGGGGAGGCCGAGGCAGGGCAAACTTGAAAAGGCTGGGCTTTGGCTCCAGTGAAGGAGGTCACTGGCTCTCTTCAGTTTCTCTTCAGTTTCTCTGCAGCTATAGGCCTCAGGAACGAAACAAACTCTCGAGACATCACGAACTCTCAATGGCCTCTGACTGATCTGGGTCAAAACTTTTGAAATGCCAAAGACAAAAATTTTTTTCTTCTTTAAAGGGAATGAGCTGAACTTTTATCTAACCTTGTTCAGGGTTTGGAATGCAAGCACTCTGTAACTGCCACAAACCCTAGTTTGGCGGTCATCACCTAGGAAGGCCAGCTGAGCGCAGGCCTCTCTGTCCTCCCCTTTCCTCATGAGGGCCAACTCTACAGTGATGGGATCTTTAATCAGGGAAAGAAACAGCTTCTCTCAAGATGGGAGATGCGATGGGGAGTGATCCGAAAACTCTGTAAACTAAAGGTTTATAGAAAACTATATAAACTAAAAGGAGTTCTAAGTAAATCTGGAAGCAATTTGTTCTCAGGCTGAACCGACAGGTCCAGGCCCACAGGAAGATGGTGTCTCTGTTAACTGCCTTAGAGGGAGGCAGACAACAGGCATTTAGTGACTCCATGAGGTAAATCATTTATTAAGTGCCTACTAAGTGCCAAGCATAGACTGCCAAAAGAACGAACAAATCAGTCTTAGAAGAAATACAACTGGAATGTTCCTCAGAAGAGAGGACCATGAGATTTCTACTCACTTGCAACACATCATCAGGAAAGACCAATCACCAGAAAAGTACATCATCTTTGGTAAAGGAGAGGGTTGGAGTAAATGAGGGAAATGCTCAATGAGACAGACTGACACGAGAGCCACGACAATGGACTCAAACATACCAACGATCATGAAGATGCTTCAGGACCAGGTAATATTACATTCTGCTTAACATAAGGCCACCATGAATTGGAGCCAACTTGACAGTATCTGATAACAACAATAAGTGCTAAGCCAAAATACAGCAGAGGAGAAGTATAACACACAGGCCATCACTCCTAGGCACACAAATTGTTTCTTTCCCTACATTCCTTCTCACGTTTGCTAAGACTTAATATTTCAAAAACCCACTCTTTAAAAGTTGGAATATGCTTTCCCATTGAAATAATATGAAACATACTGGTTGGGTTCCCAGCCTAGCCCACAAAAGCCTATTTTATCCACTTCAGGAAGTCACAAACTCAAATCCCTTTCAGGGCTAGGCAGGTAAGAAAAGAATGAGGCAGGCTGGCAAAGGGGTGTGCCAAGTGGAAGGAATAGTCACTCCTGACAGGGGCAGCCCCTTCCCAGCTCTGCAAACTTGGGGCCTTATGGGAATGAAGGCCCAAAGAAGCCAGGTTATTGAGCAGCAAGAGAAGTTGCACATCTAAATTTACTATGTTAAATTCCTGGATTTTAAACATTGTCAAAATTTTGAAAAAGCATAACATACCTGTTGAGCTTCTACAGTATTTTCTGTCATGAAGTGTTCAAAATATAACACACTTACTATGAAAAATGGGACCAAGCACTGCCAAAGTAAGGAATTAAATTAAGTAAACAAAGAATATAACTGAAGAAAATAACTTTGCCCCAGCTGGTGCTATTTGAGGAAAAGAATGGCATATCGGAGAATAAGAAATTGAAACCTTCAGGTTATAGTTGCCAACCAGCCCTAAGCTGAGGGCTGTGGGTGGAGAGGTGTATCAGAATGATTTTTGAATATACAAATATG
The DNA here is from genome assembly GCF_000298275.1 of Orycteropus afer afer. Classification (NCBI taxonomy): domain Eukaryota; kingdom Metazoa; phylum Chordata; class Mammalia; order Tubulidentata; family Orycteropodidae; genus Orycteropus; species Orycteropus afer. The sequence continues at coordinate 19,692,302 of NW_006921600.1, read as the reverse complement.
CGTGCCCCACCCTGATCCAAGAGAGGACGGAGGGAATCGTTCCAATATACTGGCCCTCTCTCCCAGTTGAGAGGTGATGCGTGATGCTCTGGACATCCTCAAAAGGCCTGTCTAGGGTTTTTGTGACAGAGCTGGGAGGGATTATCATAATCCAGCTGCCATCCAAGGCATGTTGTTTTTGTCATTAGGTGCTATTGAGTCGATTTCCGACTCATAGCAACTCCAGTGAAGAGCAGAACTGCCTCATAGGGTTTTCCAGCCTGTTATCTTGACAGGAGCAGACTGCCAGGTCTTTCTCCCATGGACCCACTGGAAGAGTTCAAACTGCCATCCTTTCGGTCAGCAGCCAAGCACTTAACCACTGTGCCACCGAGGCTCCTTATCCAAGGGAAAGGCCCCTCCGTAAACACTATACCAAGTCATTGTCCAGACTCTATTTCATTCAAAAATGCCCATCCCACTTTTGGAGAACTTAGGGAGCTGGAAAATTAACTGAGCTGAAACCTCTCTCCAGGTACCTTCTAGCTCCCAGTCCTCTGTTCTGCCTTTGCAGCTCCCTGGAGTAAGACCACTTGCACCTCTGTGCCTCACTCCTACTCCAAGGATCACTTTTACAACCACAAGCTTTTAGGCTAAGCAAGGAGGCAATTAAAGAAAAAAAAGAAAGGAAATGAAAAAGGAGAAGAGGAGAAACCAGGAGAGAAGTATTCTTTAGATATCAGATCAAATGTTAAAATGCCAAAGGAAAGGAAGAAGGGTCTATATGTTCGACCATGAGAAAGGAGGCACTTGCGGCAGAATAAACAGCTGAGTAAAGAAGGGCATGGGAAAGGAAGGGCACAGTCTACACATAAAAGAAAACGACCAGAAGAGCCATAGGATATGACAGTTCCCAAGGCCAGCCACCAGGCTGTGCCAATGATCCAGGACAAATTCGTTACAATCTGAAATTGGGAGGAGAAAGCTGTCTATAACCCATAGTGTGTAAGTATGGGGCACTCTTCTGCCTATTGCAGGAGGAGTTCTTTTCTTATGGATCCAGCCATCTCTTTTACAGGTAGTGCTTTCTACGTTTTGTTTAAGAAATGATTGTCTACCTCCAAGTTATGAAGATATTCTTGTCACTTATCTTTTATTGTTGTTGTTGTTATGTGCCGTCGAGTCGGCCCCCTTGGGTTTCCGAGGCAGTATCACTATGGAAGTAGATTGCCCCATCTTCCTTCTGAGGAGTGGCTGGTGGATTTGAACCGCCTTCTGATTAGCAGTCAAGTGCCTTAGGCACTGCGCTACCAGAGCTCCCCACTTATCTTCTAGATAAAGTTTTATTTTAACTTTCATATTTAGAGAAAGAATCTATTTGTAATTTATTTTTTTATATGGTATGAGGTAGTGGTTGAGATTCATTTCTTTCCATGTGGATATCCAACTGACCCCGCATTGTTTATTAAATCACCACCCACTCCCCACTGCTCAGGGGTCCACATACATACAGGTCTGTTTTTGAGGGCCCTGTCTCATTTCTTTGGTTAGAAATAAGAGAGGTTAACAAATGGAAGGACTGTGTGAGTATGGAGCATTAGTCTTAAAACAGCGTTCTTTACTAGTATTATTTTAATTAGCTGCTTTTAATATGACAGTGTGTCTACAAATAAAATTTAAGACAATATAAATTGAAGCACTAAGTGTGTGGTATATAAAAGTGACAAAAAGCATTAGGGCAAATGAGCTCAATGTGGACAGACAAAGGCTGAGAAAAGAGTCCCCACCTAGACTTCTTGAAAAGAACAGGATGAACAGAGAAAGACAAGGAAAAACCACCACAAACTAAGGAATCTATAAATATATATAATCACAAATATTCTGAAAGTGTCTTAGTTTTTTGGAGTCAATAACACAGTGACTGAAGGAGCTCTGGTTGTGTAGTGGTTAAGGCATGTAGCTACTAACTAAAAGGTTGGTGGTTTGAACTTCCCAGCTGCTCCATGGAAGAAACATGGGGCATTCTGCTTCTGTAAAGATTTATAGCCTTGGAAACTCAATGGGGGATGCTATGAGTCACAATTGACTTGATGGAAGTGAGTCTGGTTTTGGTTTTAACAGTGATTAAGAGAATAGATCCTTCTGTTTAAGAGTTAACCTGCATTTAAATCCTAACTTTCACTACTTCACTATGCTACCTTGGGCAAGTGACTCAGCCTACCTCAGCCTCCATTCCCTAATCTGAAAAATGGGGATAAATCATTCTCATTGAGATGTGAAAATTAAATGAGTTAATTTATGTCCATCACTTACGAAGAGCCTGGCTGTGCGCTGCTATGATCATCATTATCAGTGATACCATGGGGACAAGCTAGACTACTAAAACAATCTTAATTATCTACAAGCATTTATTGAGGATATACTACTCAACAGAAATAGTCCATACTGTGCTTAAAAACTCAGACTCTAAAATGAGATCTGAATTTGAATTTTGGTGCAGCCTCTAGTTTTATGTAATCTTACTAGTTACGTAAACTTGAACAACTTACTTAACCTTTTTAAGTTTCTGGTTTCAGTTTCATCCACACTACACAGGGCTTTTGTGAGGATATTATGAAATACAGAAAGCATTTAGCAAAATGCCCAATGATGCTCCATCAGTGCCAGCTATCACTATAATGATGATGACATTGACAATGACAACGGTCTTCCACCGGGTACCTAATCAGGCACTGGAAGAATAGGCCTACGAACAGCTGGCAAGACCTACAAAACCTAGCATTTCTAGGTCTTTCATCCAAGGACTTACTAGGAACAACCAACCTTACCTAGATTCACCTAGACAAGACCAAGTAGAAAGATTAAGTGTGTTCCAGGTGGTATATATGGCCCAAGACAGAGGAAGTCTTTGAAAAAGAAAGTGAAATGCAAATTATTGGGACAGTTCAATACTTGCAAGGAAGAGATGAGTTTCTAATCTTGGAGAACTTCAAGAAAAGGAAAATACAGAATCTACAAATACATACAGTCACAAAAATTCTCAAAGTGTGCAAGGTTGGGTGGGGGCTGATAGATCAGAAGTCCATGGCACCCATGGAAAAGGATTTTCTGAAGGAACAGTGATGTTAATGGTTTTAGATCAACAGTAACTACCATGATGTGGTCGGACTTCAGCCACAAAGACCACATCTTGTCAGTCTTCTGAAGAAACTACCCTAGAGCCATGAGAAGCTTTTCCTATCCCATACTCATGCCAAGCAACCACGGTACTTCTGTCCAGGTCGCTGAGCTGAAGGGGAACAAGGCCCAACAGTAACAACAAACGCTCCAAGGACACAATGCAGTGCCAGATGCCAAGCCAAAATCCAAGAGGTGTGAGCTGGGGACAGCCTGTGCTGGAGGGTAAGTCCTGGCAGAGGTGAGATGCAGACGCAAACACAAAATGCCGCCACAGCCTGGGAGCCGGAGCCAGGCAGCAGACAGTAAGTGGCCTAGCAGACACTAGCCCTGAGAACATGGGACTCCCACAACTTCAGGGTGACAAAAATGAGCAAAGAAGGCCACATCCTGTCCCAAATTTGTAGCACAAATGGAAATGAACACCAACACCAACAGAGACTCCTGCATGGAATATGCCCAAGGATAGTGGGGGGGGGACATGTTTGTTTTGGGGGAAAGGTCAAGACTGGGAAGGCAGATATTGTGACCAATATGCCCTGTTTGTAAATAGATGCTTTTTCCTGGGCAGACTGAGTCAGTATGTCTCTCAAGCCAAAAATCCAGGCTCCAAAGAGTCCTGCCCAAGCTGGCTCCTATCAACTCCCAGGAAAGTGAAAGAGGCCAAAATATCTATCTTGTCCTAGGCCACTGATCATTAAATCTAAGCTCCTGCCCCAAATGGCTCATAGTGCTACCTCAAGCAAAATCCAGCCTGACAATGGCCCTAGCACCTGATACTCCGATGCAAGGCTGGGGATGGATAAACATGGCTACACCAAGGTCAAAGGCCAAAGTCCCTAGATGAGGGGCTTCTAGTGCTGCCCAACCAAACTGGGGGATAGTCTTCTTGGGACTCAGCAAGTAACCCAACGCACCTCTTGGCTGGCTGTTCTTGAAATCTTGGCCTTGCCAACGGATGAAAATAATTTCCAGAGAGATGAAGTGTGGCTGGGCCACGTGAGTGGGACTGAAGAGAGCACAGTGGAACCTGCAATGTGTGCCACAGGCCAGACATGGCTGGGGTGGGGTGGAGTGGAAGTTGTGGAGAAGTCTTATCTTAGCCAGATGCCCTCCAGACACAGGCTGGTGCCCTTAGAAGTTACTAGTGTTCTTGATGTTCCTTCTCTTGACTGATGAGAGGAACTCAGAGCAAGAGGAGATGTCTCTAGGGTACACAAACCTGGGAAACTATAGATTTATGGGGCTGTACTGACCTCTGCATGACACATGAGCTTAGTGCCATGTGACTCAAAATGGACTTTCTTTCTTGCCCTAGAACAAACTGTTGCTTTGCTTAGCTGAGTCGGACCTAGACCACAACAATCATAGAGAAAAGCAGGATGGAGGTCAATCTGAAAAAGCCACCCAACTCAGTCTTCTATCCCCATCCAAATGGTGTGGGATGGGCCACCCAGATGGAACTTTAAGAATCACAGTGTTAGAGGCAGATACACTCCTTGGAGAGAACAATCATGGGAGAAAGAAGGGCTGTTTGTGCACAGGGAGAAAGCTCAGGGGGCAGGAGTGCCTGGAGGGATGGACACAAGGAAGAGGTAACTATCGGGAGGAAGTGGGAGGGGAGCTGTTGCATTGTGGTAAATTGTGGTCAATGTCATGAGACAAAGTATGTGAACTGCTGTATGGAAAGTGAATTTGCTCTGTAAATTTTCACCCAAGTCACAAAAAAAAAAAAAAAAAAAAAGCCTCCCAGTGTTATAAGGGACCCTAACGGTCAACTGGCCCCATCTTTCACCAATATAAGAAGAGTCAGACTTGGGTTCAAGTCCAAGGGATGTGATTTTGGCACCTCTCAGCCTAAATTTTCTCATCAATAAAGCAGGGCTAATCATACCTTTTCACAGTGCTGTTGTGAAGATTAAATAAATTCATACAGGTAAAGTAGTTAGTAACAGTGCCTGGAACACAACAAGCAGTAAGTGGTAGTTATTACATTGTTTTTATTATTAGCATCCCTGAGTGGTAGACATCCAGCTTATGTGCAAACATTATGGGACCTCCGGAAAGAGCTCACTATCTTACATGGCCACACCTCTGCCCTTTCGCCTTCCTTCACATCTTCAATGGCTGGAAAGTCATCCAGTACTATACATAAACATCTGCCTCTCTGTTACACCTCAGCCCTAGTGCTGCCCTCTGGAGTGGTATTGAGTCAAGTCTGATACCATTTCATATGGCAGTCCTTTAAATACACAATACTGTGCCCAGCAAATCCCTCCCACCAAAATCTTTCCCTCTCTGGGGTAAATATTCCCTTAATTTCAACCATTCTTCATATGTCAGCAACCCTCCTCTGCACTTGTTCCAGTTTGTCATTTTCTCTCCAAAATGGGATCAAGAACTGGAGCAGCCCTCTACAATTGGGCCTAGGAAGTCCAAAGTACAGCAGGACAATTACCAGGACTAGCAGAACCTTCCTCCCTCTCTCCTGCTTAGTCCACCCATGTGGCTGTCCCTGCTTCTCCATTCTCACTCTAATCCCTCACACATCCTGTGTAAAAGTTTACTAAGGTATCTTCTTCAGAAGTCCCTCAGTCTTGATGGTAGGAATATATGAATAAACCTTTGTCAAATTATTTCCATATGCAAAATGCTAAGCTAGGTGCTTTCACATGGAGTTATTTCCAGTTATCTGCTCAACTTTCCTTAGCTAGGAATCAAACCCTGTTTTGCTTGATCCCAAAGCTCCTCTTCTGATCATTCACTGGATAGATCCTTTCCATCTGGCCATCAAGTTGACTCCAACTCAGAGCAACCTCATGCATATCAGAGCAGAACTGTGCTCCATAGGTTTTTCAAGGTTGATTTTTCTGAAGTAGATTACCAGGCCTTTCTTCTGAAGAAACTCTGGGTGGGTTTGAACCTCTAACCTTTCAGTTAGCACCTAGTGTGCTCTAGGGACTCTTTTGTAGCACCTAGTGTGCTAACTGCTTGGACCACCCAGGGACTCCATGGAACAATACAGAACCTGACAATATGCTCTCCTGTCTCATGTGATGGGTGCTCATTATCTCCAACAAGAGTCTAAGCTTTTCAGACTTCCTTCTTACCCCTACCTCAACTCTTGCCTTCCTCGAATCTACTCTTATACACAGAACCAAGTAACAAACCCACGCAGGCTTTAGAATTTGCTTTAATTCTTCCCAGGACTAAGCTCCTAAATTTGTTGTCATCAAGTCAACTCCAACTCATCATGACCCTACAGAACAGAGCAGAACTGCCCCATAGGGTTTCCAAGGCTGTGATCTTTATGGAAGCAGACTGCCTCATCTTTCTCCTGTGGAACAGCTGGTGGGTTTGAACTGCCAACCTTTCAGTCAGCAGCCAAGCACTTAACCACTGTGCCACCAAGGCTCCTTGTTAAGCAATTAAGTGGATATTTAATCACTACTCGTTGATTTGCCAATCAGGCTAGATTAGGTCTCCCTGTCAACATAAATACACCCAAGGCCCCAACAAACACACCAGAAATGGAGGTCACTTGATCTCAGTGCCATCCCTGTCCATGCTGGTCCTTTGAGTTTTTGGCTACTCTCTTCCTCCTTTGTTCTAGACTTGTCAAACATGAATTCACTTTTCTAACTCCAGCTTTTGTAAACGGTTCCCAACCAAACATCAAAAGGACACCCAACCTTTACTGTCAAAAATGCCAGCAATCACCTCACCCTCTGGATGGAAGGTGCTATAAGAGCAGCTCACTTTAAGCCAAAAATAGTACAACTCTAATTCTGAATCTTGGGACTCTTTTATAGGATTTCCTTTACCCTGTGGCCCAATGCGAGGCTAAGAATGGAGAAAACAAAAATCATGTGTCCCATCTCATAGGCCACACTCAAACCCACCCTCTCCCTAAAAGACCAGAGGTTCCAACAGCTCCAACAACCACACACTGTGGATTTCAGCTACATAGCCCTCACCTGATGCCACAGCAGGAGCACAAAGAGCTATCCAAAGTACTCAGAAGGCAGGTGGAAAATGTGCAGCCTTTTACCCACCTTCGGGTAGCTCCTGGGGTAGGATCAAATTCTTACTACTATTATGAGCATAAGTCAACCATGGAAAAAAAGGGGTACAAACTCTTCTACCTTGAGGCCTAGAGGCCTGAAGTCCTTTGGAGGTTGTTCTAGGTATCAGCTTAGTTAATTAACAAGCTCTTACCAAGTACCTCCTGATTCTTCTAAGTACTGCAAATACCTAAGACAATGCCAAGCACACAGTGTTTGTTGACGCTGCTATTGAATCCAGGACAGGAGGGGAAAGATAATCAAAATTAAATGTAAGATATGGTTCATAACCAAAGGAGTTCCTAAAATAGCTTCCAGAGCTAACATGATTTGGGAACAGTTATAAAATAGACCAGCCACACAGAAGCTTCTCCTGGACCTGGAATGCATCTTATACTCCTTTATGCCACCATGTGTGGCACATCCATTCCCAGTAATGAATGACAGATGAATGGACAGACGAGCACAGAAACAGAAACATCACACAATTTCTTTGGGGCCTACTTCTAAATGTTTTCAATTTCAGTCTTTACTCATTTCTGGAATCATAAAATGCCCTAAAACTGACTACTTCCTACCTCTAGGTCATATGGAATTATTACATATTGCCTATGGAATTATTATATATTGTCTTTGTGCAAAAATAGATACATGTGTCCCAGCAAGCTGCTCCAACCATTTAACCTCCTTCTTACCTCTACCTCATCTCTTGCCTTCCCTGACTCTACTCTTACACAGAGAACCAAGTAACAAGTTTAAAAAAATAGCAAGAACTTTTTCTGAGTAAACTTTGCTCCTTGGCCAAGATGATAAAGCCAAGCTTTACCCTGGAATGCATGCCTTCTCCTGGTGACTTGTAACCTATTCAGATCCAGGCTGGAATCCTCCGGCCAGTTGACCTCTAGGACCCAACCCTCCTCCTGGGGCTGCATAAGGATTAAGGCAGAAGCTGCCTCTTCCTAAATCCTTTGTAGCCCCACAGCCCTGATCCCCAGCTTTGGGAGAGGATATGTTTGAGTTAGAGCCCTTAATGGGGGTGGTCTGGCTTCCTCCCATGAACCTGGGTGGCACAAGTGATGTGTCATTGGCTGCTAACCTAAAGACTGGCAGTTCAAACCCACCCAGTGGCTCTGCAGAACAAAGACTTAGCAATCTGCTTCCATGAGGATTAGAGTCAAGAAAACTCTATGGAGCAGTTCTACTCTCTAACACATGGAGTTGACATGAGTCGGATACTGACTAGAAGGCACAGGGATTTGTTTGTTTTTTGGTTTTGACTTCCTTCCAATGATGCCCTGAGGCTAAGACCCTCAATACCACCTCATCCCCCTTCTGAGAGAGCCTGTAAATAAGGATAAGTCCTCAAACTAGGATACCCCTTGCCTTTATCTGCCCAATAATAATAGCATTTTCCTCATCATCAACACTGACCTCAACATTCATTAAGCACTTACCACATGCCAGGCCCTATGCTAGACTCCCTGAATGCATTATAGCTCATTCAGTATCCACAACAATGATATGAAGTTGGCACTATTATTAACTCCATTTTACAGGTCCTGGGAGCTGAGAAGCTTGTCCACAGACATAAAGCTAGAAACCAGACTCAAAGCCAGTCTCAGACTCAAAAGCCCTGACTCTTAACCACTGAACTGTACATACTAACCACATTCCTTCCCCTCTTAAAAACTTCCTCTGAACTTCTGTCCTTTGCTAAAGAACTACTCCCCTTTTTGACACTTGATAGTTCCTACTATAAAGGTGGTACAAACCATGTGTCCTTAAAAAAAAAAAAAAAAAAAGCAAAATATACATATGTTTTATTATTTTTTTGCAAGTATTTTTTTAAAATAAGCTTTTACAACTGACTCACTTAATATGTATAATCCCTTGTAGTTTACAAAGCAGCAGTTCTGTGGTAGAATTCTCTGGTGGCCTAGTGCCTAAGGCACTTGACTGCTAACCAGAAGCCTAATGGTTCAAACCTACCAGCCACTCTTCGGAAGGAAGTTTGGGCAATCTACTTCCATAGTGATACTGCCTCGGAAACCCAAGAAGGGGTCTCTATAAGTCAAATGGACTTGACGGCAGTGAGTTTGGTTTTTTTTTTTTTGGATGCAGAATACCCAGGTGAACTCAGCCAGTGCATCTCATGCACAGCCACTACACCTGTCTGTAAGCAGAGGTTTGTGAGTTGCTATGATCCTGAACAGGTTTCAGCAGAGCTTCCAATCTAAGGAGGACTAGGAAGAAAGGCTTGATAATTTCCTTCTAAGAATTAACTAGTGGAAACCCTATGGATCACAATGATTTGATGCACAACTGATCATGGAGATGGTGCAGGATCAGGGAATGTTTTGTTCCATTTTTCATGGAATCATCCTGATCCAGGGGCTTACTCAACAGCAGCTAACAACAATAAAGTTTACAAAGTACTTTAATGACAAATTATACTATTTGATTCCCACTGAAACCTTGTGTAGTAAATACAATTACTCCTATTTTACAAACGAAATGAGAAAAGGTAGGAGACTTGGCCAAGATCACTCAGGAAATTACAGAGCAATAAACAGAACCCAGGACTTCCAAATGTGAAATCCTGTGTCTGGGTACCATGAGAAGCAGAACAGCATGGGCACTGAGTGTGGGGCCTGGGAGTTGGAAAGACTCACACTTACTGGCTGTGTGATCCCAGGCAAGTTAATTAACCTGATCTTGTCTCAGTTTCTTCATCCATAAAACAGCACTAATACCAACCGCAACACAAGTTACTGGGAGGACTAAATGAGATAATGTATGCACAGTACTCAGCATACTGCCTCCCCCACAACAGTAAACACTCAACAAATGGCAGTTATTTTTTCTATTACACTCTATTGCATAGGCAAGGACTGCTGGTGGTGCAATGGCTAAGTGCTCAGCTGCTAATCAAAAAGTCAGTGGTCCGAACCTATCAGTGGCTCTGCAGGGGGAAGACCTGGCAATCTGCTCCCATAAAGATTACAACCTAGGAAACCCTATGGGGCAGGTCTACTCTGTGCTACAGGGCCACTATGAGTTGGTATTGACTAAATTGCACACCACAACAGGCCAGATAAGGACTATGGAGTCTCCTTAACTCCCTATTTGCCTGTTATCATGGATACTAAATTTAAAAAAAAAAACTCTGTATGCAGTAGGTGCTTAACACAGGTTGACTAGGAGCAATTTCCTTATCTCAGACACCATACCTTTCAAACAACTGTGGCTGAGTCACAGGATGCAGACAGCAAGGAAAGGCCCAGTACCACAGGCAGGGAATGCCAAACAGATTCACCATACATAACCAGGATCTATCTTCTCCTACCAAGGAGGCTGGGACCAGGCTGCAGCTCCACAAGCAGTGTCTACCCTTGATGAACATGTCCCAGGACTGGCAAAGAGAGGGACGAAGGCTTGGAGCAACAGTTGCTGCCGATGGCATGTCTCGGCCTGAGCACAGCCATGTCTTCTGGCAGCAGCTGTCCATGTTTTCTCCACACTCTGCCTCACGCTTCCCTCCCCCAGGCTCTAGGTCTCTGCTCCCAGGGCTCAGGAACATGCTTGTCCTTGGTGAGAAGAGCAAGTTAAAGCACATGGCCTACTTCCAGCAGCCTCGATGTTTCTCACTTTAAGATTAAAATAATAAAAACACACACATACAGAGGCTGGAGAGTGAGGGGGAAATTAAGTGCCATAGGAGCTGCAGCACAAAGACTCAGGCAGCACAGGGCTGTGGTAACCTGGCAACCTATGAAAGGTGTGTCAGAGTGAGTAGGACGCAAATAGACAAGTACCAGTGCTGGGAACAGTCTGGGCTGGACAGGAGGAAGGTCACAACGTGCTGGCCTCGTTCCTCATGGTGCTGAGAAGGGAGAGGGTAGAGAACAGATAGGACATGTCTGCCCACACAGCTCGTGACTCCCAGCTGCGTGTCCCCCGACAGCCTCCTAACTGATTGCCTGCTAGCTCCAGGCTCTCTCTTCTCAAATCCATTATAGATATCTCTATCAGTATCTTCCCTGAAATACTAGCTCATCATGTACCTCCCCTTCTAAAACCTCCCATGGTCCTCCAGTACGCTTCAAACATTCTCTTAGCATTCAAGGCCCTTCAGCCTGGCCACCATCTATTTTTCACTCATCAGTTTTCATTATTCAAGGAAGGACAGGAACTGGGAAAAGATGGCGTGACTATATGTCACAGGTGGGCACAGGGCATTGGGGCTGCAGCCGTCAGATGGGTGCAACTCCACATGGTGCTGTTTCCTTCTGCCCAGTGGGGCTGCATGGGAAAGAGAAGGGCGGGGGGTGTACAGCCTCAGAGCCAGGCACAGCAACAGGGCTGGGGAGGGGAAGAAAGGAACTTGCTGCCCCCTTTAGTCCAAACTTGGTGGCTGTTCCTATCCCTTTTCTTTATCTTATGGGAGAAACCACCCAGAGAATCACTGGGCTCCACCCAGGCCACCAGAGCAGCCTATATCCTGCTGCAGCCCCACCCAGGCTGGGGGTCTACCTTTGATCAAACAGAAGGGACTCTTCTCCTCTTCTTCCAGCCCCTTGTGTCGCTCTTGTTAAAAACTGGCTGGAACTTAAGTTCCATGAGGACAGGGATTTGTCTGCTTTGGAAACAGCTGAACCTCCAGGGCCTAAACTATTGCCAGAAATACAGTAAGCACTCATAAGTATCTGTTGCATGCACGCATTATCATCTTCACTTTATAGATGGGGGGAAGAAAAACTGCCATCAAGTTGATTCCAACTTCTATCCACACTAAAAGACAGAGTAGAACTGCCCCCTCGGGTTTCCAAGGCTGTATATCTTTACGGAAGTAAACTGCCTCATCTTTCTTCCACAGAGTGGCTGGTGGATTTGAATTGCCGATCTTGTGGTTAGCAGCTGGATGCTTTAACCACTGCACCATAAATAGGAAAAGTACATTTCTCAAGAAGAATACAACCAGGATGTTCCTTGGAGGTGAAGATGTCAAGACTATAGCTCTTTACTTTGGATACATCATCAGTCAAGACCAATTAAAAAAAAAAAAAAAAAAGGACATCATGTTTGGTAAAGTAGAGGGCCAACAAAAAAGAGGGAAACCCTCAGTGAGAAATGGGCTGGCACAAGAGACACAACCATGGACTCAAACCTACCAAAGATCAAAAAGCTGGAGCAGGACCAGACAACGCTTCATTCTGCAATACATACATAAGGCTGCTATGAGTTGGAGCCAAGTCATTGGCAACTAACAACAATATAGTAGCTAGTATGTAGCAACACTAAGATTCAAATCCAGGACTTCCCAGATAAAAAACATACCACACAGCACAGTCATTTAGCACAACATTTACTAGTTAGTATTAGTATTTACTGAGAACCTGATATGGGCAAGCTACTCAAGCACAGGAGATGATTCCCACTGTCAAAAACCTTTCCTGAGAGCCTATTAAGTACCATGTGCTGGGGGACACAAAGGCATGGTTCTTTAAAAGTCCTCAACTACTAGTTTAAAAGCATGATTGATCAATCTCTCTCTCATATACACACATAAATGCATATGAAAATATATGCTATCTCTATATAATACATGCAAGGAGCTCTGGTAGCACAGTGCCCAGGGCATCTAACTGCTAACCAGAAGGTTGGTGGTTCAAAGCCACCAGCCACTCCACAGAAGCAAAACTGGGCAATCTACTTCTGTAACATTTACCGCCTTGGAAACCCAGTGGGGGTCTCTGTGAGTCAGAATCGACTCGACATTGGGTTAGGTTTTGGTATGTAACACATGTCAGTATCATAATGTATATGCAAATATATATGTAAATTTTTAAAGACCAACACTATGCAGTATGGGGGGAGCTCAATGATTTAAATCATTAAGAAATGCATCAACATTTAATAGGACCCTGAACAGGGCAGGAATCACTGGAGGCAAAGTTGTTTCAGAAAGGAGGTAGAACCTGAGAGGGGCCCTGAAGAATCCAAACCCTTCTACAAGAATGGCAGAAGCAGAGGCAAAAACCAAGGGGCAGGAAGGATGTGAGAAAAAGCATGAAATCTCAGGGAACAATTGTACAGAAGTCTGACTAGTCTAAGGAGTTTTTGAAAATTTATACCTCTGTTTTTCCTGGCTAGTACAAATGGTTAATGTATTCAGCTGCTAATCAAAAGGTTGGAGATTAGCATCCACCTAGAGGCACCTAGGAAGAAAGGTGGGGATCTACCAGCCACTGAAAACCCTACGGAGTACAGCTCTACTCTGACACACGTGGGTAGCCATGAACTAGAAGTGATTCAACTAAAACTATTCTTTGTTTGTTTTTTTTTTAAACTGTTTCATGTTCTGTACCTCTGGGTAATATTTGGTTTAAAGAAAATGTCCCACTGCAATAAAAAATATATTTTTGAAAACCACTGCTCGAATTAAATCTCATTATCCTAGAGGTGGGAAATTAGAGTTGCCAAGGTTCCATAGCTAAGCTCATGACAGAACTGCTAACCAAAAGGATGGAGATTCAAGTCCACCCAGAGGCACTGAGTTGTCCAGGACACTGTTAAATCACATGGGGGTGGGGGTGGGGGTGTGAGGGGTGATGAGGGGTCCTTGCTTGGGGTCCCTCTCAGCAATATACACTCACAACTGGGACACACCCTTTGGCATCCTGTCCTACAGCAAAGGCTGCCCAGCTTTTTCTGCTGATAGTCATGAGCTGTATGTTGAGGTGTTTTTTTTTTTTTTTTTTTTTTTTCCCCCCTGCATGGCTTGTTTTGACACGAGAGAGAGGCTAATTCTCCTGGCAAATGTGGGTAATAGAGCACAGCAACAGTGCCCTCTCTGCAGAAGCAGGGACAGCCAGCTCCAACAGGGAGAAACCAGATCTAGGAGTCTGACTGGTTAGCAGCTGACCTCTCTGCTCTGGCCTCCAGTGCTCCTACACATCCCACTGGGGCTACCTTCCCTTAGGAGCACAGGCTCCAGAGCCAGACTGTTTGGAATTCCACCTCTGCCTCTTACTAGCTGTGTGACCTCAGAGAAGATACTATACCTCTTTGTGAATCTGTTTGCTCATCTGTCAAGTAAGACAATTACTTTAGGTACCTAGGAGAAAATAACCAGTAAGAGATAAATTTACCGAGTGTTCTGAGTGTTTACTGTGTTCCAGAGTTGTTGGTTGGCACAAACAGTCAAGCACTAAACTATTAGCCAAAAGGTTGGTGGTTTGAACCCACCCACAGGTACCTCGGAAGACAGGCCTGGCGACCTGCTTCCAAAAGATCACAGCCTTGAAAACCCTATGGAGCAGTTCTACTCGGCACATATGGGGTCTCCATGAGTTGGAATCAACTTTATAACAACTAACGATAACAAGTGTATTCTAGCTATTATTCTAAGTGTTTTATATGTATTAATTCATTTAAATGGTTTTATTTGACAGATGAGGAAACTGACTCATAGGTGTAGTATCTTCTCTGAGATCACACAGCTAGTAAGAGGCAGGATCTCAGATTAGGCTGAATATGAAGGTAACCTGCTATGGGGTTAGAAGAAATTGGTGGTGCCAGAGATACAAGTATAAGCCTGCTGAGATTCAAAGCCTTCTTGAGAGTCTTGGCTTGCTTTCAGCATGTCAGGGCTGGGTGCAGGTAGGGTGATGCTTCCAGCCTCTGCCAGGAAATCTCAGGTACTCAGAATCAGGTAAGGTCTCTGGCCGCCCAGCCATGTCTGGCCATTCTACCTCAGTTCCTGCACTGGGGTGGGGATGACATCTGACTGGTTCCCTATATAGAGTATTCATGTTCCAGAAGCTTGGATCCTTCATAAACATCCTGTGAGAATGAATGCTCTAGGAATTTCCTTGAGATGACTATCTTTCAGGAATTCCAGATTTGGGGGAGTTAATTAGAAACTACATTCAAAAGTCATTTCTGAACATTTTCTTGAGCTCAGGGGTCAACCTTGTGGATGTGTTTAAGAATTTACCAAACTGTTTTCCCAAAGGGGATATGTGTGACAGTATACAGACTTTTGCCTGGACCCAGAGAACACCTTGGTATCAGCACTTTTTTAAGAAGCTGAAGAGAAAGAGGAGATGGAGGCAGAGGTGGCCTCCGCCTTCCCAATCTTCTGCCCAGTATCTTCTCCCCAGGATCTGGAGAAAGGAATGCCTTTAAGACTTAGGTTACATCTAGGAACAGCCTAGGCTCAACTCTTACTTCTTAGAAGATCTTAAACTTTTTGTCTTTATATCCCAGCACCTAGCACAAGGCCTGGCTCTCAGCAGGAGCTTGAAGAAAATTGGCAAAACTGAACACAGACTCTGATTCTCCAGCACTTGACTCAGAAACAGCCACACTCATATTTGAGCCAGGCGTGTCTATCACATCTTTACAACTACCAGTGTCCCTGTTAGACTATTTTACTATACTTACAGGGCAAAGGGCCATCCTAGGGATTCTATGATGTTCAGTAATTATGATTATTATGTTATTCAACACACACACTCAATAAACTCAGCTTCCTGATTACTCAAGCTTCTTGATCGCCATCTCCTGATCACTTTTCAAAAGGAAGACATATTAGAAGTGCAACCATATTCCCACCTTCCCCTACATATCACTCTGCCTCACCACTCTGGTCTCCTTACTGTCACCTGTACATCCCTATTCTTTTCACCAAATGCTTTTCTCACTGTTGCTTTTACTTGAGATGTTCTTCTCTCTCCTATAGTGCAGGTTCCAACCATATTTCAAGGCCACATTTGAGTTCCTGACTTCCACAGAGCCCGAGAATTATATATGCTGCAGGAATCTATTCTCTACTGCTGCTTCACCTTTTGCTAGACCTAGTGCCGTATGGTTCAGCAGTTAGTAGCTCTGGCTTTCAGGTGTGTTGCCTTGGCCTTCTGTCCTCGCCTGTCCCACCACTACTTTACAGAAATTTCTTTCTGAATTCAACAGTGATGTCAGACAGAGCAAGCTGAGTTTAGTCTTGGTTCCATTACTATTTGTCAATGCCAGTGTTCCTTCCTCACACCTCATCCTCATTGGTTTGTATGTTGCTGCTCCTTATCATTCCTTTCTTAAAGCCCCCCTCCTATTTCTAAATCCATGTTACTATCCTAGACTATCTGCCTCTTCCAAAGTGACTCTGCTTCCATCTGTGCTAATCCCTGGATCCTGTGCCCTAGAGCACCTTCACACCTCTGGCTTTTTCCTCACCTCTGAAGGTGACTCTCACATTTTCAATTCTGACCATTCTTGGAATACTTGTTAGACGGCCGACTTGATATCCCACTGTCACCTCATGTTCAATGTAATAGCTTAAATCCACTCAGTAATTATAAGTTGAGGGCCTGCTAAGGCTAGGGCATGTTCTAGCCATTGGTAAGCAAATCAGATAAGCAGTCCTTGCCCTCTGTGTCTTTTTCTGTATTTTTATGCTTCTATAAAAATGAAAGACTCGATCTCATAGAACTTGAATTCTGGGGTCAAGATCACAAGTCCTCATCCAAGCAGCTTCCCTTCAAATCCCCATCACCTATACTCTCATTCTCCAAGCCTGTGCTGTAGTCACATGATTCCTCCTTCTTCCCCTATATCCAAGGACTCTCCACCTTTCCTTTAAGGCTTTCACCTGTCTTTTCTCCTTCCTAGGACCACAATTCCCATTACCTCTTAATTTCTGATAGAAAACATGAGGGAAGAGGGAAAAACTCTTCAATGCCGGGTTCCAATGCTGGCACTACCACTTGCTGAATAACCTCTCACTTATGCTTTAATTTGCTCATCTATTAAATGAATAGTTTCACCAAACATTCACAAAGGCACCTTCTGGCTCTAGCACAGGACAAGTTTCCGGTATTCCCTGAGCAGCATAGCCCCTGAGGTCTGGCATATTCCTCCTGGGAACTCTAAGCAGCCTAAGATGAAAGACCTTATTCAAGAGGGGAACCCAGCCCAGTGACAGTACCTTCCAAGTGCTCCCTGGCTCTTTCTCTCCAGCCAGCCTGAGCTTTTACTGTTTGCAACCTTGTGACTCTGGATTACCTGACCTTGAATCAAGCCAATATTGCACTGCTGCTGGGACCTCTTCTGACCTGACTGCCTATAACTGGGGAAGCCTTGCCTGTTCACTTTAGACCCTGTTCTGCTGACACAAACTGGCCTGACTTACGGCTGTACAACCAGGATGCTGCTGCCAGCCTGATTCTGAATTCTCCCTGGGCTATCACCATGGTCCCTACTGATGGGTCTGCCTTGCCCTGGTCTCTGCAGTGTCCTCCAAGTTCATCCCATCTTCCAAGTAGGATCCACCACCTTCCTGTGATTGAGTCATTCACTCCACCAATATTCACTACAACGTCAACTCCATGACAGGCACTGTTCCATGTGAGACACATCAGGACGGAACCAATCACTTCCCATACTAACATATCCCATTGCTAGGACAAGCTTCCCTACTGAATATAGGGAACTATTATGTATGTGTATGTATGTATGTATGTGTATGTATATGTATATGTATATGTATATGTATATGTATATGTATATATATATATATATATATATATATAGTAATAATATAGTTTAAAAACTATAATATATAGTTTTAGAGTTGGATAATATATATGTATTATCCAACTCTAAAACTCAAACCAAATCTGTTACCTTCAAGTCAATTCTGACTCATACCAACCCTATGGGAAAGAGGAGAACTGCCCTGAAGTTTTCCAAGACTATAATCTTTACGGAAGCAGACTGCCACATCTTTCTCCTGTGGAAGTGCTGGTGGGTTCAAATTGCTAACTTTCAGGTTCACAGCTGAGCACTTTAACCACTGCACTGCCAGGGCTCCTTATCCAACTCAACCATTATGAAATTCTTTTGCTCAACAAGTATTTATTGAGTACCTACTACATGTCTGGCTCTATTCCAGGCACTGTAATGAAACAGTTTTGGGAAAGGCAACTTTCTATGTAGTACAATGGTTAAGAGCATGAGTTCTGCAGCCATAACACCAATTGTGTGACCTTGGGCAATTACAAAACCTCTCTGAGCCTCAGTTTCCTCATCTGAAAAGGGGGGCAAAGATACTCACTTATTTTATAGTTAACTGATAAGCTTCCCTGAGGAATAAATGAGATAGCCTATGTAAAATACAGTATGTGACACAAAGTAAACACTTGGATATCAACAATTTTTATTTTTATGTGAGCCCAAAGACGCCAATCCCTGTCCCACCTCATGGAACCAATGTTCCAACAGTGCCTTTGTAGATGAGTATCCATAGAATGTAGCCCCGATTTCAATATAGTTCACAAGAAATAGTACTAGAGAGCTCTGGTGGCAGAACGGATAAGGCATATTTGGCTGCTAACCCACCAGCCACTCCGCGGAAGGAAGATGGGGAAATCTACTTCTATAAAGATTTACAGCCTCAGAAATGCAATGGGGTTCACTATGAGTCGGAACTGGTTTGGTCTGAGTTTGTGCAAGTACTATACATAATCCTAATGCAATAGTCTTGCCGATAGCACTGAAGTTATGAATACCAAAAGCTACTGGGGAGAAGACAGTTGAAATACATATATCCAATAATATATAGAGAATTCCTATAAACCAGTAAGAGGAAGACAATATAAAAATAAGCGAAAACCTGAGCAGGTATTTCACAAAACAGGAAACCCAAAAGGCCAGTATCATGAAAATACACATTCAGACCATAGTACACCACCACTAGGCACCCACTAGAATGAGTATAATAAGAAAGAAAGAAAGAAAATACCAAATATTGACAGAAGCAGCACAACCAAAACTTTCAGTTTACTGGTGGAAGTATAATTGGCACAACTGCCCTGGCACTATCTACTACAACTACGATCCAGAATTCTACTTGGAGGTATCTTCCTAACCAAACCAAAACCAAACTCACTGCCATCGAGTCGATTCTGACTCATAGTGACCCTTCAGGACAGCACAGAACTGCCCCATAAGGTTTCCAAGTCTATAAATCTTTACAGAAGCAGATTGCCTCATCTTCCTCCCATAGAGCAGGTGGCAGGTTTGAACTGCCAACCTTTTGGTTAGCAGCTGAGTGTTTTAACCATTACATCACCAGAACTCTACATATCTAACAAGGGACATAAATGTCTACATATACATATACATATAATCTCAGGTCCCTGGGTGGTGCAAATGGTTTACACCTGACTAGTAACCTAAAAAGGAAGCCCTGCTGGCACAATGGTTAAGCACCTAGCTGCTAAATGAAGGTCAGTGGCCAAAACCACCAGCCATTCTGTGGGAGAAAGATGTGGCAGTTTATTGGAAACCAACCTTACTGGTTCCCATAAAGATTTGTAGCCTTGTAAACCCTCTAGGCAGTTCTACCCTGTCCTATAGGGTCATTATCAGTTGGAATTGACTTGATAGCAATGGGTTGAGTTTGGTTTTAACCTAAAAAGTTAGCAGTTCAAACTCACCCAGTAGTACAAAAGAAGAAAGGCCTGGCAATCTGCTCCTGTAAAAATTACAGCCAAGAAAATCCCATGGAGCAGTTCTACTCTGTAACATATGGGTTTGTCATGAGTCAGAATCAACTCAATGGCAACACGTTTGGTATATATATATATATACATATATGTGTGTATACACACACACACACACACACATATGTATATATCTATGGGAGTTCTGGTAGCATAGCGGCTAAGACACTTGCCTGCTAACCAGATGGCTGGCGGTTCAAACCCACCAGCCACTCCTC
>NW_006921600.1:19635348-19671888 GCF_000298275.1 Orycteropus afer afer | reverse complement strand
AAACCCACCAGCCACTCCTCGGAAGGAAGGTTGGGCAATCCTACTTCCATAGTGATACTGCCTCGGAAACCCAAGGAGGGGTTGCTATGAGTCGGGGTCGACTCGACGACACATAACAACAACAACAATAATAAAACAAAATTTTATACAGCATGAAAATAGAAAACTACAACAGCATACAACACGGATGAATGTCACAAACAAAATGCTGAGTGAAAGAAGCCAAACACAAAAGAGAACATACTGCATGACTTCATTTCATATCAAGTTGAAAAATGGGCAAAATTCATTTGTGATTTTAGGAGTCAAAATAATGGCTACTTTGGACAAGCAGTTATTAGCTGGAAAGAAGTATAAGGCATCTTTTGAGGTTCTGTTTATTTTCTTGATCTGGGTTCTGGTTACACAGTGTGCTCATTTTGTGCTGAACACTTAATGATTTGTTCACTTTTCTGTACATATGTTATAAAACCAAACCAAACTCACTGCCATTGAGTTGGTTCTGACTTATAGCAACCCCCACTGGGTTTCTGAGGCACTAAATCTTTACAGAAGTAGATTGTCCCACGTTCCTTCTGCAGAGTGGCTGGTGGGTTTGAACCGCCAACCTTCTGGTTAGCAGTCAAATGCCTTAGGCACTGTGCCACCAGAGCTCCTTATATAAATTATACCTCAATTAAAAAAAAAAAAAATTACTGGAAAAAAAAGTTAATGAAAAAGATTTTTTTAAAAAATGGAGAAAATGGGCATTTATCCAAATAGGTTGTTACCTCAACAACAGATTTTAGTGCCTACCATCTCTGCTCACAAAATCTAAAAGACACAGATACATTTCTGATCACTTTTCCATTTGCATTTTAATATACTATGGAAATGTTTATACAACTTCTGTACCATATAAACTACATACTTTTTCAAAACTCCAAGTCAGTTTGTCAAGATTTATGTTCTATGAGAATAAGCACAAAACACACAGTGTTAGAAATATATGTTAAAATATGAAGTGATTTTTATGAGGAACATGTAAGATTTTTAATGAGACAGAAGTGGTGGTGGCCAGAGGTGAAGGGAACAAAAGGCAAAATGAGTGAGGGACGGAGGAGAGGATATGGTCCAAATCAGCAATCTAGAGCTTAAATTCTTATCAGAGTGCTGAAGTAACTGGGCCTAGAAGCAAGGACTCCCAAGCAGAAGCTAGAAACTCAAAGACAAGTTCAGGATCTAAGAAGCAAGACGGGAGCTAAATTGTGAAGTGGCTCAGGAACAAAGTCAAAAGAATCCAGAATGCTGATAGATGACTGAAGGTCGTACCAAGAGTTTAGGAGAAAAGTGATCTGCACTTCCTGACCCAGGGCAGGAAACAGTGGCTGGGTGTGGGCAGCCTTGGTACACAAGGAAGTGACCTCAGCTGATCGTGGAATAAGAGGATATAGCCTTGGGTGTGCTCAGACCTGTGGCAGGGATGAGTAAACCAGCCTTACAGGGAGGTTCTTTCTCTACTGGGTGTGACTTTCTAAACACACACACGCTGATCTGTTCAATCCATTCAAATATTTACCATCATTGAACAGGACTTCTGGGGCTTTTAGTTACGAAATCCCTAGTGGCCAGCTAAAATAGCAGTCATCTAGAACCTGACTCCTTGAGCCCACAATTGTCATCTCAATTTTTTACATGAGATTAAGGGAAGCAGTGAACTGAAACTCTCAGAATATCAAGGACTGTTGTTTAATCCTTTCCCTGGTGATTTCCACCAATATAGGAAGATAGAAAAGAGCTATACTAGTGTAGCAGTTCAATGATCAGCTACTACCAGAAAGGCTGGCAGTTGGAACCCACCCTGTGGCTCTGCAGGAAAAAGACCTGGCAATCTGCACCCATACAGATTCCAAAAACCAAACTCCTTGCCATCAAGTCGATTCCAACTTATCATGACCCTCACTGAGTCACCAAGGTTATAAATCTTTACAGAAGTAGACTGCCTCATCTTCCTCCCATGGAGTATCTGGTGGCTTTGAACTGCCAGCCTTATGGTTAGCAGTCAAATGTCTTACCCTCTACACCACCAAAACTACAGCCACATAGAAAACTCTATGGGACAGTTCTACTCTGTCACATGGGGTTGCTCTGAGTCGGAATCAATTCGATGACACTCAACAACAGCAAGACTGTAAACTCAAAAAAAGCAAAAAGGTAACTCTAAAGTCATTTGTAAATTATTATTTACTCCCCTAAGTGGAATTAGGAGGAGCCCTGGTGGCACAGTGGATAGGCACTCAGCTATTAACAGTAAAGTCAGTGATTCAAACCCACCAGCCATTCCATGGGAGTAAGATGTGGCAGTCTGCTTTCATAAAGGTTACAGCCTTGGAAACCCTATAGGACAGTTCTACTCTGTCCTCCGCGGTCACTATGAGTCACCATGAGTCAGATTCAATGCAACAGCAAAGGTTTGGACTTTTAAGTAGAATTACCTTTCTGCTTGGCATGGCCTCATCAGAAAATCTACTTGCCCCTCTCCCCGCCAGACACATAAAAATTAAGTAAATGTGCTAGAGGCAAAGAAATAACACAAAGATGTGAACAGGGGGCAGGATGTCAACTGCACTCCAGGAGAGCCTCTGTATTTCCCAGGTTGTCTGCTTTACCTTGGTGTCTGCCCTGCCAAACTCTTTCCACACCACTCCCATCTCCTCTACTTTGCCCACATCATAGAGTTCTGTTCACACCTTGACTCTCTGACATCACAACTCAAGAGTCCTTAAAAGTTTTCCTGAAATTAAAAAAGTCACTGCATTAGAATCCACACATAATTAACATCCCTTTATCATCTAGAGCAATCTAAGGTCCTTACTTTGGAAGACTTCTCATTCCCTTGTTCTTGCCTTAAATCAACCTTGCCAACTGCAGGAGAATGCTGTTGGCAGATGAGAGATGCAGCAGGCAGCTGAGGTATCTGGAAACAGGCGGAGACTTCTATCTGGGACGCAACATCATGTTCTCCTGGGCAAGGAATATGTGTTTCCTGCCTTTAAGAGAACCTTAGCAAGTAGAAGTCAGTTCTGCAGGACACAGCAAACACCTCAGTGGTGCCAAGAGGGAAAAAAACAGCTCTAGGCTAGACTCCTAACAAACCCACATGATGTTGGCCTAGAATGGCTTCCCTGTTACTCTTAAAGTTTATCTCAAAGTATCAGCACCTTATGTCAAGATCATAGCTTGTATATATGCACCAGCAACACAGCTACACAAATCTCCCTATAAGGCCTACTTGGAATACATGTGTGCTTAACAAGTGGTATTCTATGGGAAACACACCCCATGTGGTATAAACAACTCCCTAAATATAATCATTATACCCCAAAAAACCACTGCCATTGAATGGATTCCAACTCATCGTGACCCAACAGGATGCACCAGAACTGCTCCACAGGGTTTCCAAGGCTAATTCCAAGATGACTGCCTCATCTTTCTCCTGTAGAGCGGCCGGTAAGTTCATACCAACCTTCTGGTTAGCACTCGAATGCCTTAACCTGTGTTAAGGAGCCAGCAGAGCTCCTATAATCATTATAAGACACAAGTATTTCACGAACAGGGTTCACTGCAAATGCTGAGGAAAAGGTGGATCAGGGAACAAAGGAAGAAAGCGATGGCTAGTTGGTTCCTAGTTTTAAAAAATCTCCAACAGAAGCAGTGAGCTGAATGAAAAGACACCTCAATGCCATTTCTATAAACTATACCACTATATCAATGTTAGGAGGTCCACTGGTGGTGCTCAACTACCAAACAAAAGATTGGTGACTTGAAACCACCCAGTAGTGTTGCAGAAGAAAGGCCTGGCGATCTGCTTCTGTAAAGATTACAGTCAAGAAAACCCTATGCTCTACTCTGTAACACAAGGTGTCACCAGGAGTCAGATTCAACTCAACAGTAGATGATACCTGGGCTTCTTAGTCTCAGCACTACTTGACACTCTGGCATGCACAGTTAATTGTTGTGGGGGGCTGTCCTATGCATTATAGGATATTTAGCAGCATTCCTGGAGTCTACCCAATAGATGTCAGTCGCATCCTCCCTCTCCTCCTCAGCTGTGGCAACCAAAAATGTCTCCAGGCATTGCCCAATGTCCCTTAGGAGGCAAGCTTTCCTATGGCTACAAACCACTGCCTTATACTAACAAATTAAGTCACATAAGCAAGATCTCAAAAAAAAAAAAAAAAAACCACAACTCACTGCCATCAAATCAATTCCGACTCATAGCTATCCTCATTTGGTTTCCAAGGCTGTAAATCTTTATGGAAGCAGGCTGCTCCATCTTTTTTCCTTGGAGCAGCTGGTAGGTCTGAACCACTGACCTTTTGGTTAGCAGTCAAATTTCTTAACCACTACACCACCAGAGCTCCTTAGACAAGATCCCAACCCTGGACAATCAATGTAATCTACTCTGGAAAGAGCTGAGGAAATTTAGCCTGGTCATTATCTCCTTGGGCACTGAGGAAACAAGCTACCCTAGGCAAGTAAGGCATTGCCATCACATCTGAGAAAGGAAGCGGTGAAGATTTTCTCACCAGCAGACCATCTACTCTCAATTTCATGAAACTTGTCTCCTCCCAGACACAACCCACATCAGAAGACTCATCGACCAAAGAGGAATCTGCAACTTCTAAAGAGTCTCAAAGCCCACCCACAGCCTTCCCATCACAGCTCACTTCGTGTGTTGGGTTTATAAATAACCATGCTGGAAAGGTGGAAAGTATATCCCAGTTCTTCAAAACCTTGTTCAAGGGACCATCGCAGCTCTTCCCTTTCCTGCATTCACCAACTTTGACAAAAAGCTATCCTGAGGATTCCAGATGTCCTAAGAGAAAAATCTATAAAAGCTCAAGTCTTATCCTCTAGGGCCTTGGGAGTCAAGGTTGGCAACATTGCCAAAAGGTATGAAAAAATGTGTGGGCCAAGGCAAGCAAGGTACTGAAGTCAGAATTCCACAGATACACAACAGAGGGATGGCAGACCAAATCCCCAGATCAACATCAGCAGTGGGGGAGAAGCCAAGTCTAGAGGAGCAGAAACTAGGGAGGTGCTTATAGACACCCAAGTCCTCCTGGATGGGCTGAGAAGCTTCTGGGCCTTAGAAACTGAAAGAGCTTGTATAATCACAGACTTGCCCAAGCAGTGGGGATGTTAACTACGTCATTGACTATAAATCTAGTCCACTTGGGGCTAGCTTTAGCTCACTACAAGCCGGCCCCTCACCAGCTACAGTTTTGCTAAATTTAGTGCTGTTCCAAGCCACCCAAACCACTCTGCTCTTCGTGTCCATTTCAAGTTCACGCGGGGACAGACAGAGAGGAGCGGGACCTGTCGAGAAGAGATCTGCCCTCATGTGACCCTCCCCCTTCCCGCTGAAGTCAGGGGCCCAGAGCAAAGGAAGACGTGAGAAACCACAGTCCAGTGTCTCCAGAGTTCTGATAGCAGTCTTTGCCCCCAAGGCGGCATAGAGAGTAACAAAAGGGCACTGACCCCACAGGAAACACCCTTCCCTCTGCCCACTCCACACAGACTTCACTCTTTGATTATCACAGATGTAAGGGCAGGAAGGGGTCCTGTTCCCTCAGACAAGAGCTTGGAGTTACACATATGAGATAGTGGGTGGTACAGAGGGACACCCTGATGACATCCTGGAGGAAGATCCCTACGTAATGTTCTGGATAATCTTAAAGATAAAAGTGCATTCAATCAAGTATTCAGAGACACTAAAACAGAGAGGTTAAGATAGTGGTTTCTCAGAATTTCAAAATCTCATGCAATCTGGACATTTTTTGGTGCCACTGAAGTTAGAGGAACCCCTGAAACCACTGCTCTCAGATCATCTTTAAAACCTTAACCCAAAAATATCCTGACATCTTTTAAAACCAAACAACAGTTTAGCTTAACTAGTAAAAAATACCTGCCTTGAGCATTGGGATCTTCTAAAGAACTATCTATAGGAGATCAAATTGATGACAAGTCAAAAGATCAGACAGATAGCTTAGCAGTGAGTTCATGTTAATATGGAAGAGGATCAATCTGGAAAAGCAAAATGAGAACAGTTGCCCTCCTTTTCAAACAACTCAAAGAATATAATCAAGGTCACTGAACTGTATGTACGGAAACTGGTGAATTAGTGTCCTTTCTGTTTGTGTATTTTCAACAACAAAAACATAAATTTTTCACATATATAGGTTTATATACATACATACATATTTATAGGCGCTCTGGCAGCATAGTGCCTAAGGCACTTGACTGCTAACCAGAAGGCTGGTGATTCAAACCTACCAGCCACTCCTTGGAACGAAGATGGGGCAATCTACTTCCGTAGTGATACTACCTCGGAAACCCAAGGAGGGGTCGCTATGAGTCGGGTCCGACTCGATGGCATATAACAACAACAACAACAACATTTATATATGTTTATATTTATAGGATCTCTAGTGGTGCTATAGTTAGAGGACTGGGATGCTAACCAAAAGGTTGGCAGTTCAAACCCACCAGCCACTCTGTGGGAGGAAGACAAGGCAGTCTGCTTCTGTAAAGATTTACAACCTTGGAAACCCTGTGGGGGTTGCTAATAGTTGGAATCTACTCAAAGGCATTAGGTTTTAAAGTGTGTATATTATATACATATGTATGTGTGAGTGTGTATATATGTATGTAAATACATATATATGTACACACACACACACACACACATAATCATGGTTCCCAACCTTACCTGCACATTGGGATCATCTGGGAAGCTTAACAAACTACTGATGCCTGTGATTTAGTTGGTCTGGGGTGTGTGGTCTGGACTTTAGAAATTTTAAAAGTTCTCTAGGTGATTCTAATGTTCACACGAGTTTGGGTTAAGAGCATGAGGTTCTGTCTTCATTGGCTTCTGCCTGCCTGAAGTTCTGCCTTCAGACTGGGGTTGGAGAGGAGGGTTCCTGACCCAACCACTCCATTGTTATATGACCCTGTGCAAGTTATTTAATTTCTATGTCTCCATGTCATCAACTATACAATGCATGCAACAATCTGTAACACCTATCTCAGAGGACTGAATGAGACAGACTGTAAGGTACACAGAACAGTGGTCTGTTGTTAAGTGCTCAAGAAAAGTTACGAATCAACACTATTGCTGTTATAATGATAAAGAGGACGAAGAGAAGAGAGGTAGTGCAAAGACTGGATTCATGCTGCCCAACGAATAGTCTCTAAGACAGAAACTGCGATTATTTTGAGAAGAGGGGGAGGGAAAATAGGGATGAGGGCAAAAGAGGCTTCCCAGTGATCTGACTTCAGAAGAAGCACCCTCTCTGTCTTTGTTCTCTTATCATTCTTCCTACTTTCGATGTCCTCCCTTCTCCACATCTTTCTAAATTATTTTACCATTCTGGCCCCAGCTTTGACTGCTTTCTCAAGTCTCCAACATGTACCCCCATGTCTTTTACTCTGGAACTTTATAATTTGCTACCCTGAGCAGCTACCAGCCAAATAATGATCTGCCTACAGGAAGGTTGAATGCTTTGGTATGAACTCATCTTGTCTCTTCAAACAGACCATGAGCAACTGGGGGGTAGAGCTCAATCCTCATACTTCTGTGTGCCCCCTATTGCACCTAGCACCATGCTGGGAACACAGTCATTAATTAATAAATATTTGTGGAATGAAAATGTATGTTGAGATAGCAGAACCAACTGCACAGCACAAAGGAACCAGGCTTGGTGCCCAGGAGAAACAGAGCCAGCACCCAAGGCCCAGGGAATCCTGAGCTCCCCACACCATGGATACAAGGACATATCACCAGCCCATTCCATCACCAGAGACCTTACCTACCCATTCCCAGGGTGTATCTGTACAAGAGCCCACAGCAAAAGGAATGCCAAACAAACAATTCCACATCCCCAAGATGTCAGCAGTCCCCAACCTCACAAGTGAGTCCATTTCTCTGGTCACTCCTGCTATGAAGCCACTGACCCTCCTGATTCCCTAAACCCAACACACCAAGCAAAACCCAGCTCTGCCCACATGGGAGTCCAGAGCAGCTGGCCACCAACAGGCTGTAAGCCTCTTACAGATTAAAGGTCCTAACTTAAACCTCTATTTGAGGTAAGACAAGTGGGTCAGTGCTTGGCAAGCCAGCCTGTGCAGTTGATGGAAGGCAAGGCAAATGTGATGCAAGAAGGCTCCTTTCCTTTGGGGGAACCATGGATCTAAATGGAGTCACTGAGGGGCAGCCAGCTCATTCCAATCCACCAGCATCTGCCCCAGATCACATGAACTCTAACCTCCCTACCCAATGAATCTGAGAAACAGAGAACAGGGCAAAGTCAAGAGTTGAGATGACTTCCTCACCCTGCCCTGCCCTTGATATACAGGGAAGAAAGATTTGCCGCTAAAACAAAATTATACACACACACACACACACACGCTCTAAGGAAATAGCTAACAAAACCAGGAACCACGAGAGAAAAGAAACAAGGGGCTTGAGAAGCTGCATTCTAGGGAATCGTACCCTAGGTGATTAGGGAGGGAAAGACAACTGATGTCAAAGGTACTTTTGCTCTTATTCCCCAGTTAAGGTTTTCCTGGTTTCTCTCCCCAACTCCTCTGCAGCATGAGACACCAGGCACAGAGAGGTGGGGGCAGGGAGTGAGTGGGTAAGCAGCCGCAGACAGGCCTAGGATCACGCTGGGAGAGCCTGACTCCGGCTGCTTTTTTTTTTTTTTTTTAAAGGAAAAAAAAGACATTTCACTACATCTGTCTCCACAGACATGGTCTGGGGAAATGGCCGGAACCCAATGTCTACTCAAAGAGCAAAGAACTCCTTCTAGGACAGTATTACTCAAACTTTTTAGACCCTGACACATAGTAAGAAATAAATTTTACATGGTGACCCAGCAGACATACACGTGCACTTGCATAGGTGTGTATCTCTCTATATATTTAAATAAAGCAGCATTGGTGGCACAGTGGTTACATGCTCTTCTGCTAACCAAAAGGCTGGTGTTTTGAACCCACCAACCTCTATGTAGGACAAAGACCTGGTGATCTGCTTCTGTAAAGATTACAGCAAACGGTATGGAAAGTGAATTTGCTTTGTAAATTTTCACCCAAATCACAATTAAAAAAAAAAAAAAAAAAGATTACAGCAAAGGAATTCTTTGGGTCAGTTCTACTCTGTCACATGGGGTCGCTATGAGTGGGATTCAACTCAATGGCACCCACAACGACGACACAGCTCTACAACTGAAGGTTCCAAGCAAGCATATTCATCCTAACTACATACTATGCAATCCAGTATTTTATAATCTTTTGTTTTTTAAATGCTAGTCTCAACCCACTAAATTGATGTCACCACCCATTAAGGCATCTAGACCAGCAGTCCAAAAAGGGAGAGGAGCTTTCTCCTCAAAAGAACTTGTAAAACTCCTTCACAAACTAATCTCCTCCCTGCAAAGCAAACTTCCAGTAAGCACACAAGTGGCAAACATCAGCAGAGGTGAGGAAGAGTCTGAATCCCAACTGCCAAATTCCTTCCCTGGGATATGCACCAAGCAATGGCTGCCCCAGAGTCCCCAGGTTTTGCTCAGGGTTCAGGGAGCTCAGAAGTTCTCTTCTTCCCTCTCCAATGGTGCCTTCTGATGCTGGCCCAGGATTTAGCCCAGCCTTTTTGGTTTGGGCAGGGCTGGTTCTCAATCCACACTGTTCACTGGGATAAAGCATTACCTCACCACTCCTCAACCGCATCCCCTCCACAGATGAATGTACCTATGACACATAAAGGCAGAAATGTCAACACTGTACTGCCCACATTGTTTTTCTCTAAATGGCCTATTTGTATATCTGACATGCTACAGAGTCCTAGAGGACAGAAAAAGATTTTTCCTTTTGGTTTTTACTGAAGATGCACAGGCGTTTTAATAGGAATCTTTATAGCAACTGAAACAAAAATGATCCAATTTTAAAACATTCTCAGCCCAATCTTTCTGGTTTTCTAAGCAGCCAGTAAAAATCTGGCTGCTGCCTCCTCCAGGCAGGCATCCCTGATGGATCAGGACAGCTAAGGAATTCTCCAAATCATATACTGTATGATATGAAACTGACTCCTTTTCACATTTACCATTCCTAGAAATATAACATATAGCTTGTTTGCATTTGTAATTACTGTTTGGTGGGTACCTGAATTGGAAACCGTGTCACAGAGAGCTGGCATTAAGTACTTCATACCTCTGAATTAATGCTTTATAAAGGTGTTTTTCTTCTTTTTATTTGGTTCCAGGTAAGGGTTTTGTCCCCTGCTAATTGAAGCAAACATTAGATCCCTCCACTCATAGCAGTACAGGGACCCTCCCCTTCTCCACTGCTTCCCATAGCTCAAGGGTGTCACTATTGGGCCTATTATTACCAGGGCCCTCCAAACCCAGAAAGCCTGCATAGTATACACTTCTCTGAGTTAATTCCCAAAGACTCTGGAGTGTGGGGTCGCCTTGAGTTGGAATCGGCTCCATGGTCACTAACAACAACAAAAAGGCATTTGACAATGACTCCACAGCCTACACCATTTACCAGTCGACTCTGACTCACGGCGACCTCATATGTGTCTTGGAGAACTGTGCTCCACAGGTTTCTCACTGGCTGATTTTTTCAGAAGGATATCACCAGGCCTTTCTTCTAATGCCTTTCTTCCACCTCTGGGTAGACTCAAACTCCCAACCTTTCAGTTAGTAGCTGAGCATATTAATTGTTTGTACCGCCCAAGGACTCTCTCACAGACTATAAAACGAAACACCAAACCCACTGTCATCAAGCTGATTCCAACTCATAGCAACCCCCACTGCATTTCCAAGGCTGTAAATCTTTATGGAAGTAGACTGCCTCATGTTCCTCCTGCAGAGCAGCTGGTGGGTTTGAACCACTGACCTTCTGGTTAGTAGCCAAATGGCTTACCCACTACGTCCACCAGAGCTCCTTTTACAAACTGTATAAGGTTTTATAAATTGGGATCTGTGAATTTCCTGATGGTGTATGCAAAAGCATGTACTGTGATTTTTCTTGTTTTCCTAGAGCAAAGAACTATAGCTTCCATGCAATTCTTAATGAGCACACAAGAGGTTAAGAACCACTGAAACCAAATTCCTTAGAAAGCTGGTCAACACCCTCCCAAGACTGCCCTAACTTCCCAATATAACACCGTCTCTATCATATACACCCCTCAGAGCACAATGACCACCTTGTCCAAACAAATTATTTCCTCCTTCATCTCTACCTCTGCATGTGTACTTTCAGGTAAAGTTCTATTCATCTTTACCACCTACCTATTAACAAATAGGTTTTTACTGAGCACCTGGTACGTATCACACTGTGCCAAGCTCTGAGGACACAGCCATGCACAAGACAGGTGAGATCTTCTTCCTCATGTTCCATGACGTTTCTCAATTTCTACCCTGCTCCTGGCTAACAGAACATGTTATGAAACTTCATTCATGTTCCTCTGTATGCTCTGTCTTCTGTTTCAGGTGTATGCAACTGTTTCCCTCTCTAACCCATTAGCTCCTGAGGACAAACACCATGTCTCATTCACCTTGGCCATGTTCCTTCCTCTCATCCCCATCCCAAAAAAGGAAATGGACACAATGCCTTTCACATAGGAGGACCTATCCAAAAGTACATCAATGAGCAGATGCTGATGGTTAACTAGTGGTCTAAGAAGCAAAGATAAGTAAAACAAAGACAAGTCTTGCTCAGTGACACAGGGTCCAGCAGACAGTGGGAGATGGTCTCTGCTGCAGCAGAAAGCACAGAGGGCCTCTGTTCCTGCCACAGCCTGCAGTTCTTGGTCCAGCCACTCATCTTTTAAATTGTGCTTCTGGTCACGGCATCTGGAAAAACAATTCTAAGTGTATACATCCTCCTAGATTGTCAAGGTATTAGAGAAGCATTCAGCCTGGACGTCTGCACAAGCATTTTCAGCATATGTGGAATGGGCTGAAGACATGCCACAATGCTGTAAAGACATACTGCCTCTCTAAGAAGATAGCTGGCTAGCTTAGCTATCCTGGCCATCGTTTCCCACTCGCTCTCCTCCACGGCCCCTGCTAGCTCACTTCCAGAGCAGCATCTGAACACAACCACCTACCTTCTAAATTACAACATGTCAGTGGAGCAGCTGCCATCTTTGTACCTGTCAGATCCAGAATCAGGCAAAGTAAAAACATCACGACTGTGAATGCTATTTTCCCCAACGTCATAAAAGCTTTCAACACTGTCAAAAGAATGGGATCTGGCAGCCACCAAAGAAATCTAGATGCTGGACTTAGTTGTCCAACAAATATACTCTTATGGTATTGGAAAGGAGCCCTGGTGGCACAATGTTAAGTAGTTTAAATGCCAGCAGTTTAAACCCACCCAGTGACTCCATGGGAAAAAAAAGACCTAGAGATCTGCTCCTATAAAGATTAAAGCCTAAGAAACCCTATGGGGCAGTTATACTCTGTAATAAAATCACAGAGAATAGATCTAGTCAAGATTTAGTAAGCAAATATTTTTGAAACCCAGTGCTATGCTAGGCACTATGAGCAACAGAAATGACTTATCTTTGCCCTCAAGTAGATTAAAGACTGGTTAGGAAGTGAGGTTAATGTAGGAGAAACAATTAGAGCAATGGTCCCTGGTGTGGCATGTATAAGATCCACTGGGGTGAAGAAAAATGTTAGACTATTTAATTATATTTACTTTTTCTTTAAAGCTAAGAAATTAAACTTTACTATTATTTAAGATGGAGTCCCTGGGAGGCACAAATGGTTAATATGCTCGATCACTAATCAGAAGGTTAGAGTCCACCCAGAGGCACCTTGGAAGAAAGGGCTGGCAATTTACTTCCCAAAAAAATCAGCCACTGAAAACTCTATGGAGCAGTTCTACTCTGACACACATGGGCTCACCGTGATTGAGAACTGACTCAGTGGCAACTGGTTCGTTTTGGTTTATCATTTAATATATGAATTGACACTGGTGTACTCCTTCAATCCGTGTGTTTGTCAGTCACAGCTATTTAAGGTAGAGGAAGCCTCTATATATCTGAATAAGAGACCCAAAATGCAGTGGCACCGCCAGTTGTCTATGTACTTTATTATAGTCTACAAGTACCCAGTTAAGCACATTAAAGATACCATCTTCAATGCAATAAATGACAGTCCTTTGTAATGAGATGGTGAGACCTGAATATCGCCTCACCCCACTGTTACTAGTTATCTCATAGCAAACTACGTGAAAGAGTTGCTCAACTTAAAAAGGAATTATATATTATTTTTTATTTTACCAGGAAACAAGGATTCCAGGATTTACCGACTTCTTCTCTAATGAGTAGAGTCTCTGGGTGGTGCAAATGGGTAACATGCTCAGCTGCCAATCAAAAAGCTCAAAATTCAAGTCCACCTTGGAAAGTCTGGTGACCTACTTCTGGAAAACTAGCCATTGAGGACCCTTTGAAGCACAGTCCTTCTCTCACATGCATGAGGTCACCATGAGTTGCAGTCAACTCAATAGCAACTGTTTTTTTTCTGTAATGAATGCCCATCAGTAGAACACTACTTAATGGGTATTTTTAAACAAACAAATAAATGAATAAAGGGACAAGCTGTCCCTTTAAGGTAAAAGTGACATTTAAAACTTGGGTAAGAAAGTATTACTTCTTAAAAGAGCTATTTTAAAAATAGACATTTGGAAATCATTTCCACTAGTATGTGATAAAGTGTCAAATCTAATGTAAGGACCAAATTCTAAACCAAACTCACTGTCATCAAGTTGATTCCAACTCAGTGATCCCCACTGGGTTTCTGAGGCTGTAAATCTTTACAGAAGTAAACTGCCCCATCTTTCTTCCATGGAGCGGCTAGTGGATTTAATCTGCTGACCTGGTTAGCAGCCAAATGCGTTAGGCACTGCACCACCAGAGTTCCTTAATGTAAGGACATCACCTCTAATATCTCTAATCTATGCATACACTTAAAACAGAATATCCAAGCTGGTTTTAAAATCTTGCAAAACGAAGTGTTTCAGGGGTCTTGAACCCATTTATTAAACCTATAAAAATATACAAAACCTTCCAATGAGTCTGCAATAACAACTAATAGCAGAAATGTACTATCTGGAGTTGGTCAATCTTTGCAGAAATTAGTGGTTGTGACTGAAAAACAAGGATCATGCTTAAGTAAGCACAATTAAGGACATGCTTCTGCCATGAGGATCTACACATCTTTGTGCAGTCTCCTCAAAACACCCTAACTTCAACCAGACCCTCAAACTGATATATCCCAAAATATAATGAGATTGTGAAACAATAAAGCAAATACAATTCCACTGTTCCTACTCAAAAAGAGTTATTTTTATTAATTCATCCTGTTTAATTTTTCAACAAACATCTACCTCTCTCTTATATGTGCCCAGCACTGTTCTCTATTTTGGAAATACAGCAGGAACAAAACTAACAAAAATCCCTGTTCTCACAGAGTTCAAATTCCAGTGAGGAGAGAGAAAAATACAGGCTAAGTAACAGAAATTTGTAGTATGTTAAGTGGTGACGGTTCTATGGAGGAAAAACAAGGCAAGGAAGGGACCCAGGGAATGCTGGAGAATGTCAGAAGAGGAGGAAGCCCCAATGAGAAGGTTTAACATCTGACCACAGACCCAAAGGAAGTAAGAGAGTCAGCCATGGAGCTATCTGAGGAAAAGCATTCCAAACAGAGGGAACAGAAGGTACAAAGGTTCCAAAACAGGAAATGACTACTTTATCTGAAGAACAGCAAGGAGACCAGTGTGGCTGTGACAAAGTGAAAGAAGGGAAGAGGAGCAAGAGATAAAGAGGTAGAATAGTGCCAAATCAGACAGACCTTCACTGTCCAATGTGGTAGCTACTAGCCATGTGCAGCTATTGAGCACATGAAATATAGCTAATACAAGTTGAAATGTGCCAGAAGTGTGACTTAGTATGAAAAAAAACAATGTAACATATCTCAGAGATGACATTTTTTATACACTGGGTTAAATAAAAAATATTATTATAATAGATTTTACCTTTTTCACTTTTTTTTATGTGGCTACTCTAAAAATTTTAAGTTAACCTATATAGCTCTCGTGAATAACTCACATTCTATATCTACTAGAGAGTGGTGGTGTTGTTGTTATGTGCCATCAAGTCGGACCTGACTCATAGCGACCCCTCCTTGGGTTTCCGAGGTGGTATCTCTATGGAAGTAGATTGCCCATGATAGGGTATTATGGATCACCGTTAAGGACTATGGCTTATACTGAGCAAGAAGAGATGGCACTGCAGGGTTCTGAGCACAAGAGGGCACAGTGTAACTCTCTGGCTGCTGTCAGAAGCACAAACTGTAAGCGGCAAAGGAGAAGCAGGCAAGAGATGATGGTGGCTCTGATGAAGGTGGGAGGAATGGAAGTAGTTCTGTAAGTCAGATCCTGGAGATATTTTGCAAGAGAGTCAACAAGATTGCTGATGGGATGGATGGAGGATATATGAGAGAGAGAGAAGTCAAGTATGAGCACAGGTCTTTGGGTTGAACAAATGGAAAGATGGCATTCTCATAACTGAAAGAGAAAGACTGAAAGAACGTGTTTGGGTTGGAAAATCAGTTCAGTTTGGGGCACATTAACTGTGTAATGTCTAGTAATATCTCAGTTGAAATGTTAAGTAAGTAGATGGATACACAGGCCTGTAGAATGTGAAAGAGGCTAGGTTGGAAACAAATAATTGGGGATCATCACTATGTAGATTTTTTTTTTAACTATAATTATGAAAAATATAAAACATACATAAAATTAGAGAAAACAGTGCAATGAACCCCCAGGTACCTATCACCCAGCTTTAACAATTATCAATCTATGGCCAATCCTGTTGATCTCACCTTCTGCCTCACCCCTCAGGATTACTTTGAAGCAAACCCAGACATAATTCATAGACGATGTATAAAGCCATGAGACAGCAGAGGATCACTAATGCCTGTTTGATGGCATTAAATCAGAAAAGAGAGAGAACAGGTATTTCAGGGCGTTCTCGTGTTTAGAGATCAGAGATGAGACACTGAGAAGGAACAGCCAAAGAGATGGACAGAAAAGCAGAAGTATATGTCTGAAAGTCGAGAGAGAAGAGTGTCAAGGAAAAGAGTATGACCAGCTGTGTCAAATGCTGCTGCAGAGCTAGTATGATGAAGACTACGAAGTGAGCACTAGATTAGTAGTGTAGAGGTCACTACTGATCTTATCAGAAGCAGTTTCATGTGGAATGGTAGGGAAAGTCTGACTGGAGTGATTCAATAGAGGCACTGAACACCACAAGTACAGAAAACCCTCTTGAGGGGCAGAAAAGCTGGGGAGTAGCTGTAAGAGGTGGGGGTCAAAGGATGTTTTATTTATTTATATTGTGATGTGGGTGAAAATTTACAGGGTTAAATTCATTTTCCATGCAACAGGTCATACACATGTTGTTTCATGACATTGATTGCATTCCCCATAATGTAACAGCTCTCTTCCTACTTTCGCTCTATGGTTACGTCTTACCCGTGTCGTCTTCCTTTTCCCACGCATTCCTGCCTTCTGAGCTATCTCCCTATGCAAATAAGGTTTTTTAAGATGAAATGAATAGCAGTGTGCTGAAGGAAAGGACCTACTAGAGAGGAAAAAACTGGTGATTCAAGAAAGAGGGAGGAGAATTATTAAGAGTGGTGTCCCTGAACACATGAGAGGGGTTGAAATGTCACGTAAAGTAGAAGCACTGCCCTCAGACAGGACCTCAAATAGTTGATGTATGAGGGAAAGTAATAAAACGAAACCTTATGGGCAGAGTCAATTCCAACTCACAGCAGAACTGAGCTCTACCTATACAACTATGAGACCAGAAGAACTAGATGGTGCCCAGCTACCACTGCCATCCACTTGGAAGGGATGTAGGAGATCCTGCACAAAGAGGGAGAACGATGTGGAACAAAACTCAAAATCATTTGGAGGCAAAAAAAAAAAAAAAGAAGAAGAAGAAGGTGGGGACCAGGTTTGCTGGTCCAATGGAGCCTGGTGGAACCACTGAGACTATGGCCCCTAGCTGCCCTTCAGGTCTGGAATTGAACCCACAACTGTGGTTTCCAGCCAAACAAAGTACAGGCATGTGAGTTAAACATTTACCTCAAGTAGACACACGCCCTGGAGAGAACAATCATGGGAGAAGGAAGAGCTGCTTATGCACAGGGAGATAGCTCAGGGTGCAGAAGAGTATGAAGGGATGGACACTGGGAGGAGGTAACTATGGGGAGGAAGTGGGAGGGGAGCTGCTGCATTGTAAATGTTGGTCAATGACATGAGACAAAGTATATGTGAACTGCTGTATGAAAAGTGAATTTACTCTGTAAATCTTCACCCAAATCCTAAAAAAAAAAAAAAAAAAAGAACTGAGCTCTAAATAAGGCTTTTTTTTGGCTATGCTCTTAATGAAAGTAGCCCATCACACCTTTCTTCTGCAGTGCCACTGGGTCAGTTCAAAGCACCAACCTTTAGGCTGGTAGCCAACTATAAACAGTTTGTGCCACCCAGAGATAGTAGAATATGATATCATTTTTATTTTTTCTTTTGTGTTTTATAATATGTATAATTCATTAGTATTACAATAGTGTATATAAATTATAAACTCTCTCTTTCTAGGGGAGTTGCTCAAAAATTTTACCCAACAAGGGTACATGATCAAAATAACTCAAGTCCACTAAATTGGAAGAAAATAAAACCTATCATCAAATTCTAAACTACGTAGCCTTCAGTGACAGGAGATGAATACCATGGTATATTTATGTTCTGTCTACAATGAAGGATCTAGGAGAGGAGGGAGTCTCAGCATTTTTCAAGCCCTTTAAAATTTTACAGCACCTCTCAGATACTTTCTTTAAGTCTCTCTACAATTCATCAGTAAAGTAAGCTCTCCATTTTAACTTCCATTGCTAGAAAGACTCAAGTCCCATAGTAGTAAATGAATACACACGAAGTCCACGTCAGCACCACTGACAGGATATAGGTCTCATGGCTGTGAAACAAGGGCCTGCCACAGAAGTCACACCTGGCTTCCTGAAGTTTTAGGGGCACCACCTATCAGCTCCATGAAATAAAAAACAGTATGAGAATACAAATACCAAACCCAAGAATGACAAGACTTCATCTCATTCATATATTTTGGACAGGTTATCATGAGGGACCAGTCTCTGGAGAAGGTCATCATAGTAGAGGATCAGAAAAAAGGAAGAAGACTGATGGACTGAAGACTGAGATGGGCTGATATGGTGACTACAACAATGGGCTCAAACACAACAATTGTGAGGATGGCACAGGACTGGGCAGTGTTTCATTCTGTTATACACAGGGTTGCTATGAGTCAGAGCCAACTAAACAGCACCTAACAACAACAACAAAATATGGCAGATCTATCAGCACTGAGGTGATGGCCACACACAACTCAGCTGGGGTAAACACATGAGGAGAACATGCAGTGAGCAGACCCACAAACAGTTCTCAGGCAGTTAGGCTGAAGATCCATGAAGGCAGGGCCCTGCCTGTCTTTTCACAGGCATATATGTATCCCATGCCCAGAACAGTGCCTGAAACACAGCAAGTTCTCAAGATGTATTTATTGAAAAGAATAGTTCACTAGTTACATTGAAGTATGAAAACAAAGGGATGGTTAACAATGCTCAAACTCACAATATGGTTCAAAAACTCAAGATTAAGTTATTGTTGGCAGCTGATTAGTGGTAAGAGGCAGCTAAGTAAATCTAAAAACCAGAAGTATAAAATATCAATTCTTTTACAATGACCACAATCTTTATTAAAAGAAATTTTGAGATTTATCATCAACTAAATGAAATGTGTGAATTGTTTCTGGAGCCACATTCAAAGAAACTGTTAAAAAAAAAAAAAAATGAGACAATCAGGGAAATTTAAACACTGCCATATGATATTTAGGAATGGTTCTGTTTTTCCAAAATGTAATATAGTATTCCAATTCCAGCTGCCGTCAAGTCAACCGCTACCCATGGTGATCTCGTGTGTCCGAGTAGAATTGTGCTCCATAGGGTTTTCAATGGCTGATTTTTATGGAAGTGGATCACTAGGCCTTTGCTTTACAGTGCCTCTGAGTGGACTCAAACCTCTAACTTTTCTGTTAGTAGCCAAGCACTTAACCATTTACATCACCTTGGGAATCCAATACTACTACTGGAGTTACAGGGTTATATTTTTACAAGCTATTATCTTTTAAAGATAACAATAAAGTACAGATGATAATGTCTAAGATTTGCTTTAAAATAATTCAAGAATGGGGTAAGAAAAGAATGAGTTAGGGTTTAAATGAAACGAGACAAGCCATGTACTGATTATGCATTGAAACTTGGTGATGGGAATATGTTGGTTTATTATACTAATCCTCTCTACCTCCACATACATTTGAAAATTTCCATAGTAAAATATACAAAAAAACAGAAGAGTACCTACCATAATCTCAAACCACAGTTAACTTCCTTGCATCTGCCCCACCACAGCTAACTAGCCCAGTGGGATTTCTGGTCATACCTGAAACCATCATTTCTAAGGAGACCTACAGAACAAAAGTGAAAGTCCTGTCTTCATCATTGTCATCATTCTCACCTTACTTATCTGCATAATCTATGCTTTCTTCCTAGGCTTGGAGATACTTCCATGTCTCCTAACACCTTGGGTTTTACTCTCCCTCCACAGTCTCCCTTCCCTCATCATTGTCTGGTTCCTCTCCCCCATCTCCCCACTCTAGCCTCTGCTTTACCCAATGCTGGCTGCCTCTAACTCAACTCTAGGCAGCAAGTCATGCACTTCCTCTCCCATGGTCTAATGGCCAATGGATTCTCTCATCCCTTCATGGCTTCACCCCTTCCTATCTCCCTTCCTCCTTAACAGCAGTCACATTACCAGTATGTTCACGTATGTCCATCTTCCCCCAATCATGTCATACCTGCTGGCATGAGCTCTTCTACCTCCACTTACACACTCAGATCCCTCCTACACATTTCCAGAACTGACCAAACAAGGACAGGTCAGCCAATTAGATATCTACATGCCTACTGTGTGCCAAGCACTGTATCCACACTGAAACTTCAGCAATGAATAAGAAAACCACAAGATATGCTCTCTTGAAGCTTCAGATCTAGTATGGATCATTATTAGAATTGATTCAACTGTCCATATACCTTCCAGATCAGTCTCTGAATCACTTCTGTTCATCTCGTATCTCCAGAACCTCACGTGGTACCCTACGTATCACAGATCTTAACAAATGCCTGGTCAATGAAAGGAATGTTTCTCCAAGTCAGTGCACTTGTCCCACCATTTGTTTAAGCCCATGGAGCATGGGATCATCCTAAACTCTACACATGAAAAGCTATTTAGAGAGGGTTTCTGGTAAGGACAAAAAGAAGAGTCAAGGACCCAGCCTCTGGGGAAAATGTGTGTAGTGGGACGTGTGAAGTAAGGCTCCTGGAGCCAGGCTTACCAAAACCAGCTAAAAGCAGCTCTGGATGTGCTTAGCTTCTGTCTTCTTTGCTATTCTGGGTTGTCTGCTCCCTCCTCCCGCTGCCAGACTCCTCCCTTCCAGCTGCACTGGGAATAAACCTCAGTAACCCCCTGCTCCTCACCCCCTGCCCCCAGTACTCTCAGTATGTGGTTTCCTCTTGCCATGGACACGTCTCACTTCCTATCTCAGCCCTGAGAAGAATCGACCCAACGGCTATGTGGCCGCTGTTTTGTAGCAGCAAAAACTTTAAATTAGCCCTGTTCCTGGCCAGGAGTTTCACCAACACTGTAAAAGCTAGAGGACTAGGTCAAAAAGCAGAAATCAGGGCACGTGAAAATTCAATAAAGGTTAGCGCCAAGAATTAAAAAAAATAAATAAAGCCAGGTGTCATCATGTAGCTTCCAACCCATTATGACCTATGTGTCAGGGCAGAACTGTACTGCACAGAGTTTTCAACGGCTGACCTTGCGGAAGTAGATCAGCAGGCCTTTCTTCTGAGGCTCCTCTGGGTGGATCTGAACCACCAACCTTTCAGCTAGTAGCAGAGTGTGTTCACTGTTTGTACCACCCAAGGACTCCTTCACTGAAAGATAATGAGCACCAATTCTGGCCCCAAGCACCAACACACACAGCCTATACACTCTAACCACAGGGCCTTGTGCTAACAGAGTAGGTGAGGGTCAGCTTGAAACCGACAAACCTCTCAAACAGAGAGCTTGTGCTGCAGGTTCCCTCTGCAGACACATCTCCAGGGCCTTGGCTCTAAAGGGGACAGTAAGAGCAGAAGCAAGAAAGCAAAGGTATCAGGGGAAATATGCTATAGGCTTTGTAGAGCTGATGAGTCTTCCCTTCTCCTTACCAGTTCAAGGGTATGGTTCAGTCCAATCTCCTCTGCCCAGGCCTGGGAATCAGAATGAGGGAGGGTAGCTTGTTAAACCAAGGCTACAAACCAGCCCTGCTAAGGAACTCAGGCCTCCTGGCTCAAAGGGACATGAGTGTGTCAGGTGGGCAGTGAGGGGGAAGAATATGCTCCAGGTGAAGAACTGAAAACAAAAAGGACCCCTATCTTTGATACAGGATCCCTATCTTTGAACTTATTTCAATAATCTACTATCTCAATGGCCAGATCATCTCCTCATGGGGTGGCAAAGGATCTTCAGAGTGAATCTTCAAAAGCATTAGAAATCTGAAATAGCCATAGTAGGCATTCCCAGTGGGGAGCCAAGTATTTTTATGGTAGTCTACAGCAGGAGTTCAGCCCTAGTGGTGCAGTGGATAAAGCATTCTCTGCTAACCAAAAAGTTGGCAGCTCAAACCCACGAGCCACTCTGTGGGATAAAAATGTAGCAGTCTGCTTCCATAAAGATTACAGTCTTGGAAACTCTATGGGGTCTTCATGAGTCAGAACTGACTCAACAGCAATGGGTTTGGTTTGGTTTGGTTATGGCAGGAGTTGGCAAACTTTTTCTTAGAGGGTGAGATAATAAATATTTTAGACTTGAGGGTCATATAGTTTCTGCTGCAATTATTCAAGTCTACCCATTGTATCACAGAAGCAGCCACAGACAATACACAAAGAAACAGGCATGTCTGCGTTCCAATAAAACTTTATTTATAAAAACAGGCATCTGGCTCACGGGCTACGTGTAGTTTGCTAACCCCTAATCAGTAGGGAAACCTGCTCTTCCAGCATTTCCATGCTCCCAAGAGGAACAGGGCCAGCATACCCATGAGGAAGCTGATCACCTGGAGGGCTTCCATCTGCTTTGGAGACAGAGGCCTAGCTTAGAGACCAAGTCTCAATCCCTGCCATTCCCCCTGCCTTCCACAAAGCACCAAAGAAATACGGCTGCTTGTTCAAAAACCCTGGACTGCATCAGATACTCAGGCTAGGGTGGAAAAGACTCTACACATCCAATCCAGATGTTTTGGAGCCAGAAGAAACTAGATCCTTTAGACTAGCCGCTAAGGCTTGGAATAGAAAGTGACTTACAGCATTGCTGGTGGAGGCCAAGGAACCAACTGTGCCCATCTACACAGCACATCCTAGGGCTCAGTGAATGGTACAGTAAAGATCAAGGAGAGACAACTTGGCGCAGTAAGTGTATATATGTCTTTTTAGCCATACTCAGCATTTATTACTAGGGAAAAGAAAACTTAAAACAGAAATTAAACTTCAAAAAGGGGTGTGAACTGGTAGAAGATATAGGTGGGTACTAGCCAGAAACTGGTCCAAGACTTTGTACAGTACAAGGGATACAACCTAATCTAATTCTAAAAAATGTGCCAAGGCCCTGGGAGCTTCTCTCTCCACAAAACCTTCTCAATAACCTTCACTCTGACTGTTTCATAATACCAATTACCCCAAATCTTTTCCCATCACCAACTTCCACCACTGACTTTGCCTACTCATGAACATTTCTATTTGGATGCCATGCCATCATTTTGAAGGCAGTATGTCTAAAAATAAATCATGACTACCCTAAGTAAGTTTGAACCCTGATTTTTCTATTTCTAACACTCAGTAAGGCTAAAATCTCTGTATCTTCTCTTTCCCATGCCCTGTCCCCAAGCCAAAGTGGCTCTATGAACTACCTCTTCCTTTCCATTCCTGCAAGCTCTACCCTAATCCATCACCTCAAGTCTGGAATAGTGCCAATCTCCTGCCTGGGGCCCCAGATTCCAGGCCGATAGCAATGTCAATCTAATCTTCCCCCATATACTCATCCTTCTCCATCCATGATAAGCTCCTCAAGGTCAAGGCCCAGTCTTTCTTACTTCTATCTTCCCAGCTCCTGGACCTCACCTAACAGAGTAGGCACACAGCGAAATGCTGAACGTATGAATCCCAGCTTTCATCATGAAACAGGAGCACACAAGAAATCATCAAGGCCTTCCTATTCTCTATTTTCTCGAGCCTAGACTGCCAGGTTTTGCAAGCCCTCCGTTATCTTACTCACCCTTTCCACTCCCCGCCCCTAGCATCCCAGAAACAAGCTCTCAGCTTTATCCAGCTGATCAATGCCTGACCTCCTCATGTGCCAGTCATTCCTGCATCCACATCTCTGCCCACGCTTTGCTCACCCTGCCCTGCAATGACGTCCATGCCCTTCCCCCTCCATCTACTCCAACTCCTACACAACTGCCTATTGCCAAAGCTCTGGGGGGGAGGCAGAGGATGCAGGAAAGGGAGAGATAATAAAATATTGGGAAAGGGGGGCATGATTGGGCTCTCTAATCCCTGGGGACATCCCTG
Source organism: Orycteropus afer afer (assembly GCF_000298275.1). Taxonomy (NCBI): domain Eukaryota; kingdom Metazoa; phylum Chordata; class Mammalia; order Tubulidentata; family Orycteropodidae; genus Orycteropus; species Orycteropus afer. The sequence continues at coordinate 19,648,018 of NW_006921600.1, read as the reverse complement.
TCCCCAACGGTGGCAGGCAATTAGAGAAGGAAGAGGCAGGAGGAGGAGCCAGATTTTTCCACTGAACGAAAGGCATGATTTTCATCACTGCTTCTGTTGCCCTGGTAACCAGGGACAGCCCAGTGGAGAGTACAGTAAAAGAACACCATGTTTATCTTTGCTGTTTGATCCACTTCCCTGTACACCCTTCCCTGACCATCACCTAGTCCCTAGGCCTGCTCCAAATTTCTTAAAATGTCACCACCACCCTTCTAACTGCTCTTGCTCAAACCCTCAAAATAAAGCTAATTTCACCCTGTCTCTCTATCCATGCCCAAGTACCATGTATTCTTCCATTCCATTCTGAGAGTCTTCTTACTAGACTCACCTGCCATGCTAGGCAGCACACCAAAATCAAAGCCCAAGAAAGGCATCCACTCTACTAGATGGTCTACTGGGTGAGGGAAATTAGAGAGATAAGAAGGGAAAACTGTCCAGCCAAGCCCTCTTTTTCAACCCCACACAGTGAAGTAGGCCCCTCTTCTAAGCCCAGAATCAGAAGAAGCCAGATTGGGAGTGGGGGGAGTCAGTCCACCCACAAGCTTTCATATCCTGCCTCCCACACGGACACAGTGCCTGCGTGACCTGAGAGCAGAGAGACAGCACTCACCCTGGGAGATTATATAAGTGTTATATAACATGATGGCACCAATAAGCACACACACAGTTGTTAAGTGCCAGGGACAGGGACAGGCCAGAGGTGGAACCAAACCCAAGGGGCTGGAGATACAGTCATCTCACTGCCAATGCCAAAGCAACCAAACACCAGGCCCTGGCTGCCCCAGCCCTGTCTCTACCTGCTCCTTCCACACCAGAGGACACACATAGAGACTTGCCTGGCACAGCATTCTTCTTCCCACGCGGGGCAGCAAGGAGGGGCAGTGGCACCATCAACACCCTGGCCCAAGGCAGCCTCTGTCCACCACTCCAAGGCAGCCAGACTGCCCTTCCCACATGAAGCTGTGAGTAGGAGAGAGAGTGTGGGCCAGCAGCCCCCTCCTCTCTGTCCTTGCACCAGATTTTGTTTGTTTGGGGAACAAGTGCTGCAGCGGCTGAGGATTGGCTGGGCCAGCCGTCCCTCTGCTCTGTCATTTGCTGTTCCTCTAAAAAACAAAACAAACCGAAAGAGAAAGAAAAAAAAAAAATTAAACACATTGGCAAACGCCAAAATCTCATATTCTAGTCTATGGTTCCGAACAAAGCTGAAGGGAGGGAGTGCTAAGGACATTACTCTTTCCCTACAGCCCCCACCTCCCACCATATCCTGGCCAACCCATCCATGAACCTGGGTTCTAGGCCTGGAAGACCTCTCACCCTACTCCTCCCTGCATGCCCTATCCCTAGAGGAGCTGCCGCAGTTGCTGGAGCGTCTTCAATGGCGGGCACCCCCGCCCCTCGGCAGAATGCTAGGAGTATGCGGCTCCGGACAAGCATGCGGGAGCCAGGCGGCCTGCCCCAGGCAGTTTAGGGACAGTTCTCATCAAACTCCTCCACCATCATCGCTACATACACTTTATTCTGTGTGTGCTGGGGTGGGTGGGGGTGGGGGTGAAGGGACTGACCAGAGCCAGAGACCAGTTGCATCTCCAGCAGCACCTGCCCTCACCCGAACTAAGCCTCTGGCCTTCCCGCCTCCTCCTTCCAATACCTCCGTGCCCCTTGAAGAAAAGCGTAAAGAGGAATATGTATTAACATCACGAGCCTTGGTGCACCATCCCTCGCCCCCTCAACCACCTGTCTCTCCGCTCACCCTCCCCCACAGCTTTCCTCAACTCCGGGCGCCCCCTCTGCAGCAAAGGGGCACCACGCCCACTGCGGAGCGAAGAAACGGAAGGTGGGGAGGGGCAGGGGCTCACGTGCGGGCCGAAGGGGCTACTTACCTGTGTCCCCGGCCCAGTTCGCCGGCTTCAGAGCCTAGGATTGCTTAAGGCTGCTCCCTGCCGGGATCCGATCGCCACCCACGCGGAGAGGGCAGCTGCTCCTGGAGGCCGCGCTGCAGCGGGGGTGGGGCGCCAAATGGAGCGCGGCCGGGCCCAGGGCATCGCCCCCAGGGGCCAACCCCAGCCCGGGTGTGCTCGGAAACCGCCTGCAGGCCCAAGTCGTGGTGCCCACTCCCACCCTGGCTAGGGCCTCGCTCTTACCTTCCGCAGCCGCCTCCCTCGGGACTACGCAACCTGGCTCGGGGTCCCCCAAGCGCCCTGAGGGAGACGCGAGATGCGCAGCCGCTGCAGACGCCGACTCCACCGCGGCCGCTTCCCGGGTGTGTGAGCTCAGCCCGCCCGCGCGCCCGCGCTTCCCACGCTCGACGCCCGGCGCTGCGCCACCCAGCGACGGAGTCGCGCACTGCATGCTGGCGTCCCGGAAAATCTGCCGCAGCGGGCCAACTGATTTGGAAATTCCCAGAATTCGACCTTACGTTTGTGGAGGGGCGGGGAACCTAAGACTCTATTTTCTGTGTCGCCAGCCTTGGGGCAGAATAGCTTCCATCCACCTTATCTCTAAAGGAAATTCCTGGCCTCCCCGTATTTCTCTCAGGGCGATAAAGACCCTAAGGGTGGGTAGACTACTTTTGTAAAATGGGAGTGGGTGATTAAGGATGGGCAAAGTGCAGTATGCTCTTAAAACTAGCATTCCAAGACTTGCTTGGACCTGTCTACTCCCATAGTCTAGAAGTCCGACGAGTGCACTGGGTTACTTTCTGAGTTTGCTAAAACCCACTGGTAAGCTCTTATTGGGGGTATTTGAGTGCTGTTTTTAGCCTTTTCTCGAAACTAGATCCTTTTGAGAATTGAGGAGAGCTGTAGACCTTCCCTCGAGAAAAATACACACGCATATGTACACAGAATTTTACATAGTATTTCAAGGAATTATCAGACTTCTCAAAGCCCCAGCTTGAACATCGTGGGGGTCCATAAGCCCCAGCTTAATTAAGAACTCACTGTCTACAGATACGTTCAGACAGCAGGACTTTGAGCCACTGAGCTGGTGATTACCTGAACCCACTGCCATCTTCACTTATGTTATTTCCCCTTTCAGGAATATCTCCACCATACCCCAATCCCACATTGCCGCCTATAGATCTCTTCCATCTCCTTAAAGACCAGCTCAAATGCCTCCTCATCCCTGATTTTCCTATTCAAAAGTGCCATCTCTGACCTCGATTTTCTGAGAACATGTTCTTTATACCTTTTACAACGATTAACAGGATACATCGACCAGTATTTTGTAATTGTCTCATCTCTGACTCTAGATTATAAATTCTTTGAAGATCAATTTCCCCCTAGGGAACTAAGGTGCCTTACATGGTATGCTCTGGAGAGACAGTTCTTAAATAACCAAAGGTAAATTGGAATGGGGCTGGGGGTCAGGGACAGGAGGCCCAGGGAAACGAATGCTTTTACTCTGAAGTTGATGCCTCTCACCCTACCCTGATGCTTCACCATCAATAACACTTACCTACCAAATACACACCTTGGTGACTAGAAAACAGAATCTTCAAGTTGGCAGGATCGTCTCATCTATTCCTGCTACAGACAAGCCCACCAAAATGTAGGGGTCCTGAACAAATTTGTATGGAGCCAAATTTGGCTAGTGATTGGCTGATAACCAAAAGGTCAGTGGTTTGACCTCACCTGCCACTCCATGGGAGAAAGACGTGGTAGTCTGCTTCTGTAAAGATTTATAGCCTTGGTAACCCTATGGGGCAGTTCTACTCTTCCTATAGGTCCCTATAAGTTGGAATCAATTCAACAGCAGTGAAGTTTTTTTTTTTTTTTTTTTGGAGGGGAGTTGGTTTGGACAAATTTGGGGTGTGAATTCATGCAGGATACTCTAACCAAGCCGCAGCTATTCTACCATGAGTGCCCCTAGTCCAGTAACAGGTTCCATGACCCATCATATACACATGCCAGATACAACCAGATATGATCCTTGACTCCTCTTTTTCACCCTCCCACCTGCACATATCCAATCAAACCCCATTATTTTTAGGAATTCTACTCCCTAAATCTATCTCAGAAATCACCCTTCTCTCCATCCCTGTAACCCCATCCTCAGCTCAGACCGCCATTATCCCTTACCTGTATTTCTGCGCATGTTTCCATCCTAACTGGTATCAAAGAGTAAGAACACATACTCTGTTAAAATAAAAGTAAAGAGATGTATCAAAGAACAAAACAATTTCCAAATTGGCAGCAACCTTGTAGAGCATATAAAATTGTTCCGAAGTATGGAGGGAGAGTATGCTTTTATAGCAAAAATGGAGACAGGGAATGCATGGTGGTCACATGATTATAGCCACGAGGTCAGTACATCATCAGCAATTCTATTTTCAACTACCTTCTTCCTGGAACATCTTGAGTAAACTCATTCTTCTATGGTCACATTCCTGACCTCTATCCTTATTTACTAGGAACTCTGGTGGTGTGGTGCCTAAGGCATTTGACTGATAACCAGAAGCTGGTAGTTCAAACCCACCAGTTGCTCCACAAAAGGAAGATGGGGCAATCTACTTCCATAAAGATTTACCACCTGTTTTTGTTACCTAGGGCCACTCTGACAGGAATTTACCACAAATGGGATGCTTGAACAAACAGGAGTTTATTCTCCTACAGTTTGGAAACTTTAAGTCTGAGTTCAAAGTGCCAGGCTCTAGTGGCTGGGTGAAAGCCCCTCAGCCTTGGGCTTCAGCTTTGCCTCCTGCTCCCGGCTCACTGGAGCTAGAGGCTTTTCTTCACCCAGCTGCTGGCTGCTGAGGCTGACAAGCCCGAGGTTGACAACTAAAAAGGCACAGTCTCAATGTTACCAGACCACATAGCAGGCCATTCATTCAAGTCCATTGAAGGTAGGCAGAGGATGGCAGGCTGCTGAACAACAACAAGGCCACATGCAGGGTTCAAGCATGCCATAAGCTAGAGACCATTCCCTAAGGCTTCTCCTTATATTCAAGAAACAGACCACATTCCTAAGCCAGCTACTCAGCTGTTCACAGTAGCACCATGGGGTTGATTACCAGTCTCATCATGGGGAATACTATATCCAGCTGCCCAGCCACTCAATCAGGCCCAGCCAAATCAACACACAAACTTAACTACCACAATTCCACCCCTTGTCAATGTGGCATCTGTGCAGATCTCCTTCACTGGGTGGCTTTAATCCCCTAGTTCCTGAGTGGCGACCTCATCCCCTTGGCCTGGCAGGCCTGTTCCTGTTCCTCTCCCTCTTGGGCATGGTAGCCCTGCCCCCCCTCACTCTTGGGCAGCGACTTGACTCCATCCCACTAACTCACATGAATGAACAGCCCCACACTCCAGAACCAAGTTGGTGAAGGACTAACTCTTTGAAACCTAGGGGATATGGTGATTCCACCCCCAGAGTCCATAGTCCTACCCTTTGAGGCTGAGGCAGCTCTGCTTCCTGTTTCCTTGGTCTCTCCGCTTCTGCCGATTAATGCCGAAGGCAACCCACTCTGCCGGAAATCTTCCTGCCCCAAAAGTACTCAGCTTTCTTACAGCGTGGGCCGGCCAGCCTGCTACTCCATTTCATGCTGATCTCTTCAACCAATTAATGCCCGAAGGCAACCCACTCCTCCAGGAAGCCGCCTACCCAGTGGCATCCAGCTTTCTCCTCCGTGGGCGGGTAAGGCTGTCACTGTCTCCTACCGTCTCTCATGCCAGTCTCTTGGTTCTGCCCTTGCCATCTCTCATGCTGTATGCCAGGGTATCTCTGCCAGGATCTCAGGTCAAGGACGCACTCTACTGCTGTTTCCTCATTTTAGGTATCTGTCAGAGAAGCACCCCACTCTCTCAGTACCATATTCTGTTTTGGCTACCTAGTGCCACAACACAACAACAACAACAACAGTGCCACTCTGACAGGAATATACCACAGATGGGATGCTTGAACAGTTTATTCTCCTACAGTTTGGAGGCTTTAAGTCTGAGTTCAGGGTGCCAGGCTCTAGGGGCTGGGTGAAAGCCCCTCAGCCTTGGGCTTCAGCTCTGCCTCCTGCTCCTGGCCCACTGGAGCTAGAGGCTTTTCTTCACTCACTGAGGCTGACAAGGCCAGGGTTGACAACTAAAAAGGCACAGCCCTGATGTTACCAAACCACATGGCAGGCCATTCATTGACGTCCATTGAAAGTCCCAAGGTAGGCAGAGCACAGCAGGCTGCTGAACAATGACACAGCTACATGCAGGGTTCAAGCGTGCCATAAGATAGACACCATTCCCCAAGGCTTCGCCTTATATGTGGGAAGCAGACGACATTCCTAAGGCAGCTACTCAGCTGCTCACAGTAGATTCCACCATGGAGTTGATTACCAGTCTCATCCTACTGCCCAGCCACTCAACCAGGCCCAGCCAAGTTGACACACAAACTTAACTACCACACCACCTCAGAAAACCAAAGGGGATCACTATGAATTGAATCGACTTTATGGCAGTGAGTTGGCTTGGGACAAGAGCCAGGCTGCTTAAACAAGGTGATTCATAAGGGGTGAGGGTCTCCTGGTTCTGTCCAGCCAAAGGCCCAAGGCCATATGCATATGAGTAGGTGAAAGTAAATTTACTATGATGGTTAAGGTTGTATGTCAGCTTGGCTGGGCCATGGTTTTGAGTGGCTAGGCAGCTGGATGTAGTTATTACCCATGATGAGATTGTAATCATCTCCTTGGTGGAATTTGCTATGAGCAGCTAAGTAATTGAGAGGGAGTTATCTTCAGGGTGTGGCCTGTTTCCAATATATATGGAGAAGCTTTGGGAAAATTCTCTAGCTTTTTGGCACATTTTGGATGCTGTGTTTGCTCATGTCTTCATCTCCAGTTCTTGGACTTGAACTAGTGCCCTGCCATGTTGCTTGCTGATCTTGGGATTGCCATTTTACCTGCTGATCTTGGGTTCATCAGCCTCAGCAGCCAGTAACTACATGAGTCAGAAGCTTCCAGCTCCAGTGAGCCTGAAACAAGAAACAGAGCTAAAGCCCAAGGTCAAAAAGCTTTTCATCCAGCTCCAAGAGTCAGCACTATGAATTCAGACTCCTAAGACTCCTAAACTATGAAGGAGTAACTTATTGTTTGTTAAAGTCACCCATTTGTGGTATTTCTGTTATAACAGCACTAGCGACCTAAGACAGTTACATTTTCAGGAATGTAGAAGTCAGAGCTTATAACAAAATAGAGTTTTCATTCAGACCTTATGCCAGCCATTTTATTAGGCTAAGTGCCTCAGTTTTAGAGATTGTTAGCATATTTCTTCCTTTTGTTCAGGCCTCTGCTAGAGGGTACTGAACACCCACAATGGAGTTACTTTTCTTCTGCAAGGACTTCTTCAATATATCACAGGCTTATGTATTGAGAGAACCAGACCTTAAGGTTGTTGGGCTGATTTTCCTCTTCACTTTATCATATCAATAGGCTTCATTGTTAGGGTAAATTGACTTTCATCATGGTTAGTGCTGCAAACAGGACCAAATTTGGAGGAACAATTTGACAATCAAAACTCAAGGTGTGAGACCAGTTACACAGTTTCTCCTATAAATTTGGTTTCTTCTAAATACATGATTCTTTGCATCGTGAGGGGAGTTGTAGTGGAGTTACATATATTAGATGAACATTTCATAATACATTTGATTACACATACGATGATTATTACAATCATCATCAAAATAACTGTTCTAGTCTGTAAGCATAACCAGGAACCAAGAACCCTCAGACAACTGGCTAAAAATGTCAAAAAGGGGAAATTTTATTTAAATATAATTTATGTACAGTGAAATACACAAAACTAAAGTGACATGGGTCAATGTATTTTTATTTTTTTTGCAGTGTTTCCTCCCCTCCCCTCCCACCCCTGGCAACCAACATATATATATATATACCTCCATATATAAACCTTTCCTTGACCCTCCACAACAGCGAACTAATACTATATTTGTCCTTCTGTGACTGACTTCTTTCACTCAGTATAATGTCCTCTAAGTTCATCCATATTATGCAGTGTTTTGCAAACTCTACATTATTCTTTAGTGCTGCATAGCATTCCAGTATGTGTGTGTACCATAGTTTGGTCATCCACTCTTCTGCTATGAATCTTAGAGATAAGTCCCTCGCAGATATGTAATTATTGGCAAATATGAATTGTGCTGTCATTTTTGTTATGTGCTTTCTTGTGGTGTCAATTTCTTTGTTCCATATAATTTTCTATGCCAAGCTCGTTTTGTTTATGAATCGTGTTATCACTTCCTTCATTGCTATTGTTTTAGTATTTGCTGAATATTTATGCTGGTCCTCTTTTTTGATGTGAAGGTTTATCATTTTTCTTTGAGGTTACCCTGTGATTTATAGTTTTCTTCCCAAGTTTAGAACAGTCCATTCTATCTTAACTTCCCTACCATCTAGAAGTTCTGTAATGACAGTTTTTTCCCTGTTTTTGGTTTGTAGTTGTCCTTGTTAGTCAATTGATGTCTTTGGTTGCCTGTTTACAATCTTGTAGGCTTATTTACTTTGGATACTTCCATAGCTGCGTTGGTTTCTGGATTATATCATCATGTGTATTAATTGTCAGTTGTTGGCTGTTGTTATTGCTCTGTCCAAAGGACTGCCTTTACCATTACATGTAAGGTTGGTCTGGTTTTAACAAATCCCCTTAATTTCTGCATGTCTGGAAATGTCCTAATTTCACCATCATATTTGAGGGACAATTTTGCCGGGTATATAATTCTTGGTTGAAAATTTTTCTCTTTCAGGGTTTTATATATACCATCCCATTGTCTTCTCGCCTGCATGGTTTCTGTTGAGAAATCCGAGCTTAGTCTTATTGCTTGCCCCTTGTAGGTAACTTTTCGTTTTTCCCATGTGGTTCTCATGATTCTTTCTCTGTCTTTGGTTTGGTAAGTTTGAAGATGATGTGTTTGGGTGATTTTCTTCTGGGTCTATCCTGTTTGGGGTTTGTTGGACATCCTGAATGGATATATTCTCATCTTTCATCATACCAGGAAAATTCTCTTCCAACGTATCTTTGACAATTTTCTTTATGGTTTTATTTGTCTCTTCCTGTTCTGGAATTCCGATGACATGTAGGTTATTCCTTTTGATGGTATCCAACATGAACCTTAGGCTTTCTTCATTTTGTTTTGATCTTTTTTCTGACTTATCTCTCTCCAAAGAAGTGTTCAGGTATTTGCCTTCAATCTCCCTAATTCTGTCTTCCATTGATTCAATTCTGCTCCTTTGCCCATTTAATGTCTTATCTATTTCTGAAAATTTACTATTAATCTTCTGGGTTTCTGTGTGTAGATTTTGTATCATTTCTAATTTTTCATTTATTTTGTCATTTTGTTTTTGTATTGTCTTTTGAACTTGTTGTAGGGTTTTCTCTGTGTTTTCCTTGATCTGTCTCTCAATTCATTGAAGATACCTAAATATAATTCTTTTGAATTCCTTATCAGGGAGTTCCAATGCTGCTTCTTCCTCAGGGATGCGTTTTGGGTCTGTATCCTGGTCCTTTGTTTCTCCTGCTTTATCGTTCTTCTTTGTGTGGACTGTGATTCTCTGTTGTCTCTGAGGCATTGTGATGTTTTTTGTATTTATATTTATTTGGTTACTGTATGTTGGAGTGACTTCACCACGATTTTTGCTTTCTTTGTATGTTAGCTACACAAGCAGGGTATTGTGCTCCTCTATTCGCTAGTTGACAGCACTTATACACGCACCACCTGCCTCTTTTCCTGTTGTCAGCCTCTCATATGTCCCTGCCAACCTTGGCAAACAGAACCTATTCTTAGGTCCCTGGAACCTGAATGAGAATGCTATCACTTTAAATATCCAAAATGGCCACCACTCATAAACATTCAAAATGGTCGTGCCCTTGGTCACTTTAATATCCAAAATGGCCACTGCTTATAAACATTCAAAATGGCCGTACCCTTGGTCACTTTAAATGTCCAAAATGGCTGCCACGTATGAACAATAAAAATGGCTGTGCCCTCCAGACAGCAGAAAGTCAACAGCTCAGGTTGTCTCCCTCCTTGCTTTTTCCCTTCCTAGTCATAGGCCACCAGTGCACTCGTCCCTGTAGCCCTTGGCAACCAGGGCTGATCTTTAGATCAATTCTCAGTTCCCAATATCACTTGGAAATATTTAGGCTATTGGTCCCATCAGAGTAGCTGACAGTCCGCAGCTCAGGCCGTCTCTGTACTCACTGCTTTTGTTCAGGTTTTTCCACTAGTTGGTGCTTAATCCATTTCTGTATTGTTCCTTTCAAAGCTCAGGCCTCCAGGATTATCTTCTGTATCCTTGTCAATTGCTTTTTCTTTTCTTTGTTGAAGAAGGTCTGTGTCGCTTGTCTGCCTATTCCTCCATCTTCCCCAGTAGCCTTCTGATGTTGTTGTTGTTGTTATTTGCCAAGTCGGACCTGACTCATAGTGACCCCTCCTTGGGTTTCCAATCTACATAAGTAGATTGCCCAACCTTCCTTCTGAGGAGTGGCTGGTGGATTTGAACCACCAGCCTTCTGGTTAGCAGTCAAATGCCTTAGGCACTATGCTACCAGAGCTCCTAGCCTTCTGATGGACCTCTGTAATATCTTCTTCTACTTCTGTGGTATTTACCAAGTACAACTGGAAGTGTTGGTAATAGTACAAGCTCCTCTGTTTAGGGCTAAAAGGAATTCAAGAACAGATCTGTTATCTGATATTACTTTTCTAAAGTGAGTAAAGATATTCAAATCAATACTCCAGTGCTTGCTTTCGTTATAAGGATGGCTATCATTTTGACAGTTGGGATCAAAAGGTTCCCAACCCACCTCAGAGAAATGTTTTTTTGTTCTGATTAGGGTTATATTAAAACATATATGTTTATATTAAATCATATATTAAAACATAGAACCTGAGGCTGATCCAGTAATCCAGGGGGATGCCAAAATCTAACATCCATGGCCAATTTGGAAATAATGTTGGGGTTAATAGTAGCATTTAGTTCATGATTGTAGTTAGACACAGGAGAGTCCAATAGATATAAATTTTCATGCATTGCTCTTGGAGAGAGATGATAGATGCAGAATTCAGTTAGGTTACTGGCACTGGCTACTGATTGGACCAATTTAACAAACACATTTTCCCTCGAAACATTAGGAAAAGCTACTGTATAAAGAAGTGCTGACCCTAAATAAACCTTCATCATGAATAGAATTACCAAGGAAAGAAAATAAAAGTATGAAGCAAAACTAGTAAGAATAACTACAATTATAAAGCAAAGTACAAAGTTCAGCAAGAATCATGGAATCTTGTTCAGTGATGTTGAGATCAGCTGTCTACCTCAGATGTTGTCTGCTTCTGGCCACTAGGGTATTTTAAGGGAGTTGACAAGTCCACAGGGGCATCTTCGCTTTATTAAATTGTGACAAAAAAATTCAGGTCTTATATCCCTGCAATTTGGCAGCACGTGGATAAATAAGAATTACGTATGGTCCTTTCCAATGAGGTTCCACTGAATCCTTTAGTTGATATCTCTTCCAATACACATATTCTCCTGGAGCTAAGTTCGGCAGATGTTCATAATAAATGTCTTTCACCTGTGAAAGATATTCTTCAGAATATTGAATTAAAGATTGACAATACTTTAGTAAAGTTAAGAAAGACAGATTTCTCTTAAGCCTCAGTTCATAATTTAGTAACAGGATCTTGATAACATCTTCCTTTTTCTATGTCTCAGTCTTGTCCATATGGGCCCAATTGTTCATGTTTGAGAAGCTTTTCTGAAGTCAATTCTCAAAGGTTGGGGTTGTTAGTAAGTAAATTTTTATTTATCATAAGTGTAGAAATAATTTGAGAAGCAGCTCATTTGGCTGACATTTCACTAAGGTATTCCCTCTAATTTCCTCAATCTGTGATAGTCCTTTCTTCTGCTGCTGCAAACAAAGAACAACTGCTGCAACTTGGATGGCCGCTTGCAACACTGTAAGTCCCCGGATACTACATTACGAGCTAGGAGATTGAACAATATTAGTCCAATTGACTGAAATGATCCAGAAACCATGGCCCTAGGTTTTTGAAATAAGGAGAAAAGTCCCATGAGGCATTTATTTATACATAAGCAGCATCAATAACTGCTTTTCATGTACCTCAGAAGCTACATTTCACAAAACCTCAGATTGCATATTACTAATATAAACATAGAAATGTTCATCTATTAAGGCACAACCTTCTTCACGGGAGACTAAAAGGAAATCTAAGACCATTTTGTTTATAAAATCATAGGTTGAACATCAGATGCTTCTCCATCTGTGGTCTTTACAACTTTACTAAGTTTATCAACAGAAACTCCTAAATCAAGAGTTACAATATCTAAACCTATTTCAGGTCTGATGATTAATTTTAATGCAAGAACCAAGAATTTCAGTAACTAAAAACAACAGTGAGGTACCATCTTGCTCCAGGATCAGTAGCAAAGTTCAACGAGACAGAAAATAATAAATGCTAGTGAGGTTGCGGAGAGATTGGGACTTTCATATGTTGCTGGTGGGACTGTAAAATGGTACAACCACTGTGGAGAGCAGTATGGTGATTCCTTCAAAAGTTGGAATTAGAAATACCATTTGACCCAGCCATTCCATTACTAGGTATATACCTAGTAGTA
>NW_006921600.1:19613746-19623186 GCF_000298275.1 Orycteropus afer afer | reverse complement strand
CCCAACCTTCCTTCTGAGGAGTGGCTGGTGGGTTTGAACCGCCAGCCGTCTGGTTAGCAGGCAAGTGTCTTAGCCACTATGCTACCAGAGTTGGGGTTTAGTCCACTTCTATATCCTTCCCTTCAAGGCTCAGCAGTCCAAGATTATCTTCTGTGTCTATGTTAATTGGTTTCCCTTTTCTTTTTTGAAGAGGATCTGTGCAGTCTTTCTGCCTAGTCCGCCATCTTACCGGAACCCCTCTTTTAATATTTTAAAGGTTCCTTTTCTGGCCTAGATTTTACATTCCTTTCACATTTCTTATTTTCTTCTTGGTTAATCAATTATGTATATAACCACATAGGAATAGCATAGAAAGAACCAGACTAAATCTGTAGGGTTTTTTTTTTTTTTTTTTTTTTAAACTCATTAGTTAGATAATTTGGGAGAAAACAGGAAAATTGTTTCTTATATCCACAAAATAGAACATTAAGATACCAGCAATAGCCCCACATACAACCCATAGTAATCCTTTAGTCTATTCAGTCCTATGTAGTTACTTTCTGTTCTCCATGATTCTGGATCAGCTGTAGTCTATAAATTCATCAGCTTCTGCACCAGAGTTCTAGAAATCTTGCCTCAACCTAGTGGTATCCATGTTGAAAATATCACAGTCCTTTTCATAAGTCCAATATGGTCCATCGTTCTGTTTAAACATTTTGGTCAAGTGTTTTCAGCCAGTTAGCAAAGTGAAAACTTATCTTCAAGATAGTAGAACTTACTATGGTCATGATTGGGAGCTCTGGTAGCATAGTGGCTAAGGCACTTGACTGCTAACCAGAAGGCTGGCGGTTCAAACCCACCAGCCACTCCTCAGAAGGAAGATGGGGCAATCTACTTCCATAGTGATACTGCCTCGGAAACCCAAGGAGGGGTCGCTATGAGTCGGGTCCAACTCAATGGCACATAACAACAACAACAAGGTCATGATTAATGTATATCAATACTTCTTAAAAGTGAAAAATCTGATGGAAATTCATCACAAAAGTAACGTAAAGTCAAATAAAGTTAATAATTAAAAAAAAAAAAAACTTAAGAGAAAAATATCTCTAAATATCATGATTAACCCTACTTTCAAAGAGCTTTAGCTATAATACATAATTATCTGGAGACATAACACCCTATAAAACCCAAACCAAACCCACTGCCATTGAGTCAATTCTGACTCATAGAAGCCCTTTAGGACAGAGTAGAACTGTCCCAAGGTTGTAAATCTTTACAGAAGTAGAATGCCTTTTCTTTCTCCTACAGAGAAGCTGGTGGATTCAAACCACTGACCTTTTGATACTTTCCTGGTGCTATATGGTCTTAGAGGTTAGGGGTCAAGGAGCCTAATTCCTTCCTATGTTTTGGCTCATGGTCAAAGAGAAGAATTTATCAACCCAATTAATTTACATATATTTAAGATAGTATAAAGGAGTTCTGGTAACATCATGGTTCAAGTGTTTGGGTGCTAACCCAAGTCATTGGTTCAAACCCACTAGCTGCTCCAAGGGATGAAGATGAGGCAATCTGTTTCTGTAAATAGATTTGACCTTTTGGTTAGCAGCTGAATATTTTAATTATTACACTGCCAAAATTCTTTTTAATACTCTATAGTCTCGTTTGAATAGTAATGGGAAAAAAAGTCCAAGAGTAAACAGTGTGAATTCCCCAGTTAAAACCATTGGCTTTGATGATGCTAGATTCTACAGAAAGAAAGTTACAACAAAGTTAGCAATTAAAAAATAATGAAACTATGACATAATAGTATTTACTTGCTGTCTAATATCAGGCAAAAACGTAAGAGGAAATGCTAAAACATAAATTTCTAACCCAAATAAAACAAGGAACTTCTTTTGATGTCATAATATGTTTCATGTAACTCATAACACATGAAACAAACCTTTTAAATATTTTTCTGTATACAAAACAGAAACAAATCTTTTGTGGTTTTCCACGAAGTTTCAGTGTTAGGACTTTATCACTAAGCAGCAATACTTAGATTATTTAACCAAAGATCTTAAAGGTAAAAACCTTACTTTGTCCAAAGCCATGTGGCTTGGGTTTGACTCAGGAATTTATTCTAATGAGACCCCAAACCCTTGCCTTTGCGGCAGATTACACAAAGAATAAATTAGCTCTTCAACCCAGTAATCACAGGAAACTTTTTTTATTGACAATGTGAAATCCAATCTTTTACTCTAGATGCTATAGTCAAAGACAAGAATTTATCAACCCAATTAATTTACATATGTTTAAGATATTCTAAAGGAGTTCTGATGACATAGTGGTTAAAGTATTTGGGTGCTAACCCAAAAGTCAGTGGTTCAAACCCAATAGCTGCTCCACTGGAGGAAGACGAGGCAATCTATTTCTGTAAAGATTTTCAGCCTTGGAAAACCAATAAGGGTCAGAATTGACTTGATGCAGTAGGTTTGGTTTCTGGTTTAAAATGGCCTACATGTTTTGAAAGACAAAAGATAACCAAAATTTTTTCCCTTTTACTATTCGCTTGGTGAGCAATTTTGACTTCTTTTTATCACAACATTTTATCTATCCAGTAATTACCAAAGCTCTTTAGAAATTTTTTAAATAAACCATCAATTCTTGGCTAGCCGTTCTTTTTCTGTGCTTATGTCACTTTTTTTCTTTAAATAAAATACATTTAATGTAATATCTACTTAAGTTACTTAGAAATGTTTTTATTTTAAGACTGACATACTACAAAACATAAAAATCTTTGTCAGAATGAATACTTTCATTAATTCCTGGAAATACTCAGACTATTAAATGTCCATAAGCAATTATTTATCATTAAACCAATCAGAATGAGTTCTTTGAAGAAATATTATAATCTAATAATACCATCCAGAAGTAAGAAATTAGTATATTTTCATAACCCTGTCTTTTGCATGCTTTATAGGATCCGTTATAGAAGCAATTTTACAGTAATTTTTCCCCTTTTAAGACCTTGTTGTTGTTGTTGTTATGTGCCGTCGAATTGGACTTGACTCATAGCAACCCCTCCTTGCGTTTCGGAGGCAGTATCACTACGGAAGTAAATTGCCCAACCTTCTGAGAAGTGACTGGTGGGTCTGAACTGCCAGCCTTCTGGTTAGCAGTCAAGCGCTTCACTATGCTACCAGAGCTCCCATGACCTTGTTATACCAATAAATATAAATAATTTATCCTTTTTTTTTTTTTGATGAGCATTTTTTTAAAAGTTCATTTGCCATCTTGTTAGTTTCTTAGGAGTAATTTCTTCTCAGCTCTGCTCTTTGTGTCTTTATGTTCTGTCTGGCAGTGTCTGCTGGATGTAACATTTTTTTAAAATTCATTTTGTTGAAATATAATTTATGTACAGTGAACTACACAAAACTAAAGTGATGTGGGTCAATACATTTTTTCTCTTTTGTTATGCATATTATTGAAATATAACTTATGTACAGTAAAATACACAAAACTAAAGTGACATGGGTTAATGAATTTTTTTTTTTTTTTTTTTTTGCAGTATTCCCTCCCCTCTCCACCCCTCCTACCCCTGGCAACCAACAAAGAAAGTTTCCCTCCATATATAAACCTTTCCTTGACCCTCCACAACAATGAACTAATACTATATTTGTCTTTCTGTGATTGACTTATTTCACTCAGCATAGTGTCCTCCAAGTTCATGCATATTATGTGGTGTTTTGCAGACTCTACATTAGTCTTTAGTGCTGCATAGCATTCCATTATATGTATGTACCATAGTTTGGTCATCCACTCTTCCACTGGTGGGCACGTAGGTTGTTTCCATCTTTTTGCTATTGTAAATAATGATACAATGAACATGAGAGTGCATATGTCTGTTCCTGTCCTGGCTCTCACCTCTCTAGGATATATACCTAGTAATGGGATTGTTGGGTCAAATGGTATCTCTAATTCTAGCTTTCTAAGGAATCACCATATTGCTTTCCACAGTGGTTGTATCACTTCACAGTCCCACCAGCAGTGTATGAGAGTCCCAATCTCTCCACATCTCCACCAGCATTTGTATTTTCTGTCTTGTTGAACCTTGCCATTAGTGCTGGAGTGAGACAGTATCTCATTGTTGTTTTGATTTGCATCTTTGATGGTCAATGATTATGAGCATCTCTTCATGTATTAGCTGGCCACCTGAATATCCTCCTTGGTGAAGTGTCTATTCATGTCTACTGCCCATTTTTCAATTGGATTGTTAATTCCTTTGATGTTGAGGCATTGGAGTTTTCTATAAATCTTAGAGATAAGTCCCTTGCCAGTTGTGATAGTTGGAGCTCTGTGTCAACTTGGCTGGACCACAATTCTGTGTGGTTTAAGCTGCTGTGATGTGGTTATTCCCATGATGGGATCAGATGATTATGTTTTGAGCAGCCAATCCATTGAAAGGGAGTTTCCCTAGAGGTGTGGCTTGCTTCCAGTATATTTGTGGACATCCTGGGAAAAGAGACATTCTTCTGTGGACTGGGATTCTGTTGTGCTACCTACAACTGTCCATGAGCAAACAATCCACCATTCAGCCTGGAGATCTTGGATTCGTCATTCGTTGGAGTCAGCTGCTGGTGTCCTGCCTGCCAGCCTTGAGCTCCTCAGCCCCTGTGGCTGCAAGAGTTGGGAAAAGCCTCCAGCTTGACGTTTGATCCAGGAACTTTGGACTTGCCAGCTTCTGTAAGTGTGTGAACCATTTTCCTAAGATAAATTTCTCTCTCTCTATATATATATATATATGTAAGTTTTACTGGCTTTGTTTCTCTAGAGAACCCAGTCTAACATACTGTATATGTAATTATTGGCAAATATGAATTTGTTGCTGTCATTTTTGTTATGTGCTTTTTCATGCTGTCGGTTTCTTTGTTCCATATAATTTTCGATGCTGAGCTCGTTTTGTTTATAAATCATGTTATCACTTCTTTTGTTGCTATTGTTCTAGTATATTTGCTAAATATTTGTGCTGGTCCTCTTTTTGATTTTGATGTGAAGGTTTTTCATTTTTCTTTGAGGTTATGCTGTGATTTATAGTTTTCTTCCCATGTTTAGAACAGACCGTTCTATCTTGTAGTTGTCTTGACATCCCTACCATCTAGGAGTTCTGTAACAACACAGTTTTTTTCCCCTCTTTTTGGTTTCTAGTTGTCCTCATTTGTCAATTAATGTCTCTGGTTACCTGTTTACAATCTTGTAGGCTTATTTACTTTGGATACTTCCATAGCTGGGTTGGGTTTTGAGTTATATCATCATGTGTGGTAATGGTCCATTGTCATTGGCTGTTGTTGCTTCTCTGTCCAAAGGGCTCCCTTTAGCATCTCTTGTAAGGTTGGTCTGGTTTTAACAAATTCCCTTAATTTCCACTTATCTGGAAATGTCCTAATTTCACCATCATATTTGAGGGACAATTTTGCTGGGTACATAATTCTTGGTTGGAAATTTTTCTCTTTCGGGGTTTTATATATATACCATCCCATTGTCTTCTCACCTGAACAGTTTCTGCCAAGAAATCTGAGCTTAGTCTTATTGGTTGCCCCTTGTAGATAACTTTTTGTTTTTCCCATGCTGTTCTCATGATTCTTTCCTTGTCTTTGGTTTTGGTGGGTTTGATGATGAGATGTCTTGGTGATTTTCTTTTGGGGTCTATCCTGTTTGGGGTTCACTGGACTTCCTGAATGGATATATTCTCATCTTTCATCATATCAGGGAAATTCTCTTCCAACAAAGCTTGGACAATTTTCTCAGTGGTTTTATTTTTCTCTTTCTGTTCTGGAATTCCAATGACATGTAGGTTATTCCTTTTGATGGTATCCCACATGAACCTTAGTCTTTCTTCATTTTGTTTTTATCTTTTTTCTGATTACTTATTTTCCAAAGAAGTATTCAGGTATTTGTCTTCAATCTCATTAATTCTGTCTTCCATTGCATCAATTCTACTCCTTTGCTCTTTCAATGTATTATCTATTTCTGACAATTTAGTATTGATCTTCTGGATTTCTATCTGTAGATTTTGAATCATTTCTAATTTTTCATTTATTTTTTCATTTTATTCTTGTATTGTCTCTAGAAATTCTTCTAGGGTTTTGTCTGTGTTTTCCTTGATCTGTCCCTCAATTCTTTGAAGATACCTAAATATAATGCTTTTGAATTCCTTATCAGGGAGTTCCAATGCTGCTTTTTCCTCAGGGATGTGTTTTGGTCTGTGTCCTGTTCCCTTGTTTTTACTGCTTTGTCTTGCTTCTTTGCATGGACTGTGATGCCCTGTTGTCTCTGAGGCATTGTGACGTTTTTGTGTTTATATTTATCTGGTTACTGTATGTTGGAGTGACTTGCCCACAATTTTTGTATTCTTTGTTTTGTTTGTATGTTATTTACACAAGCAGGGTACTGTGCTGTGCTCCTCTATTCACTAGTTGACAGCACTTATACACTCACCACCTGTCTCCTTTCCTGTTGTCAGCCTCTTGTATGTCCCTGCTGACCTTGGCAAACAGAGCCTATTCTTAGGTGCCTGGAATCCGAATGAGAATGCTATCACTTTAAAATCCAAAAAGGTTACCACTTGTAAAGATTCAAAATGGCTGCACCCTAAGTCACTTTAAATATCCAAAATGGCTGTCATGTGTAAACAGTCAAAATGGCTGCACCCCCGGACAGTGGAAAGTCAACAGCTCAGGATGTCTCCCTCCTTGCTCCCTTCCTAATCATCGGCCACCAGTGCAGTCATCCCTGCAGCCGTTGGTGACCAGGCTGATCTTTAGGTCAATTCTCATTTCCCAACACCACTTGGAAATATTCAGGCTGTTGGTCCCATCAGAGTAGCTGACAGTCTGCAGCTCTGACCATCTCTGTACTCACTGTTTTCGTTCAGGTTTTTCCACTAGTTGGTGGCTAATCCACTTCTGTATAGTTCTTTTCAAAGCTCAGGGCTTCAGGATTATCTTCTGTATCTCTGTCAATTAGTTTTTCTTTTGTTTGTTGAAGAGGGTCTGTGTCGCTTGTCCGCCTATTCCCCCATCTTACTGAAAGTCCCTATAAATAATTAATCCTTTTTAAGTGCACTTTTCAAATAGACTGATGTTCATCAAAATTTCTCAAAGTAGCTTTTAAAACCCAAATTATAAGACAGACATAAGAAACAGTTTTTCCTGGAAAAGGAAAGAACAGAGACAATCCATGGAAAGCAGCAACTTCCGCCAAAACCTCTACCTTGATATATGACATGAACTCAGACACAGTGCTGTAGACCAGAGGTAAGCTCTCAGAATAAAAATGAAACGGAAGAAGTCCTATAAACTGATTGGTACTGTGAGGCCAGCTTAAAACTAGGCTTTTACAAAACCATACAAAACAGGTAACCCAGTTTCCTTACTTTATTATTATGATGATGATTTGAGTGAAAGTTTACAGAGCAAATTCGTTTTCCATTCAACAGTTTATACACTTTGTTTCATGACACTGATTGTGATCCCCATAAAGTAACAGCTCTCTTCCAAATTCCTCCCTGTGATTACCTTTTCGTGTCCTTCTTTCATATGCATTCCTGCCCTCTGAACTATCTTCCTATGCAAATGCTGCCCTTCTGTTCTCCCATAGTTGATGGTTCTAAGGAGTGTAACTACCTGCTGTTAATGTTCACCTTACCTGTCTGTCTATTGGAAGCCACAGGAGTAAGTTAAGTTCCAACCCTGAAAGGTAACTAAGGGCCATAGTCTTGGGGTTTCACCAGTCTCTATCAGATCAGAAAGCCTGGTCTTTTTTTTTTTTTTTTCTAAATAATTTTGTGTTTTATTCCATATTCTTCTCCCAGTCTATCCAGGATCTCCTATTCTGATCTCTTTCTGAGTGGTTGACAGTGGTAGCTGGGCATCATTTTGTTCTTTTGGTCTCAGGGTCATGTACACTGAGTTTTGCATGGCCCATTAGTTTCTTGGACTAATTGTTTCCATGCATTTTTTATTTTCTTCATTCTTCTTTGATCCAGACAAGGAGAGATCAATTGTTGTATCTTAGATGTCACTCACAAGTTTTTAAGGCCCTAGTCACTACTCACCAAAGTAGACTGTAGAGCAATGTTTTTGTATAATAGAGCAATTTTGAAATTGTGGGATGTCGCCTGAGAGTCTGTGGAAATGGAAGGACTTCAGGGGCCTGTACTGGGACTGAAGTCCCAGCTCCTCAACTTCTCAGGGGCTACCAAAGATGATGCAACTTCGAATCTCATGTGTCTGATACCAGAAAATGTCAAAGAATAAGAACATGTACTCTGTTAAAAGTAAAGAAATTTATTGAATGACAAAACAATTTACAAGTTGGGCTGCAACCCTGTAGAGAGTACAAATTTGCTCCAAAGAATGGAGGGAGAGGTGTGCTGTTTTAGTAGAAGTGGAGAAAGGGAGTGCATGATGGTTTCATGGTTACAGCCACAAGGTGGGTACATCATCAGCAATTCTATTTTCAACTACCTTCTTCCTGGAACATCTTGAGTAAACTCATTCTCCTATGGTCACATTCCTGACCTCCATCCTTATTTACTAGAGTGGCTTGGGACAAGAACCAGCCTGACTAAACAAGATGATTGATAAGTGGCCAGTTTCTCCTGGTTCCACCCAGCCAGAGGCCCAAAGCCATATGAATGGGAAGAAGTCAAGATTACAATCTCAGAAATGTAGAAGCAGGAAGTTGTAACAAAATGGAGCTTTGATGCAGACCTTTTGTCAGTCATTTATTTTATTATGCCAAGTGCCTCCACACTGGCCTACCTGCCTCCAGTCTTTCCAGGCTCAGATCCATTCTCCACACATGCAAACCCCAAAACTCACTGCCATCAAATCATAAGACATGAACAGATGCTTTACCAAAGAAGATATTCAGGCAGCCAACTAACACATGAAGACATGTTCACAATCATTAGCCATTAAAGAGATGCAAATCAAAACAACCATAAGATACCATCTTACTCCAGCATTAATAGCAAAGTTCACCAAGACAGAAAATAACAAATGCTGGTAAGGATGTGAAGAGATTGGGACCCTTATACACTGCTGGTGGGACTGTAAAATGATACAACCGCTGTGGAAATTGGTATGCAGATTCCTTAAAAAGTTGGAACCAAAAACCAAACTCACTGCTGTCGAGTTGGATCCAACTCATAGCAACTCCTCCTTGGATTTCCAAGGCGGTATCTCTACAGAAGTAGATTGCCCAAACTTCGAAGTAGATTACCCAACCTTCTTTTCGAGGAGTGGCTGGTGGGTTTGAACTGCCAGCCTTCTGGTTAGCAGTCACATGCCTTAGGCACCATGCCACCAGAGCTCCCAAAAAGTTGGAACTACAAATACCATTTCACTCAGCAAATCCCATTACCAGTTGTGTTGGATTGGGTTCTCTAGAGAAACACAAAAACCAGCAAAGTATAT
>NW_006921600.1:19612046-19613646 GCF_000298275.1 Orycteropus afer afer | reverse complement strand
AGAGAGAGAGAAATTTATCTTAGATAAATGGCTCACAAGCGTGTAGAAGCCGACAAGTTCAAACTGAAACATGGAACCACCACTCACAACTGGAGTCCAGCCAAGTTGACACATCTTCAACTATCACACCAGTTATATATGCTAAAGAAGTAAGAGGCAGGACATGAACAGATACATGCATAC
Source organism: Orycteropus afer afer (assembly GCF_000298275.1). Taxonomy (NCBI): domain Eukaryota; kingdom Metazoa; phylum Chordata; class Mammalia; order Tubulidentata; family Orycteropodidae; genus Orycteropus; species Orycteropus afer. Next base: position 19,613,463 of record NW_006921600.1, on the reverse strand, counting down.
CCATGCAACACTATTCACAATAGCAAAGACGTGGAAACAACCTAAGTGCCCATCAACCGAGGAATGGATAAACAAACTGTGGTATGTACACACAATGGAATACTATTCAACCCTAAAGAATAATGTAGAATCTGTAAAATACCACATAACGTGGATGAACTTGCAGGACATTATGCTGAGTGAAATAAGTCAAGCACAGAAGGACAAATAGTGTATTAGTCCACTATTGTAAAAAGTCAAGGAAAGGTTTATACATGGAAGGAAATTTTCTTTGTTGGCTATCATGAATGGGTGTGTGTGTGTATGGAATTCCTAGATAGGCTGAAAAAAAATGTATGTGTGTGTGTGTGTGTGTGTGTATATATATATATATGTATGTATATATATGGAAACCAAAGATTATTAGTGGTTATCAGGGGTAGGAGGGAGGGGGAAACATGCTAATGTTGGTAGAATATTTTTGAAAAGGATAGCAATAATGGTGGCAAAACATGAAAAATGTTATCAAAGTCCCCGAGCTGTAAATGTGGAAGTTGTTATGTTGGTGAGTGTCTTGTTGTGTATGTTTTCACTACAATAAAATTAAAACAAAAAACAACAACAAAAAAAAAACACTGCCATCAAATCAATTCCAACTCATGGTAACCCTATAGGACAGCAGAAATTCCCTATAGGGTTTTAAGGCTGCAAATCTTTGCAGAAACAGGCTGCCACATGTTTCTCTCACAGAGTGGCTAAGCGGGTCAAACCACCAACCTTTAGGTTAGCAGCTGAGCATTTTAACCAGGAATCTTCTCCACATACCAGTAATGAAAAATACAAATTTAACTTTCCCTGTTGAAAATAAGGGAAGAGGCTCCCCTCCTCTCTTTCATAAATGATTCTAGATAACTTGCAAAGTCTTTTTTTCTTCCTTTGAAAAGTATGTAAATCTAAGAGGCCTCCTCAAAGATCTGGGAGCTACTACTTGGAAATGTAACTTCAGGTGATCCTCCCCTACCTTCCTGTTTCCTAAAGGTGATTTGCGTAACTTTAGGTAACCAGCCATAAAGATACTGGAAAATTAGCAATTTTATCTTAAACATGGATGTAAGGAATTGAATCCACTCAGCTATATAAAGGATGGGAGCTCTGGCAGTGTAGTGCCTAAGGCACTTTGCTGCTAACCAGAAGCCTGGTGGTTCAAACCCACCAGCCACTCTTTGGAAGAAAGATTGGGCAATCTATTTCCGTAGTGATATATCACCTTGGAAACCCAAAGAGGGGTCGCTATGAGTCAGGTCCGACTTGATGGCACATAACAACAGCAACAATATATAAAGGATAAGATTTCTTTCTGTCTTTACAATCTCTTTAGCAGATTGCCTGTGATGCATCACATTCTGTTTTAATGTTGTTGTTGTTGTTGTTAAGTGCC
>NW_006921600.1:19597871-19611006 GCF_000298275.1 Orycteropus afer afer | reverse complement strand
AGCTATGATATCCCTTGTTCCACGTCCTCTTCTGAATCCGGCTTGAACCTCTGGAAGTTCTCTGTCAATATACTGCTGCAAACGTTTCTGAATTATTATATCTGTTTTAATGCTTATTCAATAATAAAACTTTTCTTTCTATTTTTGTAGAGAGGTTTTCTGGCTTGGAAGTAGATTTCATTTTTTTAGTAACTTTTACCCAACAGCCAAAAGAATCTTTCAAAGACATCAGTCACTTCCCTGCTGAAGTAGATCCACATTGATGAGGTCAAAACTTCTTAATCTGGCTCAATAGACCTCAAATATTTGCCCTCAAAACTCTCAACCCCTCTTTCTTGCCACCTTCCCTCTTATTCTTTATATTTCATTCATGCTGAACACCATACTCTTTCCCACCTTCAGGTGGGAACTCTCTTCCCTCATTTTTTTTGTTTTTTTAAATCAGGCTATGTTCTTCAGTTTCTCCTATTGTCTCTGTATCACTCTTACCTTCCTATGCTGTTGTGGGTTGAATGGTGGTCCCCCAAAAGATATGCCCATGTCTTGCAATGTATGAATGTGATTTTATTGGGGAAAAGAGTTTTTGCAGCTGTAATTAAAGATCTTGAGATTAGATCATTCTAAATTATCTAGGTAGACCCTAAATCTAATAGCAAGTGTCCGTCTAAGAGTGGAAAAGGAGAAAACACAAAGGAGAATGTGACAGGAAGACTGAGAGATTGTAAGCCAAAGAGCACCAGAGAATTTTGGCATCCAGCAAAAGCTAGGAGAAAAGCATGGAATGGGTTCTTTCCTAGAGACTCAGAAAGAATGAACTGTGCTTCCAGATCTGTGAGAGAATATATATCTTTTGTTTTAAGCCACCAAGTTTGTGGTAGTTTGTTAAGGTAGCCCTAGGAAACAAAGACACCTGTCATAGCATTCATCAAATAGTGTTGTTCTTTATTTATGTCATGTCTGCTTTCTCTGCCACGTGAGGAGCTTTGAGAGAGCATCCTCAGCATCTAGCTGTGGTACTTAAGGATGTGTGTCAGCTTGGATGGGCTGTGGTTTTGAGTGGCGTGGCAGCTGGATGTAGTGTTTTTCCATAATGAGATTTTAATCACCTCCATTGTGGAATCTGCTGTCAAGGGCAGTTACATTTGAGGTGTGGCCTGCTTCCAGTATATATAGAGAATCTTTGGTAAAGGTCTCTAGTCTTTTGGCACATTTTGGATCCTGCATTTGGCTGAGTCTTCATCTCCAATTCCAGGACTTGAACCATTGTCCTGCCATGTTGCCTGCCAATCTTGGGGTTGTTCATGGACTTGAAGCAGTACCCTGCCATGTTACCTGCTGCTCTTGGGATTGTGCCATTTTTCCTATCGACCTTGGGTTTGTCAGTCTCAGCAGCCAGCAGCTGTGTGAGTAGGGAGATGCCTTTCGCTCCTGTGGGCCTGAAACAAGAGGCAGCACTGAAGCCCAAGGTCAAGGGACCTTCACCCAAGCAGCACTCTGAATTCAGACTTCTAGCCACCTACACTGTAAAAGAATAAATTCTTGTTTGTTAAAGCCATCCAGTTGTGGTATTTCTGTTATAGCAGCACTGGAGAACTAAGACACTAACACAATACCTGGCACCGGGTAAGAACTCAACAAATATTTATTGAATGAATGCTTTGAACGTGACATGTACCCCAGATGAGAAAGTCCAGGACAAATGTGGTGAGGCGGCACAATCTGAAAGTCAGATGAGGTGGGGCCAGGCCTACTGCCGTTTAATAACAGCACCACTAACTATGTTCAAGTAGATTTTAATCTTTCTAAGTCTTCAATTTCCTCAACTGAAAAATGAAGATATTACTCCAGATTCTTCTGAAGGTAACCAGAGATATCTGTAAATTTTGTGAATTTACCAAAAAAAAAAAAAAAAGCACTTTGTAAATTTTGAAGTTCTCTTTCTCTGTATACATCAGCTTCACTGGACACTCATAGTAAACTTCTAAGATAGGCAGCTGACATTATCCCATTTTGTAGATGAGGAAACTGAAGATGAAAGATGTGAAGCCATTTGCCTAAGGTCACCAGGTTCTCACCACTCTGTCACAAGTGCCCCCTCCCTCCGATGTTCAAAGCAGGAAACAATGTTGGGGACTCATACATGTTGACATCCTTAGGATCATACAGGTTATAAATGTCACCACTTTTCATTTTTGAAGGTTTTTTTTTGTTGTTGTTGTTGTTTTTAAGTAGAGCATATCAACAGGTTTCAGGCCAGGGAGGTGTTTTGGTCATCTAGTGCTGCTCTAACAGGAGCATACCACGAATGAGATGGCTTTAACAAACAAGGATTTATTCTCTTATAGTTTGGGAGGCTAAAAGTCCAAGTTCAAAGTACCAGCTCTAGGGGCTGGGTGAAAGCCCCTCAACCTTGTGCTTCAGCTCTGCCTCTTGCTCCCGACCCACTGCAGCTGGAAGCATCCCTTCATTCAGGCAGCAGCTGGCTGCTGAGGCTGACAAATACAAGATCAATAAGTAAAATGGCACAGTCCTAAGTTTATTAACAACACAGTAGGCTACTGGTTTGAGTCCAGAAACAGTCCCAAGATCAGCAGACAACATAGCAGGCCACTGAGATGAAGGCCAAATGTTGGACTCAGATGTACCAAAAAGCTCATAGATCTTTCTCAAAGCTGCTTCTTATATACTGGAAGAAGAGCACATCCCTAAGGCAGCTACTCAGCTGCTCCACTAGATTCCACCATGGAGTTGATTACCAGTGTCATCATGGGGAACACTATATCCAGCTGTCGAGCCACTCAAAACCAAGCCAGCCAAATTGATACATAACCTTTACTACCACAGGAGGAGACCTTGGAGCTGGCCCTGTAATCCCCGTCTCTGTCCCTTTTTCTATTCTAGAGGAGTTTTGTTGATCGGCAACCTCCTTTTACCACACAGTTGGACCATTGTAGACTCTGAGGATCCCAGAAGCTAGAGGTGTTCTTTTCTCCATGGTTCCAGTTCTTTCAACCAGCAAATATTTACTGAGCTCGTACTAAATGCTTTGTCACTGCCTGTGGAAGCCTGGCCAAATTACTTAACCTCTCTGAGCCGCAGTTTCCCCATTCTGCAAAATGGGATTGAAAATAGCCTGTCACAAGATTGTTGTGATGATTAAACAAGATATGTAACAACATCTTTGGCATATTCTTGCTATTTGAGACACTCAGCCTCCAACACCCCTACCCTGTGTCTGTTATCTCTCATTCAAGTGCATGGGAATATCTGTTTTGTAACTAAACAGGGAGGGAGGGAGAGACTGGAAAAGAGAGGAAAGGAGTATGAAGGCCACAGTACTCCCTGTTCTGCCCCTCCCCGGGACAGGGGAAAGCCCTGGAACTCAGAGCCTGGAACTGTTTGAACTACTCAAGAACGACTTGTGAGTTTCTGGGCCCAGGCAGAGCTCTCTTGAGTTTGTAAGACAGTCAGGCACAGTCATGAGAGGCTTTTCTACCCTCTTGGTGAGTGGAGCACAGAGACCACTGGGAGCCACAACAGGAGAGAGAGAGAGCACAGCAGCCATTTTTTGGTGACCACAGCTGTAGTGCCATCAAGTTGATTCTGACTTATGACAACCTCATGTATTATAGAATAGAACTGTTCTATAGGGTTTTCTTTGCTGTAATCTTTTATTAAAACAGGTTGCCAGGCCTTTCTTCTGCATCACCACTGAATGGGTTCAAACCACCAATCTTTTGGTTACCAGCCGAACACAAAACATTTGTGCCATCCAGGGACCTCAAGAGGGTTCATTGAAGGATCCTTTTTGGGAACTTCCAGAAATAACTTGAGAGTACTCTGAGAAAGTCTATGGTTCATCAAACAAGGTGTTATAGATATAATGAATGCAGGTAGTGCCTGGCACATTGTAGATAGGCAACATGTGTTAATGTCCTAAGAAGTACCCAGTTAGCATTGCAAAGGAGCTCTGCTGGTGTAGTGATTAAGGCATTTGGCTATTAACCAGAAGGTATATGGTTGGAACTCACCAGCCGCTTCCCAGAAGAAAGATGGGGAGATGAGGCAGTCTGCTTCTATAAAGATTTACAACCTTGGAAACACAGTGGGGGTCACTATGAGTCAGAATCAACTCAATGCCAGTGAGTTTGGTTTTCTTTTGGTTGGTTAGCCTTGCGCCATGGTGCAGTGCTCCGGAACCTTCCTGCCTTTGCACTGAGCATGTTTGTTTCTTGCTGCGTCTGGTGCCCCAGGGAAAACCCAGTGGAACTGCCCTTCACAGATCCTGGTGTGTGGTTATGGTGGTTTTTCTCTTAAAAGATTAAATAGATTTTTTTTTTCTCTCTCTCCTTCTGATCAACAAAGACAACAGCTCTCTGGTTTTTGATAAATGTTCCTTTCCTACTAGCAGGTGGATATGCCCCCGGCACTCAGAGCTGTGCTTTTAAAACACACATGCCCAGCTGTTTGAATTCACTACTTCCCTCTTATTTCTCTTATCTCCTACCCCTTGGGCTGGGTTTTCTCTGCTTTGGCAGGCTGATAACATGTGGAAGGATGAGAAGTTCTAATTAATAGACTAATTAGTGGTACAAGCTTTTAATAGCTGATTATAGAAAAGTCATTCCCCCCCCCCCAAGTGATTGATTTATTTATTGCTGTTGTGCTGCATTATGGCAAAATACTCAGCTTCTAATTATCTATTGGGTGGTTCAATCAGGGCTTTTCCTTCTCCTTGCTGATGGCGGGCACAGGCAGAAGGGAGCTCAAACCAGCTGATGGGCAGCTCTGGGACAGATGATAAGTGTTGGAATACTGATGTCACCCCATCTTGAAAGCTCGGAGCTAGCAGGGGAATGGGAGGTGGGTGGAAAAAGAAAGCAAGAAAATCTTACCTATTTTTTTAGGTGTACCTCCCCTGGGAGCCTTCCCTGATGATCCTTCCCCCTCTGTACACCTTCATTCACACACATTGTCAGTTGCATTTAAAACCAGGAGGCAGTGTGATCTGGAGCTTAAAAGTATGCACTGAGACATCCAACTAAAACCAGTGCTGTCAAGTTGATTCCAACTCATGGAGCCCCCACGTGTTACAGATTAGAACTGTTCCATAGGCTTTTCTTGGCTATAACGTTTACAAAAGCAGATCTCTAGGCTTTTCTTCTGTAGTGGTGCAAGACAGGCTTGAACCTCCAACATTTAGGTTAGTAGTTGAGTACATACCGTTTCAAATCTTGGCTTCCACTTGCTTAACTATGTAATCGGGGGCAAGTCACTTAACTTCACTGTACCTCAGTCTCCTTGTTTGTAAAGTGGGAATATGAGTGTATATCTCAAGCATGGAGGATTTAATGAAGTAAACCTGTACAGCTCTTAGCACTGTGCCCGGCACATACTAAATACTCAATAACCTTAGCTATGATAATTACTACGGCCTGACATTATTTAATTTACCTGGCACATAGAAGGAATTTGATAAATGTTTGTAGGATAAATGAATGTCTATATTGCAATTTTCAAGTAGATTGTGAGCCCTTGAAGTTCAAAAGGGTAAAGAAAAGAGGAAATTGAACACTAAATCATAATAATAAGAGCTACCTTTACTTAAGTGCTTATCCTGGGCTAGGCTCTGAGCTAATTGCTTTATGCACATTCTCTCATTTAATCCTCAGGTGACCTGGTGGTACAATGGTTAAGCACTAGACTGCTAACTGATTCTCAGTTCAAACTACCCAGTAACTCTGTAGGAGAAAAACCTGATCGTCTGCCCCTATAAAGATTATAGCCTAGACAACTCTATGGAGCAGTTCTACTTTGTCAAACAGGGTTATTTTGAGTTGAAATCGACTTGACGGCACCCACCAACAAGCTTGTTTTTACCAGCCTCCTGGGATCACTTTTTACTTTAGTTGCCTCCATACTGAATTCTGTGGGAAGCCTGTGTTGTCCCTAAGATCTCCAAGGACTCCTGGGGGACAGGCTTACATTTTTATGGTCACTTTTCCTTATGAATCCTGCTCTGGCTGACTTCAGGCACTTGACTCTTTCACCTGCTTCCTTACAACGCTATCCTCTCATTTCATCATTCCAATGTAGTGGGCTACCCCCCTTCCTTCCTTCTTTCCCCAAAGTCTCCAGAACGCAGGCCCATTTTGTATGGGAGACCTTTACTGAAGGTTGGTAGCAATAGAGGATAGTTATAGAATGCTCTGAACTAGCAATAGCTGGAGAACATCATACTAAAGCTCTCACCTTTCTCCCCCGTACACTTTCCTTCTTGGCTGTTAATCTATCCAGGGCCCTACCTGCAGCCATTCTGTGCAGCCATTTTGTTCAGATTCCCCCGCCCCCAAGACCCTTCTCCTCCACCTCTCTACTGTTCCCCATCTCTCCCTTGAAGTATCAAATTCCTGTTCTTTACTACTCAAAGAAATGTAGTTCTTTTGAACAAACATCTCCGTTCTGTTCTCAATTTGGGGTGAGATGAGGAGCTGAGGGGCTGTGGAGGGGGAGTGTATAGGGGTGTTCAGCTTCTTTTCTTAGCCAGAAGAATTTACCAAAGTATTTTCCTCAACAAATGAGCCTACCCCTTTAAGATGAATCCTGGCCCACCCTAGAATGAAGACATATGGCAGCCATATTTTTTGTGTAACATTTTTTGTTTGTTTGTTTTCCTGTTACATTCATTGTAGTGATATGAAGTAGATATTATCCCCATTTTTCCAGATGAGGAAACTGAAGCTTAAAAAGGTTAAGTAACTCACTCCAAGTCACACTAACGTGAGAACCGGATTCCAAATACAGGTCTGTCTGCCTTCAAAACCAGGGAGACTGGCCACAATACCATGTGGCCACTTCATGCAGCTCAAACAAGCCTGAGGTGGGTTCCACTCACAGGGCAAAACTTTCTCAGGAACTCTTTCTTTAGGAGAGACGATATGGGTCATGTGAAGGTGAATTGGTTGATTGAAACCAACGACATTAAAACAGAGTTAAAGCTGGGAATAAATATATACCTATAGTTTCATATATGAAACCCAAGAGGAGTTGTTGTCACTAATCACCACCGAATGATTACTCTGATTGCTTCATTTGTTGATGTTGAAGTTGCTGCATTTTGCTGTGCTGTATTTAACCTTGTATAGGGGCCTTCTCTCTAGGAATATAAGGTAGAATTTCTTTTGGCCTGTGTAGTGATGACTTTATGCATAAGACCATCACATCACGTTGGTAGCCTCTCCATGTCTAAGAGGGCTGGGCAGGTAGCTGAGACTCTTACAAAGAGCTCAATAAATAGCTATGGAATGAATGAACGAACGTCTCTTCATTCACTTTAATTTTTTCAATTCTCTTCCCAAGGATTTACCTCGGGGAGGAGGAGTGAGTTAAGTAGAACCAGATGAAGGAGCATCGCAACTGAAATTATAAGGGATGGAAGAACATTAAGAACAGAATTATGCAAGAATGGAAGTGGAATGAGGTTGAGAAAATGGATTTATCAAAACATTTTCCAGAGAGAGTATTGAATGTAGTTGAAAGGAATTCTTTGATAAGCCACTGAGAGGGGAGGAGGATCTTCCACTTAGCAGCTGTGTGACTTTGGCTTTCTCATGCCTAAAATGGGGGTTATGGTACAGATCTCATGGGTTTTGGGTTTTGTTTTTCCAATAAGTGTGATGATAGAAAATTTACAGCTTTTATTATTACTTTTTAAGCTACTAAAAATCTGGTTTCTGTCTTCCCACACTCCACTGAGATTACTTTCACCGAGGTTACCAATCACCCCTTTATTGAAAAGGTCCTTACTCTACCACTTGGTATTGTATCACTTGATGCTGTATCCCAGGCCTTCCTCCAACAACTGCCTTTCTCTTGGTTTCACACAGTTCTCACACCTCCTTGACCACCTCTTCTCAGTCTCCTGTAAGATATCTGTATTAGTTATCTGTTGTTGTATAACAAATTATCTAAAATTTAGCAGCTTAAAACAACAACATAATTATTATGATGTCACAGTTCCTGAGGACTTAGCTGGTGTAACAATGGTGTGGCAGAGACATCTGACCTCCTCTAACTTCATGAAGGGGAGAGAGAATCACCAGCAGCATCAGCCCAAAGCTGATTCCTATGAGGTGGAGGTCAGATGTGCCTCCACCCTCCAACCATTCTACCAGTTCTGACACTAGCTAGCCCTCCCACAGCACTCTCTACTTCTCTGCTGGATTTAATAATTAATTGCAAGGACCACACATAACTCACAAACCATACTTAGAGTTACAGGGTTTATTAGGGAAGTAACAGGTTACAATGCAGGATATAGTTCTTAAATCAGGACAGCGTCTTCTCAGCCATGCCCATAGGCAGGCCTCTCTCTGCCCCTTGGCCCATTAACCCTCTGGCCAGGCATCTGCCCTGCTTGAGCAAATGTTACAAAGTTCTTTAGCTCTGCCAGTAAGTGCCCAGAGGCATCCCACTCCACTTCTTTGACCTGAAGGCACTCAGCTCTCTTGCTTTGTGGGTGAAGAAGCCTGACATGCCATCTCCTGCTGGTCTCCTGGTTCTGCTGCTGCCAGCTCTCTGTTGTGCTTGCTCCTGCTTCTCACTGTCTTGCATGTCTCTGTTGTTACAGCTCTCTTTCTTTAGGAAGTTCTTAGTAGAGGGACCCTGGATCCAAAGGATGTGCGCTGCTCCCATCTATTGTTTCTTGGTGGTAGTCAGGTCCCCACTCCTTGCCTATAGGATAACCATTTTAAGCCTAGCAGGAGGTAAATGACACTGGAGATCATATGAAAGAATCTGTAAGACCAATGACTTATTCATTGCAAATACCTTTTTTCAACAACATAAATGGTGACTATGCATGTGGACCTCACCAGATAGAATACACAGGAATCATGTTAAGTACATCTGTGGAAAGAAATGATGAAGAAGCTCAATATCGTCAGTCAGAATCCAGAGGCTGACTGTGAAACAAATCAATTGATCATATGCAAGTTCAAGTTGAAGCTAAAGAAAATTAAAACAAGTCCACAAGAGATAAAATATGACCATGAGGATATCTCACCTGAATTTAGAGACAATCTGAAAAATAGTTTTGACACATTGAACACTAATGACCTAAGACCAGATGCGTTGTGGGGTGATGTCAAGGACATCATACATGAATATACCAAAAGGTCACTAAAAAGACAGAAAAGACCAAAATGTATGTCAGAAGAGACTCTGGAACTTGCTTTTGAATGGAGCATAGGTCAAGCAAATGGAAGAAATGATGAAATAAAAGAAGTGAAGAGAAGATTTCAAAGGGCAACTCAAGAAGATAAGGTATTATAATGAAATGTGCAAAGACCTGGAGTTAGAAAACCAAAAGGAAAGAACATGCTCAGAATTTCTCAAGTTGAAAAAACTGAAGAAAAAATTCCAGCCTCAAGTTGCAATATTGTAGGGGTCTATAGGCAAAATACTCAATGATGCAGGAAGCATCATAAGAAGCTGGAAGAAATACACAGAGTCACTGTTCCCAAAAGAATTAGTCAATATTTATCCACTTCAAGAGGTAGGGTATGATCAATAATTGATGGTGTTGAAGGAAGACGTCCAGGCTGCATTGAAGGCATTGGTGAAAGTCAAGGCGCCAGGAAATGACGGAACACTAATTGAAATGTTTCAACAAACAGATGCAGCGCTGGAGGTGCTCTCACTTGTCTATGCCAAGAAATTTGGAAGACAGTTACCCGGCCAACCACCTAGAAGAGATCGATATGTGTGCCCATTCCAAAATGCAGAAATTAACAAACAATATCATTAATATTACACACAAGTAAAATTATGCTGAAGATAATTCAGAAATGGTTTCAATAGTACATCAACAGGCAGTCAAATGCCTCAGGCACTACACCACCAGAGCTCCTTACATCAATAGATGACTGCCAGATTAAAGCCAGATTCAGAAGAGGATGTGGAACTAGGATATCATTGCTGGTATCAGATGGATCTTGGCTGAAAGCAGAGAATACCAAAAAGATATTTACCTGTGTTCTATTGACTATGTAAAGGTGTTTGACTGTGTGGGTTATGACAAATTATGGATAACATTGGGAAGAACGGCAATTCCAGAATCCTTAATTGTGCTCATGAGGAACCTGTACATAGACAAGAGGCAGTCATTCAAACATGATAAGGGGATACTGAATGGTTTAAAATCAGGAAAGGTGTGCATCAGAGTTGTATTCTTTCACCATACTATTCAATCTACATGCTGAGCAAATAATATGAGAAACTGGACTATATGAAGAAGAATGTGGCATCAGGATTAGAGGCAGAGCCATTAACAACCTATGATATGCAGATGGAACAACTTGCTTGCTGAAAGTAAATAATTCTTGAAGCCTTTACTGATGAAGATCAAAGACTACAGTCTTCAGAATGGATTACACCTCAACATAAAGAAAATAAAAATCCTCACAACTGGACCAATAAGCAACACAAACAGAGAAAACACTGAAGTTGTCAAGGACTTCATTTTACTTGGATACAGTCAATGCCCATAGAAGCAGGAGTCAAGAAATCAAACGACAAACTACATTGGGCATATCTGCTGCAAAAGTTCTCTTTAAAGTGTTAAAAAGCAAAGATGTCACTTTGAAGACTAAGGTGAACCTGACCCAAGCCATGGTATTTTCAGTTACCTCCATATGTATAGGAAAGCTGGATGATGAACAAGGAAAACCAAAGGATAATTGATGCCTTTGACTTATGGTATTGGCAAAGAATATTAAATATACCATGGACTACCAGAGAATGAATAAATATGTCTTGAAAGAAGTACAGCCAGAATGCTCCTTAGAAGTAAGGATGGCAAGACTTAGTCTCACATATTTTGAACATGTTATCAGGACAGATAGTCTCTGGAGAAGGACATGATGCTGGGTAAAGTAGAAGGTCAATGAAAAAGAGGAAGACCCTCAATGAGATGGATTGATACAGTGGTTGCAACAATGGGGTCAAATATAACAACAATTATGAGGATGGTACAGGACCAGGTAGTGTTGTAAAAGGGTTGCTATAAATCAGCACTTACTCACAGTGCCTAAAAGGGACGGCAAAATGGACCAATCCCCTCGTTAGGGTTCCATACACCTTTTTTGCATAAGTCCATCCCCACAAGAGTGCTATGCACCTTATTCTACTATGAGCAAGCTATCCAATCCCCTTGATGGGCCACAAACACCTAAACTACATAGTCCCACCCAATCATTTGGTGGATTACAAGATCATGATGAGAAGGGATGTATAAAAGTGATCCATCACACTGCAGTTTCATTGTTCTGGTTCAGGATCCTTCATGAGATTGCAGTCTTTTGTTTTTCGTTTTTGTTTTCTTGGAGAATCTTCTTACAAATCCTTCCAAGGTTCCTCATGTGACTGCTGGCAGGAGCTTTCATTTCTTCCCCACATGGACCTCTCCATATGGCTGTGCCAGTAGCATCACTAGGGTTGGTATCACCCAGTATGGTAACTCATGGCATCACCTTCATGTCCTGGGTGGGTGGGGCTGGCTGGTGAACCCACCCCAGTGGCCAAAGCCCCACCCCCACCTGCACGCAGAGCTAAGTAAGTACCTCTTTGATACAAGGCATCCCTCCTGGCCCTGACCCCACAGCACCTTGCCCGTCCCCACTGGAGACTTTGCCCTCCACCCAGTGGCAGGTGCCCCAACACAGGGAGGGCATGGGCTACCACACTGAGTAAGGGAGGAGAGAATGGGGGGGGGTGACACCAATATATTGACACCACTGCCTTGGTGGTCCCTCTCCCTGCAGTACCAGCCTGCTGCTGCTATTGTCACAGACTCTGGGGTCCTTCTTTTGTCATCCCTCTGACAGTGTCAGGGAGTGTTGTCTGCACTCCCCCTCCTTCTTAGTGATGCCACTGAGCTGTGACTGATCCAAGAAGATCCAAGGAGAGAGAGAGTGTGCAACCAAAATGAAAGTGACAGTGTCTTTTATAACCTGGTCTCAGAAGTGGCATATCACTTCTGCCCTAGTCTATTGTCACACAGTAGACTCCCAAACGTGGTACAATATGGGAGAAGATTACACAGGTAGCCAGGGCTCCATCCTCACACCTTCTCACTTTTTACTCTCCACACCCACCCTTGATATAATAGTGCCCCCAGATACCTTCAATGACCATCTATATTCTAAAGATACTCAAGTCTTCAAGTACAGTTCCATCTCAGCATCTCAATTCTTGTACACTGTCTGTTGATCCCAAAGGCACCTCAGTGTCCACACATTCAATACTGCACTCATCATTTTCCCCAGATCCTGCTTCTCCTCTGTTTCTATCTCAGGAATGACAACATTGTCCATTCTGTTGCCAAGCAATAAACCCCCAAAACATTCTTGACTGCTTCTCCCCTTTTTTTTCTTATCCAATTAGTATTTACCAAGAACTGTTGAGGTTTTTTTTTTGTGTGTATGCGTTTCATTTTTTCCCATCTTTTTTTTTTTTTTTCACATCTGTAGAAAGGCTGGGAAATAAAGTAAAATGATCCCCATTTACTAAATTACTTTCACCTAGTTTCCCAATAAAGGGCACTCTGGTGGCATAGTACCTAAGGTATTTGACTGCTACCCAGAAGGCTGGCGGTTCAAACCCAACAGCCACTCCTCAGAAGGAAGACTGGGCAATCTACTTCTGAAGTGATACCGCTTGGAAACCCAAGGAGGAGTCACTATGAGTCGCATCTGACTTGATGGCAGTGATTTTAGTTTGGTTTGGTTTTAGTTTCCCAACTGCCAACATTTGTGTTACATTTTCTTTTCCCCCTGCTCTGTGTGCATACACATACATACTGTACACTTGTGTGAGGATGAGAGTAAAGTTGTAGACACTATGACACTTCATCTCTAGAATTTCCTAAGTAAAAGGACATTCTCCTATATAACCATAATACCATCATTACCCTAAGACACATTTCCTGTTGATTTCATCTTATTTCAAACATTTCTAATCCAGAGGTGGGGCAAGATGGCGGACTAGGCAGAAGGATTGCACAGACCCTCTTCAACAAAGAAAATGGAAACCAATTAACACAGACACAGAAGATAATCTTGGACCCCTGAGCCTT
>NW_006921600.1:19563826-19589831 GCF_000298275.1 Orycteropus afer afer | reverse complement strand
TAAAAAAAAAAAAAATTTCTAATCCAGTCACTTTTTTTCAGGCCACAGTTGTCCTTTACCTTCAATAGTGCAATCTCCTAAGTGGTCCTCTGACTCCATCTTATCCTTCTCCAATCCATGCTGCAACCAAAGAGAACTTTCTATAATGTGAATCTGTATGTTACTTCCCTACTTAACCTTTTCAATGGCTGTACAAGCCAAAACCAAAAAGCCAACCCCGCTGCCATCAAGTAGATTCTGACTCATGGCAACCCCATGTGTTTCAGAGTAGAACTGCTCCATAGGGTTTTGTTGGCTGTAATTTTAATGGAAGCAGATCACCAGGCCGATCTCCCATGGTACCACTGGGTGGGTACAAACTGCCAATTTAGCACAGCAGACAAACACATACTCTGCCACTTAGGAATCTAAATTTTCTAGTAGCCACATTTACAAAGATAAAAAGAAACAGCTGACATTATTTTTTTAAAAAATATACTGTGTTTAATTCAATATATCTAAAATAGAATCATAGCAACATGTACTTATTACAAAAAACATTTAATGAGATAGTTTCCATTCCTTTTTCTTACTAAGTCCTCCAAATCTGTATGTATTTAATAACAACAACAACAAACACCCAAACTTACTGCTAGCAAATCGATTCTGATTCATAGAGACTCTTGGTCAGAGCAGAACTGTCCCATAGGGTTTCTAAGGGTATAAATCTCTATGGAATTAGACTGCCTTATCTTTCTCCATGGAGTGACTGGTGGGTTCAGACCATCAAACTTTTGGTTAACAGCCCAAGGCTTTAACCACTATGCCACCACTTATAGTACATCTCAATTCAGAGGTTGCATTTTCAATGGCTTAAGTGAAATGTAGTGCTATCAAAACAATAAGGTTGTGTTTAATGGAAAAGCATCTAACACTATGTCAGTTTTTAAATTTGAATTAATTCAAATGAAATTTAATGGAAAGTTCAGTTCCGCATTCCTAGTAGCCACAATTGAAGTGCTCAGGAACCACATGTGGCTTAGTGGCTTCTAAAATAGCGCAGATATAGAGCAGTGGTTCTCAAGGTCTTATCCCGGGTCCCCTGTGGGTCCCTGAGACATTTCCAAGGGGTCTGTGAGGTCAAAACTATTTTCATAGTAATACTAAAATATTATTTCCCTTTTTCACTTTCATTCTCTCACAAGGGTACAATGGACTTTTCCAGAGGCTACATGGCATGTAATATGAAAGATAACAGGTTGAATGCAGAAGCAGATATGAACATCAACAGTTTTCTGAAACTAAGTCAGGTATTACAGAGATTTACCAAAATGTAAAACAATGCCACTCTTCTCACTAATTATTTTTGTTTTGGAAAGTATTAGTTTTTTCATAAATATTGTGTTACTTATATTATCATGTAATGGGATAATTATGTTTATTTTTAAGTGAAATAGTAAATAAAACTTTCTGTTTTAATTTCTGATACAGTTATTATTGACAGATAGAACCGTTAAGATCAGTAGCTTTTTGAAGGCCTCAATAATTTTTACAAGTTAAGAATGCTTTGAGAACCACTGCTCTATGCCCTGCCTATCTCTCTAGCTCATCTCTTGTGATTTCCTCTCTTCTCTCATATATTTTGCTTGAACTTCTGGGTCCAAATAAGACAGAGACACACTTCTCCCTGTTCTTCCTGCTAAGTACATTTAAAAACACTGGACAGTATATGGGAGCGTTGGTGGCGTTGTGCCTGAGGCATTTGACTGCTAACCAGAAGGCTGGCAGTTCAAACCCACCAACCACTCCTCGGAAGGAAGGTTGGGCAATCTACTTCCATAGAGATAACACCTTGGAAACCCAAGGAGAGGTCGCTATGAGTCAGATTCAACTCGATCACAGTAAGTTTGTCTTTTGGTTTGGACAGTACATATTAAACAAACATAAGTAGATCCTGAAAATTAGAGAAACTATAGAATGACTGGGGAACCTCAGGACTCAAGAAACAACGTTTGACAGGGTGGTGTCAGCAGAGAGCTTGTTGGAAGTCTGAACTTCCATCCTGGTCCAGCAGCAATGCGGCACTCCTTCCCCCCATCCCAGGGG
Organism: Orycteropus afer afer; assembly: GCF_000298275.1. NCBI lineage: Eukaryota > Metazoa > Chordata > Mammalia > Tubulidentata > Orycteropodidae > Orycteropus > Orycteropus afer. The sequence goes on along the minus strand of NW_006921600.1, from coordinate 19,587,746 downwards.
TCAAAAGCTGAGTAGGGAACCTGGCAATAATAAGCCAGCATTTCCATTCCCCATACTAGTGAAGTATCAAAGGAGGCTTGCTAAAACAAGATTTAAGAAAGATCCAGAATCTCATAATACCAAAAATATCCAGGATTCAATTAAAAGTCACTTGTAATACCCAGAAGCAGGAAAATCTCAACTTAAATGAGAAAAGACAATTAACAGACACCAACACCAGATGACAGTGATGTTGGAATTATCTGACAAAGATTTTAAAACAGCCATCATAAAAATGCTTCAATGAGCAATTATAGAATGCTTGAAACAAATGAACAAATGGAAAGTCACAGAAGATATAAAGAAAAATTATATACCTTGCTCAAGCCTTAAAAGAACCATTCACATTTCTAGAACTACCACTGTCCCTTTGCTCCTAGGCCAAGGCTCCTTCTTCTCGCTGGAACATCCATTTCTATCCTCTTTTCCTCTTGAACTCCAGCTCACCATGAGGGACAGCCCAAATGTCATCTGGGAAGAGTCCCGTGGCTGGGTTATGCACCCCTGCCATTCAGTTTCCCACACCACAGTATTTATGCTGTTGTTATTGTTGTTGGGAGCTGTTGGGTCATTTTCAACTCATAGTGAGCCCCTGTGACAGAGCACAAGCCCCATAGGCTTTTCTTGGCTGTAATCTGTAAGGAGCAGATTGTCAGGTTTTTCTCCTGTGGAGCTGCTAGGTGAGTTCTAACTGCCAACCTTTGCTAGCAGCTGAGTGTTTAACCATTTGGGCCACTAGGGCTCCAAAAATATTTCTACTAGATGCTAAATGTCTATTTTGTCATATGTCCCTCAAACCCCCACCCAAAGTAAAGATTTAATAGAAGGGCCTGTGTCTCATCCCAGGTACCTGGCATAGTACCTGACTTAAAATAGGCAGTCAAAAAATTTGTTGAATAAATGAATAAATTAATGAATAAATGGAAGCTCATCAGTGTCTCCTCATTTTCTATTGAATAAAATTAAACTCCATGGTCTAGAATTAAATGCCTGCACAAACTATGACACACTGCCAATTTTGGCCCTCAGCTTCCTTCATGCATTCTACATTTCTGCTATACTGAAAAACACATTGTCCTCTGACAATACTTCATACTTCCCCATCTCCACATATTGTTTATAGTCGTCTCTCAGCCTGAAATATCCTCACCCATTTTTACCATCAAAATCTTACATTTTTAAAACTCCCAAGATACCACCTGCCATGACACAGGCCCAGATTTCCCCATCTGGAATGAGTCCTACCCACATCTGGATACATGGCATTTCATTTAGTCTTTTCTTGTGTTATTTCTCACTTTCTTCCTTGCATTTGTTTGTTTTAATGCACTTGTAGTATTCTCTCCAACAAGATTTTAGAATCTGCGGTTTCAAATAAAATCATATCTTACTTATCTTTGTCTCTGCCCTAGCATCTAGCACCCAAACCAAACCAAACCAAACGTCAATTCTGACTCATAGTGACCCAAAGGACAGAGTAGAACTTCCCTATGTGTTTCTAAGGCTGTAAATCTTTACTGAAGCAGATTGCCTCATCTTTCTCCCACAAAGCGACTGGTAGGTTTGAGTTGCCAACCTTTTGGTTAGCAGCCAAATGCTTTAGCCACTATGCCACCATAGCTCCTAGCTTCTAGCACAGTCCCTTGTTATTTTCTGAGTGTCAGTTTCCTTCCTGAGGTTTCATAGGATATCTGTGAATATTAAATGAAATATTTAAAGCTTTTATAGTGTCTCAATTTTGGTAGAGTAAGTACTCAAGAAATGTGAGCTACTATCATTGTTATTATTATTTGAAAGAATAAATGAATGCAAAGTAGGAGGTCTCACACTGCCGGAGCTCAAAACCTACGATACAGCCACAGTAGTCAAAACTGCCTGGTATTGGTTCTATGGCAGAATCATAGACCAAGGAATATAATTGAGAACCCAGAAATAGATCCATTGACCTATAGTCAGCTGATCTTTGACAAAGGCCTAAAATCCATTAAATGGGGAAGAGAATGTTTGTTTAATAAATGGTGCTGGCAAAACTGGATATCCATTTGCAGAAAAATGAAACAAGATCTGTACCTCACACCATACACAAAAACGAACTCCAGATGGATCAAAGACTTAAATGTGAAACCTAAAACTATAGAGTTCCTCAAGGAAAATCTAGAGGCAAATTGAGGGGCCCTAATATATGGTAGGGAGCTCTGGTAGCATAGTGGCTAAGACACTTGCCTGCTAACCAGACGGCTGGCGGTTCAAACCCACCAGCCACTCCTCGGAAGGAAGGTTGGGCAATCCTACTTCTGTAGTGATACTGCCTCGGAAACCCAAGGAGGGGTCGCTATGAGTCGGGTTTGACTCGACGGCACATAACAACAACAACAACAACAACAACAACAAATATATGGCATAAATAGACTATCAAGCATGCACAAACAGCAGAAGAGGAACCAGATGATTGAGACCTTCTAAAAATTAATTTTTTATGTGCTTCCAAAGACTTCTCCAAAAGACTCAAAAGGGAACTTACAGATTGGGAAAAAATATTTGGTAATGACATATCTGACAAGGGACTTATCTCTAGAATTTATAGAAAACTCCAACACCTCAATAACAAAAAGACAAACAATCCAATTAAAAAATGGGTAGAAGACATGAATAGACACTTCACCAAGGAGGATATTCAAGCAGCCAACAAACATACAAAGAAATGCTCACGATCATTAGCTATTAGAGAGGTGCAAATCAAAACAACAGTGAGATATCATCTTGCTCCAGCACTAGTAGCAAAGTTCAACAGGACAGAAAATAACAAATGCTGGTGAGGATTTGGAGAGATTAGGACTCTCATACACTGCTGGTGGGACTGTAAAATGGTACAACCATTGTGGAAAGCAGTGTGGCGATTCCTTCAAAAGTTGGAACTAGAAATACCATTTGACCCAGCCATCCCATTACTAGGTATATACCCTAAAGAAGTGAGAGCCATGACAAGAACAGATATATGCACACCCATGTTCATTGCAGCACTATTTATAATAGCCAAAACATGGAAACAACCTAGATGTCCATCAACTGAGGAATGGATAACCAAATATGGTATATACACAAAATGGAATACTATGCAACGCTAAATAATAATGTAGAATCTACAAAACACCGCATAACGTGAATGAACTTGGAGGACATTATGCTGAGTGAAATAAGTCAATCACAAAAGGACAAATATTGTATTAGTCCATTACTGTAAAAGTTAAGGAAAAGTTTATCTATAGAAGGAAATTTTCTTTGTTGGTTACCAGGGGTGTGAGGGGAGGGAAGGGAAAGCTGTTAAGATAGATAGAGGTAAGTATTGATTTGGGTGAAGAGAAGGGCAATGTACCAAATGTGAGTGACCAATGTGGCGGCAGTGAGGAAGAGAAAGACAGAGAGAGGTACATGGGAGGTACAGACAACAAAGATGAACCCTTTCGCACATACAGTACTGCGTTGTCAGTGAAGGCAAACATGGGTATATGGGTGGATAGATGGGTGGACAGGTTGAACTCTTAGGTATGTCTATGAAATGGGGAGTGTATCCAAGAACATATATGGGTTGGCAGACAATGTTCCTATAAGTTTATGTGAATGATCAGAATTCTCAGGTGTATAGTAGTGCTGACAAGGGGCAAGGTTGTGGTCACTGCTTGGTCACAGCCAGCTACCCAGAGGAACCGAGTAGTTGAACCTGTGGGCTTGGGACCATAGTCACAGGGGACATCAAGCTCAATTGTCATAACATACTATACAAAACATTGTTCCACCTCCTACTTTGGTGAGTAGCGACTGGGATCTTAAAAGCTAGCAAGCTGCCATCTTGATGCAACGATGGGTCTCTCCTTGTCCAGAGCAAAGAAGAATGAAGAAAACCAAAATTCATGGAAACAATTAGTCCTAGTGACTGGTACACCCTCCAATCTGCAGCCTATATGACTATGAGACCAGAAGAACTAGATGGTGCCTGGCTACCGCTATCATCCCCTTGGAAGGGGATCTATGTAGGACATCTTTGATAGAGAGCGAGAACAATGTGGAACAAAACTCAAAATCATTTGGAGGGAAAAAAAAAGTGGGGGACCAAGTTTGCTGGTCCAGTAGAGCCTGGTGGAAGCACTGAGACTATGGCCCCTAGCTGCCCTTTCTGTCTGGAATTGAACCCACACCTGTGGTTTCCAGCCAAACAAAATACAGGCATATGAATTGAACATTTATCTCAGGTAGATACACTCCTTGGAGAGAATAGTCATGGGAGAAAGAAGGGCTGCTTATGCACAGGGAGACAGCACAGGGGGCAGGAGAGTATGAAGGGATGGACACTGGGAAGAGGTAACTATGGGGAGGAAGTGAGAGGGGAGATGTTGCACTGTGATAAATTGTGGTCAATGTCATGAGACAAAGTGTATGTGAATTGCTGTACGGAAAGTGAATTTGCTCTGTAAATCTTCACCCAAATCAGAAAAAAAAAGAAGAAGAAGAAGAAAAAGGAAAAATGAATGGAGCAAGTCCTGTTAGCTCTACCTTCAAAATCTCTTTGGAATCCCACTTCACCTCAGATATAACGCCTCTGTTATATCACCCTGTTCCTCTCCATGATCATTTTCTGTCAGTACTATCACTGGTCAATACTAGTTCACCTGGTTTCCCTTCTTCCATTCTTGCCCCTCTACCTATGTTCTCTCCTCAGCAACTGCCATGATCCTTTTAAAACATAAATCTAATCATAGTACTTCTCAGGTCAAAACCTTCCAGTGGATTCCCAAATCTACTAGTAAAAATCCAGACAAGGCCTAAAAGGCCCGATATGGTTTGGCCTCTCTCTCTCATCAAACTTGTCTCCTGTCACTTTCTCCCGTTCTCAATGATGCAGCCTCAATGGTCTTCTTATCTTTCTTCATATATAGCTTTTCATATTTGCTTGCCAGGGTTTGCATCATAAGATTCTGTACTAGCCATTTCCTCTCCTAGGATGATCTCTCCCACACTGGCACAGTGCCTACTCCCTCACTTCATTCTGGTGAAACGACAAGCACGACTCATACCTCCTTAAGATTAACTCTCATATCTAAAATACCAGCCATTATTCTCTTGTCCACTTTTATTTTTTTTCCAATTAATGCAATTGGCTGCTAACAGGTTGGAGGTTTGAGTTCACCCAGAAGTACCTGGGAAGAAAGGCCTGGCAATCTACTTCCAAAAAATCAGCCAGTGAAAACCCTGTGGAGCATTGTTCTACTCCGATACACATGGGATCTCCGTAAGTCGTAAGTGACTCAACAGCAACTCATTTTTTAATACAACCTGAACATGTACGTATGTATTTACTTAGATAAATCGGTGTTTACTGTCATTCTTCACCACAGGAATTGCAACCTACATGAAGATTGTTCACTGCTATGTCCACAGTCTCTAGATCAATGTATAGATCTCTAGATCAATGCACACGGTAGCTGTTCAGTAATATTTGTTGAGTAATGTGATTTCTAATTCCTTGGACTGAATGGAAATATCATGTTGCAGGAATTGCTTACCTACCACTACTGGGTTTTTGTGAAGAGAAATGAGTAGGATTCCTCTCCCTAAAGGGGATGGGATGGATGGGGATGACTGACTTACCAGGCACTTCTATCTACTCATTTAGGTGAAAATCTGGCAGATGATGATGCCAGATGGACTTTTCCTAATGAACCATGTAATAATCCAGTTAATCCTGTGCTGTGGACACGGCACAGGGAAAATCTCACGTTGCAGCCTCCTGACATCTTTAGCCTCTCCTTTGACCCTCAGCCCTGGGACCTGGTTGGTGGCCAGAATAGTACACCTTGTTGAAATACTCAAAAGGCGAAGACACAAACCTTTCTGCCTTCGTCAACTTCATGGCACCCAACTGAAGGAGCTCCAAGGCTGTAATGGAAGAGTGGGATGATACGATGAAGAGAAAAGCTTCAGATTCAGACACCAGACTTCCAAGGGATTTGGGCAAGCCATTTCACCTCTCTGGGCCTTAGTTTGTCCTTAACTGTTAAGTTGGTTGGACTGAATATATATTTAAAGTCCTCTCCAACAGTGACTTTCTATAGTTACAAGAACTTCGCGTATGAAATGACCCCTCCTTGGGTTTCTGAGGCGGTATCTCTACAGAAGTAGATCGTCCAATCTTCCTTCTGAGGAGTAGCTAGTGGGTTTGAACTGCCAGACTTCTGGTTAGCAGTCAAATTCCTTAGGCATTATACCATTAGAGCTCCCATGAGGTGAATTGGAGTAGACAGTTTATAACCTGGAGCAGCAGGGGAGGGAAATTCAACACGGAGGGAATTGAACTGAGGCTGTGGTAGGAGCTCATCATGGCCAGCAGGTGGAGCCATTGCTGCACCAGGATGCTCAGACCAAAGGTGGAAAAGTTTGATGAGAGAGAAAGTGGGTCTTCCAGGGCAAGCTGTCACTACCATGGAGACACCTCCCTCTTCCTCCCAAAAGCCCCCCCAAACCCACCCACCCACCAGTAAACTGAGGTTAAAATACCATTATGCTGCTAGGCCTGTGGCTGGAGGCTTTTCAAAGACCAGTTGCCTTTTCCCCTGCCATGTTTTCCTGGGAGTCAAAGTATACACCTTGTACCTGATTCCACCCTTGGCTTTGCTACCCCTAAGTGGGCCAGACTCAACTGGTCACTTCCATGGCAAGATGTGTAACTGGGAATAGGCCAACATTTTTTTTTTTTTTTCCCCAATTATCACCTTCCATTTCTCTAACTCCCAGAAGTCTGCTCTAGACCTTGCCCCTATGTCTCCCTTAAGTGCTGGGGAGGAACCTCTGGTTAAGAGAAGTTGGAGAAAAGAAAGAAGGAAATGGGGGTGGGGGAGTACTCAAGGGGAAGGCCTGGCTTTGGCTAGATAAGAATGGAAGAATCAACCTTTGTTTGGCCCCAACTGCTTCTGCCACTGTTTACACACTGGGGAGTGTTTCCTGAAGCTACTTGCTGGTGTCCAGCAGCGCTCCCTCCCCCACTTCCTACGGCCAGGTGCTTGCATGCATGTGTGCACGTGTGTGCGTGTGCACGTGTGTGCGTGTGCGCGTGCGCACGCGCGCGTCTGGAGTGGGGGCAGGCACTTAGAGAGTTTTGCAGTTGAGCTGTTCTCTTCATGTTGAGGGTGGGAACAAACTCCTCCCTGCAGCAGCAGCTCCCCACAGTCCTTCCTTCATGGTTTCTGCTCTGAATTGGGGGTTGGGGTAGGGTTCTGATAACAGAAAATGCATAGCGTACACCTTCTTTCCTTTATTTTGCTATTTTTTTCTACAGCAACCAAAATGCCCTTCTTCCCAGAGGGCTACACAAAGAGTGCAACAAACAAGCCCTCAGCATACCATCTTCCACTGTGTCTAGAAACATCAGCTGTGAGTCTCCCCCACCCCACATGGAGGAGGGCAATCTTGGCAGATACAGCCGAAGGGCAGCATCCTGGATGGTACCTCTGTTCCCAGAGACGGCCCAGCATTTTGCCTCACTAACTCCACATCACTGCCCTGTGTCTGATGGGGAGGCCACTATGACATTCAGATATACTACCTAGATGAGCCACACACAGATGTGTTCCAGTATCACTTTAATTACAGTATTTACACACGTTTTATTCAGGGGGAAAAAAAATCCACCCAATCTTCCAATCTCTGGAAAGTTAGTATTTCCAACCATCATTGAACCCAGGGATCCCTGCTCATTCCTCTGAGGGCAAAAAAAAAAAAAAAAACGGGACCTGGATCCCCTACAGAGGCAGCAGCCGTAAGGATAGTCTTTTGGAGTCTGGGGAAGGAATAGGAAGCCAGGTTGTCAGATCAGAAGTTAAGCCAGGACCTCTAGCCTCAAAGCAAGACAATTCTTCCAAAGAGCATAGGTCAAAAGGCTCTGCTCCAAGACCTGGTCCCCCGGTCCTGTCCAATCTGACTCAGAGGATCAAACAGGAGCCCAAAGAAGAGGCTTCTGTGGCCCATGAGCAAAGACTCAGACTGAAGCCATTTGTTCTCCCCTATTTGCCCCCACAGAGGAGCACACTTGCCGCTATGAACCCCAAAGTTACAGACACAGAGCACTGTTCTAAACCTTGGAGCTCAGTCTCAGGTGCCAGGCAGAAAATTGTGCAGGCTTCTGTACACCACGGAGAAGGGAACACAGGGAACTACATGGACTTTGGTGAGCTTGGACTTTGGCTGGTGGCCAAACTCACTGTCTTACAGAAGGGGTAATGGAAGGGGTTGAAGACAACTAGTCTTTCTGGCTATATCATTAGAAGGGAGCAGGTGCAAAGGGTTACTCTGGTTTCCCTAAAGTAGAGGAAGAAAATAGAAAGAAGTAACAGTAAAAGGCAGAGCTTCCTGGGAGGAAACTAGCATTCTCCTGGGGTCTCCTGTAAGGAGGCTGGGGAAGGGGTCCTGGGCACAAATGCAGCAAGGACAGCAGTCCTCCTTGGGGGCTTCTCTGGACCTTGACTTTTTTCCCATCATGCCTTCATCCAAATAGGACTGGAGTCTGGGTTCAGGGGCTGAATTTATAAAGAGGAGAGGGTTACCTGCCTTTGCCCAAGGTGCAGAAAAAACCCCAGCCTGGTGCACTGCAGGGCCCCAGGCAGGGCCTCCGCGGGTGTGTGTAGTGGGAAAGGGTAGAACACGGGGCTCTCTCCAGATACAGCAGGAGGCCCTTCTCCAGACATTGCCCAGGCTTGCCCCACCCAGCTGAGTCACAATTCTGTATCAGCCACCATGTGTTGTCTTGCTGAATGGCCGTTTCTGGATGTGGCCTGGCCGGTGCCGTTCTCCTGAGCCCCTCGGTTCACACTGGCCTTTCCCTGGGCCTCGGGGGAGGCCCCAGGGCCTGAGCTATAGCCCTGGCCTCCACCGCTCTCCGTGTAATAAGGGTCTTCGCCCTAGACGGTGTATAAATAAAGGAGCATTATCTGTTCAGCAGGAGCAGGGGTGAGGCACCATGTGGGGAGGGGCCCTGACAGGAACAGGAGGAAAGGGTAGGAGGGAGGTAGGGGGTTGCAGCTTGTACGTGCAGATTCCTTTCTTCTTCAAGAGTGGTCAGGGTTCCAGTTCCTAGAGGAGAAAGGACAGAGGAGAGGCACCACACCGCCACTGCAGCTCAACAGCCAGCCCCACTGGAGAACAGGCAGTGCCCAGCATGGAATAACCTCCCCAGAGTCAGATCCCGGCCCTGTCCTCCCTTACCCAGAAAACTTCAAGAGCAGGTTTCCCTTCCTGGGGGCCCCTTCTTGTGAGCAAGGCAGTGCCCACGGACATTTAGTATACTTGTATATAAGTGTGGCTGATTTAGTAGCCTGTTCTGCTTGCTCCCAGCTAAACTATCCCAGGAAAAACAATAAACAGATGATATGAACCCTACCATAATGAACAGAGGAGCTCTGGTGGCGTGGTGCGTTACACAATTTTGACTGCTAACCAGAAGGCTGGCAGTTCAAACCCACCAGCCACTCCTTGGAATGAAGACTGGGGCAATCTACTTCTGTAGAGATACCGCCTCAAAAGCCCAAGGAGGGGTCTCTGTGAGTCGCAATCAACTCAATGGTAGCAAGAGTGGTTTTTGGTATTATTATGAGTAGGTGGGCTGGCCCCAGTTAGGGGCCCCGCCAAACCAACTATATATTGTTTTGAATTTTCCATGGGTATGGTATGTGAACACATGAGTATCCCTGTGTAAGTGCACAAGTGGCTTTTTTGGCAGTTAGCATGACATTCGTGGGCCTCCCAAGAAGACCACTATCATCCTCATCTTTGTCCTGGACCCCAAAACTGACCAGCCTTTCTCCTGTGGGGCTCCAACTGCGGCGGTTCATGAGGAAATAGCCAGTGGTGCCCAAGATAGCCAGCAGGATTCCTGAGGTCACCAGAGCAATCAGGGTCTTGCGGGAATAGCTCTGGTGGCTCCCAACATTTTCTTCAGTGAAGCCTTGGATGCCCAGCTTGAAGACAGGACACAGAAAAAACAACCTGTCACTTGTGGAAAGTGGGTCCTAGAAGAAGAGCCCAGCCTACTGTAGACCCCATTATGGGATATGACAATGAATGAACCCAAGAGGATATCAACCACTGCCATATTCAAATCTGAGGATTTATGTCTTAATTTTTTGGTTTTTGATCTCTTCATTAAGACACACTTTAAAATTTTTGGATCAAGTATAGAAAGGTGAAAACTTTCAGAGGAGAATGTAGAAATAGGAATGTAGAAATAGAAAGGGTAGATCTGGAGAAGATAACGATATCCTTTCCCACCCCAATGAGCTCCCTTGGGCCAGTTTTCCCTTTGAGATGCCTCATTTCAGAGAACTTACCTTTTCCAGGTCAGACTGGTGTTTTTTCATAAGTTGGAACTTGCTGGAAAGTTCTAGAACGAGAAACAAGAGTTGCTGAGTCTGGAAGCTGAACCAGCTCATCCTATCTACTTTATCACACTGCTCTGGAAGATGAGCTCATGATCAGAGTGGCCCATCTCAGGAGAGCCTCTCCCAATGTTAACCAAGCCCTTCTCTCCAACACCTGTGTGCTCTCCGGAGCTGAGATGCCTGGTTTGCACCCAGGATCCTCTGAACCTCAGCCTTCCCTAACCTCAGCCTCAGATTCCTTGCAAACTCTCTGGACAGACATGCCCTTTACCTGTTCTGTTGGCCAAGACCAGCATCAGGCACTGAGGCTTTATCTCCGACTGGGCCAGGAGCAAGGAGCACACCTCAGCCCCAGACACAGCCTGCTCCTTTTCACACAGTAATTGGATCAGGTTCTCTCCTTTGTCCTTCTTAAAGTCCTCCTGAGAACACAGGGAAAAGTGATGAGCAGGAGATGAAATTACATTCAGAAACTTCGGCAATAATTATGATTAAAGCTACATAAGTACCCCTTCCACAAGATTTCTTCTTTCTGAAATTACAACTGAAAAAAGCAAACAAAAACAAACAAAACACTGCACACTTATATGCGCAAAAGCACAAAAAATAAAAAACAAACTTTCCACATAGCAAAACATTGATCTACTAGTCAGAACAGCAGAGATGTCCTGAATGGTACTCCAAGATGACAGAAAACAAACTTAGGAAACATCATCTTATTTAGGGATTGCCTGTGCACACGTGCTCAAACAAACAAACAGAAACAACTCACTGCCATTAAGTCGATTCCAAATCACAGTGGTCCCCACTGGGTTTTCAAGACTGTAAGTCTTTATGGAAGCAGACTGCCTCATCTTTCTTCCACAGAGCAGCTAGTAGGTTTGAACCACTGACCTTCTGGTTAGCAGCCAAATGCCTTAACCATTATACCATCAGAGCTCCTTATGTACATATATTCTATTTAAGCTGAATTCAAAAGAAATGACCAATAACATAAAATACTAATGCACAAGAGTAAGAGAAAAATGCTTTGTTTCAGTGTTGCAAGACCTAACCCTAATTACTGGAAGAAAAGGAGAGATGCGGGGTCGAAAATCAACCTGTGGTTTTATATTCTTAACGAGGTCCTCAGCCCCTTCCCTCTTCCTTTCCAAACCAGTTGCAGTTAAGTCAATTCCAACTCATGGCGACCCCATGTTTGTCAAAGTAGAACTATGCTCTGGAGGGTTTTCAATGGCTGATTTTTTTGGAAGTAGATTGCCAGGCCTTTCTTCCGAGGCATCTCTGGGTTGACTCGAACCTCCAACTTCCAGTTAGCAACTGAGCATGATAACTGTTTGTACCACCCAGGTGCGCTAAAGGGGTCTCTCACAGAGCACTGCTCAAATCAGTAAGGTATTTTGGTCTAGTCTTCCATCCTAGTTTTACATGAGGTTTAGAGATCTTTCTCCAAGTTGCTAACTCATCCATAAGACTCGGGAACTCAGACTCAGAAGATAAACTCTGATAACTCTTAAACAGCTCAGTCTCAGGAAAGGTATGAATTGGAAGCCTTAGCTGTGTGCCCTTCCACTACCCTGTTCTCATACTTCCACTACCCAGACTTTATTCAAGCAGCCTCCAATCAAAGTGGCCTCCCCTGCACAGGAAAGGAGCTGAAACCGACTCTGCTCTCTGTCCGGATGGCAGATGGCGGAGAAGGAAATGCCTGAGCAGCTCTGACAACTTTCCTGTGAGGGGAAAATTGTTGGGATGTGTGATGGCCATCAGACTGAGCCTCTGGAGAAGAGAGCTTCCTGTTTGTGGGGCAGGACTGCTCCTTTTTGCAAGGGCAGGGGATCCTCCCAGCTTGGAATGAAGGCTGGGTATTTTCCTTCTGCTGGTACCTACGGCAGGAAAACCCAGAGTCCTTTGCTCCTGAACAAGGCAAAGTCAAGATTGGTCTCAGGCCCAAGCTTTTTTCTATCAGCTGGAATTGGAGGAAGCTGGGGGAAAATAACTGGGCCTGGACTGGACAAAAAGAGCCAGGGCCAGCTGACTTCGAGCAATAGCTTCAGAAACCCCAAAGGGCCAGGTCACAGAGAAATGTGTCCTGAGTTTCAAGTCCACTGCTGCTTCACCCTTTAGGAAAAGGATCGATTCTGCAGGTCTTCCAAGAAGTCCACGTTTAAAAATTCTGCTTCTGGAAAAATCTGTAATCTTTAAGACAGCATTTGCAGTAGGTAGTCTGGACATCCTATTGGATATGATCAGTCCTATCCTTCCTCTCTAGACCCAATTCTCTCAGGAAAGCCTTACATTACTGCTGCTTCCTGAGTACCACACCCTCCATTAGCACCATGCCCTCTGGATTAGGAGGAGGTAAGACCTTCTCTGGATAACTCTAGGCTGCCAAAGTATCTCCCATTGCAAGTATGTTTGCTTCCTCAGAAAGACAGTAACAGGGTTCTTATAAAATCTAAACGAGCAAAACAAACTATTACCCCCTCAACCTGGTGAGTCCTAAGAAGCTGCACCTTCAACAATATTCAGCTGTTATGACAAACATTTCTCAAGCCCTGAGTATGAGACACTGTGAAAACCTCTGTGGGTATGTTATGTGCAGGGGCAGCTATGAATTTCACATGGTCACAGCTCTCAGTTTCTATGCCTGGCGATTAAAATAAATGACCAGGCACTGTTCTAAGTGCTCACACAACCCTGTGAGATAGGTTATTATTATTATTCTCATTTTACAGATGAAGAAACTGAGACACAAAGAGATTAAGAGGGCACACAACTAGTTATATTTTAAGAACTGTAAGAAAAGGGTCCTTGGGGGTGGGGCAAATAGTTTGCACTTGATTACTAACCTAAAGGTTGGAGGTTCAAACCCACCCAGCAGTGCTGCAAAAGAAAGGCCTGGCAATCTGCTTCCATAAAGATTATGCAAGGAAAACTCTATGGAGCAATTCTACTCTGTAACACGTGGGGTCTCTATGAGTAGGAATCAACTCAGTGGCAAAGGGTTGGTTTTCATCTTTTTTTTTTTAAAAAAAAAAAAAACTTAAGGAAGGTACAACTAAATTGCTCTGGGTATAGAAAGCAGAGTGAGGACACAATTGGTTTAGGGTTATCAGAACATCTCAGAGCAAGCCTTGAGGAAAGGGTAGAACGTGTGCAGATGAAGCTAGTGGGCAAACGTTTTCTATACAGAGACACCACAAGGAAGTTCAGGCATGTGACAGCATGCAGCATTTCATAACCCTGGTCACTGAGAGAATGAAGAGCACTGCCGCCTTCTTTGTATTCACCATCCTTCAAGACTCAACTCATCCCACCTCCTCAAGGAGGCTAGTCCTCTCTTCAACCAGGCTAGATATCAATCCTTGCTTGCCAAGTTACCGGCTTCATTGCCAGTCATGCACCTAGTCGGGCATCAGCTTGTACACCGGTGAACTCAGTTGTTGTGACTAAAGAGATACTCTATGAAAAGTGCCCAAAATGCTGTTTGGTACCTAACGGACTGGATAAATGGCAGTTTATTAATATTATTATTAGTAACAACAATACATTACATACTGTATCATCTAGAATCCACATTTTGATGTTTAATCATATTCCACCTTATTGTCATTTCTTTCTGACTAGATGGTAAGAATCCTTAATGGGGGGCAAATACACATTACATAACTTAGAACCCGGAATGCACTAAGTAAATAAGCATAGCACACCAAGCAAACAAAAGGGCTCAGTGAATTGTTGTTAAACTTAACATCCCAACCAGTTTGGCCTCCACACTGGGTCCCCTTCACCCCTTTCACAGTTTCTTGGACCTAACTCAAGGGAAGAACAGCAGCCAGACACCCACTCTGGCATCCAACAGCATCAGTGAATTGTATTTGGGCCCGGTGTGGAGCAGGTGGATCCTGGACTAAGAACAATGCTTCTCCGGAAGCCTGGAATAAACATCCTCCCCAGGGAGAGGCTGTGGGCCGACATCATGGGAGAGTGGGCAGGAGGAAGCCACAGCTCGCCACTGTTCATGGGAATCAGATTTGCAGTCCCCAACTGCTTCTCCTCGCTCCCTTTACTTTGCAAATAAAATAAAATAACCGCAATAAAAAACATCTAACCTGTCTAGAGGAGCATTTTTAAATTTCTCAAAGAATGCTTTTTTAAAAAAAGTTATTTATTGTGTTGTTGAGAATGTACACAGCAAAACACACCAGTTCCACAGTTTCTACACGTACCATTCATTTAGTGACATTAATTACATTCTTTGAATTGTGTAACCATTCTCACCCACCTTCCTTTTCTGAGTAGTTCCTCCCTCATTAATATAAACACACTAACCCCTAAAGTTACCATCTAATCTTCAGAGTTGCTGTTGTCAAGTTGATCCCATAAAGATCCTACTTCAAAGAATTCTTAACATATTAAAGCAGCATATGAAGCACTGGGTTAGGGGAGGGTAAGGATGGGCATTTTTCCAAAGGACCTTTCAGATACACTCCAGTGCTGAGATTCTACAATTCTACAATTGTCTGTTGCCCCTACTTTCTTTTTTAAAAACAATTTTATCTACTTTGATGTAAAGATGACAAGGCAGGCAAAATGCCTATTTTCACCTAGGGGCTAGAGTAATTAAGGGATCTGCTGGAAATCACACAATAGCTGAGCAGCTGGACAAGAGGGAAAAGTCAGGCTTTTTGTCTCCTGAGCTCAGGCTTTTTCCAGAAGACTTCGTAAGTCCTCCATCTGCAACTTATTTTTTCTGCATGGAGGCTGACCTTTAGTGTTTGGGCAGAGGGTGAGGAAGGAGTGGGTGTGGGGGATACAGACTGGAGGCTGGAGGCAGCCTGCCACAAATGAAGTCAACGTGAAAGAATAAGGATGAGGCGAGCTGGCTGAACAAACACAACCTCTGCATATAAACAGATATGACTGTAGAGAAAGGTGGCTCTAAAACATCGGTGGGTTGACCTGGACTTGGGATGGGTGACAAATGTTGCTAAAAGAAGTTTGAGATGTGGTAACAGGGGCATGAGAAGGGTGTGTGGGATTGCCTTCCCTCCCCCTGACTAATGGTGGTGACTTCTGCCTAGAGGTGAAGGATGGGAGCAAAAGGAGAGACTAGGATACAAATGTCTATGAAATGCAGATACAGAAGACAGGCCATAATACATACTGTTGTTGTGCGCCATTGAGTTGATTCCGACTCATAGTAACCTTATAGGACAGAATAGAACTGCTCCATAAGGTTTCCAAGACTGTATCATCTAGAATCTACATTTTCATATTTAATCATATTCTGCCTTATTATTATTGTCATTTCTTTACAATCTTTACAGAAGCAGACTACCACATCTTTCTCCCAAGGAGTGGCTGGTGAGTTGGATGTGCCAGCCTTTTGGTTAGCAGCTGAGAGCTTAACCACTGTGCCTCCAGGGATCCTTTAAATAACCCTCACTGAGTACTTGCTATGTACTAGTGTACAATAAGTGTCTGGGTAACTCAGAACAACATATAGTAGATGCAGGAGCTTGTCAATATTATGTAAGGACTCAAGGATGAAATGTTAGGGGAATCTAAATCCTTCATGCCCCTCATTAGGCTGTGGGTAAGGCCTGAATTTCCCACTATTACAACCAGTACCTTAAGACCCGCTGACACCAAAAGTACAAACCCAACCTAAAGAAAATTAGGAGGCATTATGATGGTACAAAAAGAGCCCTCGTGGTGTGGTGGTTAAGTGCTTGGCTGCTAACTGAAAAGTTGGTGCTTTGCAGCCATCAGTAGCACTGTGGGAGGAAAGACCATGTGACCTGCTCCCATAAGCTTTCAACCTAGTGAACTCTATACCAAACAAACCAAACTCACTGACATCAAGTTGATTCTGACTCACAGTGACCCCTTCTGAGTTTCCGAGGCAGTAGATCTTTATGGAAGTAGATTGCCCAGTCTTCCTTCCATGGAGTGCCTGGTGGGTGTGAAACACCAACCTTCTCTTTTGGTTAGCAGTCAAATGCCTTAGGCACTATGCCACCAGATCCTTAGTGAACTCTATAGGGCAGTTCTATTCTGTGAATTAGAATTGACTTGACAGCACACATCATCAACAGCAGCAACATGCTGGTGCTTATGGTTAAGTGCTTGACTACTAGCCAAAAGGTTGGCAGTACAAACCCACCCAGAGGCACCTTAAGACAGGCCTAGTGATCTGCTTCTGAAAGGTCACAGCCTTGAAAACCCTATGGAACAGTTCTACTCAACAGCAACTAACAACAACAAAATACCACTAACGGAGACCCTGTGTGAGGTTGGTAGTTCAAGCCCTGAGGCACCTCAGAAAAAAATTAATCTACTTCTGAAAAATCAGCCATCGAAAACCCTACAGAGCACAGTTCTATTCTGATACACATGGGGTTGTCATCAAGTCAAAGCTGACTCGAAGACAACTGGTACCCCACTGGCAGCCTTTGGCACAGACTGATGATCAGATAAGAGAGTAGGATCCAAGGAAAAGGAATCCAGGACATGATGGGAAGTTGTTGATTCTGGAAAAGGATTGCTGAGGGAGGAGAAATTGCTTTGGGGAGTGGTAGGAGGCACTGCTGCGTGGGGGCTGGCGAAGAGGGGCTGTCAGGAAGGAAGAAGGAATCAATGGGAAGGACCAAGGAAGGATTACCAGCACACAGATACTACCAGAGCATTGCTTCATTCTGAGCTTTGCAGAAGTCTTCAGGATCCAAAATTGGGGGAGCTACCCTCTTTCTAGGAGTCCCCTGGGTGGTGCAAATGGTTAAGCAATTGACTACTAGCTGAAAGGTTGGCAGTGTCACCCAGAGGCACCTTGGAAGGTAGGCCTGGAGCTTTGCTTCTGAAAATCCTATGGGGCAGTTCTACTCTGCACACACAGGGTCACCCCAAGTTGGAACCAAGTCTATGGCAATACACAACAATAATGAGCTCTCTTTCGACCTCCCTACTTGCAGATACTCCCCAAATCTTAGTGGAGTGTGCTAGGACCCTCTCATCTAGGGCACAAAGTAGATTAGCCCGTAATCATGTAGGTGAGAAAGACAGCACAGCTCAGTTAGAGGAGTTACTCTTGGAGTAGTGGCAAGTTTCCAGCACTTGTCTTGTATGATGACTCCAGTTAAATGTGAACTTTAAAGATCAATGGACACACACTTAGAATGCTCTGCAATTAGCTCTAAGTCCTTGGTGTAAGGAATCAACATGCTCACACAGACCTGTGTGACACACAGGAAAATAAAAACTCAGCCAAAGTGGTGGGAAAAGATGATGGACATTTACCTTATCTACAATTAGCAAAGGGTCTAGCAATCTTTTTTTTTTAATGAATAAAGATGAAAATCAGCATCAGAAACACACTATGAATTACTTGTGGGTGTGTATACACACACATATACACAAATTCATGTTTAAGTAAACTATTTTTGCTATCTATATTTAATTATTCTGTCAACTCTTTCATAATTTGTTATTTTAAAATATCTTAAACTATTTCTTTAGGTGTAGTTCTAAAAGATTTGTAGTCAGGGAGACCCAAATGACAATTGCAGATGAGAGATGGACTAAATAAGTAACTTGGGAGCGCTGGTGGTGTAGTGCTTAAGGCATTTGCCTGCTAACCAGAAGGCTGGATGTTCAAACCCACCAGCCACTCCTTGGAAGGAAGACTGGGCAATCTATTGTAGAGATACCACCTCAGAAACTCAAGGAGGGGTCACTATGAGTTGAATCGATTTGACTAGATGGCAGTGAGTAAAATAAGTAACTTAAGCCTTTCACAGAATGCAGCCTTCACCAAGGCCCTTTAGAACCTATGCATGCCACATGTCACATACGCGATTCCCTTAAACGGATCCCCAATTTGTAAGAAAATCTTTTCTTCTATAAATAAGTATCACTCTTCCCTTCACCTATTCCTTCAGCCAGAACCTTGTTGCTGTCAGGAAACAGAATTTACTGAAAGCAAAGCAAGGAAGCCTATAATTATTGTTAAAATTTAACACAGTGCTATAAGCTCTTACCAATGCAGTAAGACATTAAACTGAAACAAAAAGGAGAGAAACAATATATTGTGGTAGATAAAAAACAAACAAACAAACATGGGGACTTCTGCTAAAATGGAGGAATAGGCAGACAAGTGACACAGACCCTCTTCAACAAAGAAAAGAGAAACCGATTGACAGAGATATAGAAGATAATCCTGGAGCCCTGAGCTTTGAAAGGATGTATACAGAAGTGAATAAGGCACCAACCAGTGCAAAAAAATGAATGAAAACTGAATATGGAGATGGTTGGAGCAGTAGACTGTCAGCTACTCTTGATGGGACCAACAGTATGAAAATGTCCAAGTGGTGTTGGGACCTGAGAACTGACTAAAGATCAGCTCTGGTCACCAAGGGCTGCAGGGACAACTGCGCTGGTGACCTATGACTAGGAAGGGAAACAGCAAGGAGAGAAACAACCTGAGGTGTGGACTTTCTGCTGTCCAGAGGGTGCAGCTGTTTTGACTGTTTACAAGCGGTGGCCATTTTGGATATTTAAAGTGACCGTGAGAGCAGCCATTTTGAATCTTTACAAGCAGCAGCCATTTTGGATATTTAAAGTGACTGAGGTTGTGGCCACTTTGAATCTTTACAAGTGGTGGCCATTTTGGATTTTAAAGTGACAGCATTGTCATTCAGATTCCAGGGACCTAAGAATAGGCTTTGTTTGCCAAGATGGCAGAGACATATAGGAGGCTGACAATGGGAAAGGAGACAGGTGGTAAGTGTAAAGTGCTGCCAACTAGTGGACAGAGGAGCACAGCACAGTACCCTGCTTACATAGATAACATACAAACAAAACAAAGAAAAGAAAAATCATGGGAAAGTCACTCCAACATATAATCACCAATTAAATATAAATACAAAAATGTCACAGTGCCTTGGAGACAACAAAGCATCACAGTGCACACAAAGAAGCAAGACATACAAGAAACAAGGGACCTGGATACAGACCCAAAACACATCTCTGAGGAAGATGCAGCATTGAAACTCCTGATAAGAAATTCAAAAGAATTATATTTAGTTATCTTCAATGAATTGACAGACAGATCAAGGAAAACACTGATAAAATTGAGGAAAACACAGAGAAAACCCTACAACAATTTTGAAAGACAATACTAGAACAAAACGACAAAATAAATGAAAAACTAGAAATGATACAAAATCTACATATAGAAATCCAGAAGATTAATAGTACATTTTTAGAAATAGATAAGACATTGAATGGGCAAAGGAGCAGAATTCAATCAATGGAAAACAGAATTAGTGAGATAGAAGGCAAATACCTCAGTATTTCTTTAGAAAGCAATCAATCAGAAAAAAGATCAAAACAAAATGAAGAAAGCCTAAGGTTCATGTGGGATACCATCAAAAGAAATAACCTATGTGTAATCAGAATTCCAGAACAGGAAGAGACAAATAAAATCACACAAAAAAAAAAACCTGTCAAAGATTTGTTGGAAGAGAATTTTCCTGGTATGATGAAAGATGAGAATATATCCATTCAAGAAGTCCATCAAACCCCAAACAGGATAGACCCCAAAAGAAAATCACTAAGACATACCACCATCAAACTCACCAAAACCAAAGACAAAAAAGAATCCTGAAAGCAACACAGGAAAAATGAAAAGTTACCTACAAGGGGCAACCAATAAGATTAAGCTTAGATTTCTTGACAGAAACCATGCACGCGAGAAGACAGTGGGATGGTATCTATAAAACACTGAAAGAGAAAGATTTCCAAGCAAGAATTATGTACCCAGCAAAACTGTCGCTCAAATATGATAGTAAAATTAGGACATTTCCAGATAAGCAGAAATTAAGGCAATTTGTTAAAACCAGAACCAACCTTACAAGAGATGCTAAAGGGAGCCCTTTGGACAGAAAAGCAACAACAGCAAACAACAACTGACCATTAACACACATGGTGACAAAACCAAGAAACCAACCTAGCTATGAAGTATCCAAAGTAAATAAGCCTACATGATTGTAAAAAGGGAACCAGAGACATCAATTGACAAATGAGGAAAACTACAAACCAAAAAGAAGGAAAAAACTGTGTAGTTACAGAACTTCTAAATGGTAGGGAAGTCAAGACAACTACAAGATAGAACGGACTGTTCTAAACTTGGGAAGAAAACTGTAAATCACAGGGTAACCTCAAAGAAAAATGATAAAACTTCACATCAAAATAAAAAAGAGGCCCAGCACAAATGTTTAGCAAATACTAAAACAATAACAATGAAGGAAGTGGTAACATGATTCATAAACAAAACGAGCTCAGCACAAAAAATTACGTGGAACAACGAAATGAACGCCATGAAAAAGCACATAACAAAAATGACAGCAACAATTTCATACTTGTCTATAATTACGTATCTGGCAAGGGACTTAACTCTAAGATTTATAGAACACTCCAACACCTCACAACAGCAAAGGAATTCATAATCCAAATGAAAAATGGGCAGAAGACATGAACAGACACTTCACTAAGGAGCATAGTCAGGTGGCCAACTAATACATGAAGAGATGCTAACAATCACTCTATCAGAGACATGAAAATCAAAACAATGAGATACCATCTCACCCCAGCACTGATGGTAAGGTTCAATGAGATAGAAAATAACAAATACTGGTGGGGATGTGGAGAGATTGGGACTCTCATACACTGCTGGTTGGATTGTGAAGTGATACAATCACTGTGGAAAGCAGAATGGCAATTCCTTAGAAAACTGGAATTGGAGATACCATGTGACCCAGAGGTCCCAGTGCTAGGTATATATCCTGGAGAGGCGAGATCCAGGATAGGAACAGATATACGCACACCCATGTTCATCACAGCACTATTTACAATAGCAAAAAGATGGAAACAACCTTCGTGCCTACTGTTGGAAGAGTGGATGACCAAACGATAGTACGTACACACTATGGAATGCTATGTAGCACTAAAGAATAATGCAGAGTCTGCAAAACACTGCATGATATGTATGAACTCGGAGGACATTATGCTGAGTGAAATAAGTCAATCACAGAAGGACAGATATAGTATTAGTTCATTGTTGTGGAGGGTCAAGGAAATGTTTATATAGGGAAGAAAACTTTGTTGGTTGCCAGTGGTAGGAGGGGAGGGGAGGGAACACTGCAAAAAAGAAAAAAAAAATCACTGACCCATGTCACTTTAGTTTTGTGTGTTTCACTATATATAAATTGTATTTCAATAAAATACATTAAAAAAAAAAATGTGATATATAACATGATAGCCATGGAAATGAAAAAGAATTCACCAAAAAGCTACTGGAATTAGTAACAAAGTACAAGAAAACAGCTAAACCCAAGATAAATATATGATAAATATACCAAACTCAATTAACTTTCTGATATATTAACAATAATTAAAATATATAACTGGAAATCAATATTATAAATAACCTTAAGAAATCCATAAAACCTATAGGGAATATATATATACATATATATATTAAACCATGAGACTGAGAGATACAAGAAACAAAAAAAGGAGGGATTTTAAAGTAATTTCAATTAAAATATTTATGCCTATTTTTTTTTATCTTTGTAAGATATTTCTAAAGTTTTCCTAGATTAATAGATTGAAACATAGTTTACATTTTTTATAGTGTAATGAGGAAAGAACAGCCTGGCTATGTATCAAAAAGTACTATAGAGTAAAGGTGTAATTTTCTAAAATATGAAACAGTCAAAAGTATAGATAAACCAAACAAATGAAAGATCTCTAAGGATATGCCCTGAGACATATAAAAACTTAATATATGCTAAAAGATGCATTCCAATCAACAAAGGAGATCACCATTCAATAAACAGTGTTAGGGAAAATGGTTATATGGAAAAGAACACAGCAAAATACATTCTATATGGATTAAAGATTTATATGAAAATAGAAATAATAAACTAATTGACATTTGAAGTGACTAGGAGCCCCTGGGTGGTACAAACTGTTAACATGCTTGGCAGCTAACCAAAAAGCTGGAGGCTTAAATTCACCCAGAGGTGCCTCTAAAGAAAGGTCTGCCAATCTCCTGAAAAATCAGCCCCTTAAAACCCTATGCAACACATTCTGCTCTGACACACATGGGGCTCCTGAGTCAGAATCAACTTGACAGCAATGTTTTTATTTATAGTTCATATCTGGATGTTGAAAAGGATTTTCTGAACATAAAAGCAAACTTAAATCTGACAATACTTTTAAACGTACTATCCAAAAAAGGGAGCTCTGATGGTGTAATGCCTAAGGCATCTGACTAATAACCAGAAGGCTGGCAGTTCAAACCCCCTCAGAAGGAAGATTGGGCAATCCACTTCCATAGTGATACTGCCTCGGAAACCCAAGGAGGGGTCTCTGTGAGTCAGATCTGACTCAACAGCAGTGAATTTGGCTTTTATTTAAAAAAAAAAAATCCAAAAAAATCAAACCCATTGCCGATGAGTTGTTTCTGACTCATAGTGACCCTACAGGACAAAGCAGGACTACCTCATAGGATTTTAAAGGCTGTATATCTTTATGGAAGCAGACTGCCACATCTTTCTCTCATGGAGCAGGCTGATGGGTTGAACCACCAACCTTTTGGTTTGCAGCCAGGTGCTTTAATCACAGTGCCACCAGGGCTTCTTAAACATACTGTCTAAAACCCACTGCCATGGAGGTGATTTGGAATCACAGTGACTGACCCTACAGGACAGAGTATGTTGTTGTTGTTGTTATTTGCCATCGAGTCAGCCCCGACTCATAACAACCCCTCCTTGGGTTTCCGAGGCAATATCACTACGGAAGTAGGATTGCCCAACCTTCCTTCCGAGGAGTGGCTGGTGGGTTTGAACTGCCAGCCTTCTGGTTAGCAGTCAAGTGCCTTAGGCACTATGCTACCAGAGCTCCCACAGGACAGAGTATAAGTACCTCATAGGGTTTCCAAAGTTGTAAATCGTCAGAAGCAGATTGCCACATCTTTCTCCCACAGAGTAGCTGATGGGTTTGACCCACCGACCTTTCAAGTTAGCAGCTGAGTGCTTTAATCACTGTGCCGCCAGGGCTCCTAAATGTACTATACCACAACCAAAAACCAAACCCACTGCCAATGAGTCAATTTCGACTCATGGCAACATCCATTGGGTTTCTGAGGTGGTAAATCTTTACAGAAGTAGACTGCCCAGTCTTGCTTCCATGGAATGGCTGGTAGGTTTAAACCATCAACCTTCTGGTTAGCAGTCAGATGCCTTAGGCACTGTGCTACCAGAGCTCCTTAATGAATTATACACAAGGAAAAAATTAAAATTTAAATGAAATTGTCTTTGCTTTCTTTGCCCACCAGATGGGGCCTCTCTGCTCCTTAAACCCAACGTCTCTGTATTAAAAGGGGTCCATCC
>NW_006921600.1:19536546-19563256 GCF_000298275.1 Orycteropus afer afer | reverse complement strand
TTAAAATTTTTATTGTGGTTTGGGTGAAAGTTTACAGAGCAAATTCACTTTTCATTCAGCAGCTCACATACACTTTGTCTCATGACATTGACTGCAATTTTCCACAATGCAACAGCTCCCCTTCCACTTTCTCCCCATAGCTACCTCTTCCATGTGTCCTTCACTCCCATGCACTTCAGCCCCCGAGCTGTTCCCCTGTGCATACGTAGCCCTTCTATTCTCCCACGATTGATCTCTCCAAGGAATGTATCTACCTGATATCAATGTTCAGCTCATATGCCTACCTTTTGTTTGGCTGGAAGCCACGGGAGTAGGTTCAATTCCAGACCTGAGGAGCAGCTAGGGGCCATAGTCCCAGTGGTTCCATCAGGCCCTATCAGACCAGCAAAACTTTTGAACCTCCAAACTTTCAATCAGCAGTCAAGGGTAAATTTGCTCCGAGATTTAGGGCAGAAGAAATTTAAAACTTCTCAGGGGTCTAGAGATTTATTTTAAGAGTTATACTTCCTTCCTGCATCTCTAGGTCATCAGATAATTTCAATTTTTGTTACAAACCTGGGCCATCAGGCAAGTAACTATTTGCAATCTCCTTAAATACTGACTTGAAAGTGCAGAAATCGGAGTGTGTATGGTGGTCTTTTCCTCTTTGGGTTTGTTTCCCTCTTGTCAGTTATGCAGCTCCAGTCTGGCACACAGCTACAATAGGGTGAATCTAATAGATGCCCATTTCCCTCCTGGCCCCTAAGACTCTCCAGATTCCTACTCTGGCTCCCCTTTAAACAGAAACCAGGCAGGCTGCCCATGCCTGCCTCCAGGCTCCACCCCCTCATATTTTCTGCTTTTCTTGCTGAAAGCTGTTGACAGCCACAGGCCCCAAGTCTGTGAAGAGCAGGCTGAGCTCACCACCATGGTCTGCCTAGTCCTACCTACTACCATTGCTGCAATCCTCCTCACTGCTTTCCTCTGTTCGGCACAACTGTCCAACATAGGGGAAATAATATGTGTCCTAAATATTTTGGGAGAAGCAGTCCCATTAAGTGGGGAGCAGCCTCCAAATACTCCCAATAGGGAAAGGTGCCCTGGTCAAAGCCCAGGCTAAGAGGTATAATAACCACAGGAACAACCCCAGAGGGCAGAATCAGATAAGACTGGAAGAACCTTCAAGTAGCCAAAGATTCCCTTTTCTCTCTACTCCCTAGAAATGCAATACCCACAGCACAAGCCAGGCTCGCCCCAATTCCCCTTTCTATTCTTTCCAGCAATATTTAAGCTGCCTGTTTCCCATATGACCCAAATCCCACTGGGTAGAATGAGGACAGGTTGGGAGGAAGAGAGAGCTTGCATACATATGAAGTCATGGAACAATCTGCCATGTTTGGCCCCATTCACCCACCTTAATGGTAACTGGAATAGGAGGAGATGATATGTAGGATTCAGTGTGAGATGTCATAGGGCTGGTACTATTGGATGGGGCATCTGAAACATTTCCAGGAAAGAAGAAGCTGGGCTCCAAGGTCTTCTCTGAAGTAGAAACGTTGGTTGGACTGGTAGATACTATGGAGGCTGGAGAAGTCTGTGACTGGACAGAAGAGTTCATGACTTCAGGAGCTACGGTGATTCCAGAGGTAGATGTTACGTTGACTGAAGACTCTGGGACAGACCAAAAGACAAATGTGTGCAGATGTACATACACATACACACATGCACATACACACACATCTCAGATCACATTTTGAATTAATACTTGATAGGTAATAATAGAGATATGGCCTTCAACCTAGACAAGGAAATTTAGGGAGTTAACAGTTACTTCATGTCCTAATCCTGACCAAACTCATTCCAAGCCAACTGAAGGACCCACAGCTACAATCTACAATTTATCAGAGGTACCTTCAGGATTCTGAAACTCAGCTGGATGCTAGTCTACCCCAGAGAAGCCAAAGACTCCCAATTTGAGCCTGTATCCATTTCCTTCACTTAGAAGAGTTCAGAGATCTCTATGAAGTCTTCATCTGGATCTTATTTTACCACCAAGCTGAACTCAGCATGGAAGCCAAAGTACAAAAGGCATACCGATTAGCGGCTAAGCCTTACTTTTTTCCTTTGGAATTGAGTTAGACCTGAGAAAGCTGTGACTATAGGAAGAATTACCTAGAACTTTCTTCAGGGTGCCCTAAGTATGATGGCCAAATCATTAAAACAAGTTGCTGGAATGATTCCATTCGTGTGTAGCGGTAAGTGGGAGGGAGAGAGACTGTTCTGCAACATCATAAATGCCTTACCCAAGCACTAGAGGCTTTTCCTTGGGGTCTGAGACAAATATGCTTTCTCTTTACCTGAGGAGGAGAAATAGGCTTCTGAGGTTGCATTGCTGTCCTGAGGGACATGGCTGAGACTGGTACTTCCAAGAGTACTTGGTGTTGTGGCTTCCTGGTCAGACACTTTTGTAGAAATAGTTGAAGGTATTTCTATAGTAACAGGAGTCAAGTTGCTAGGATCTGTAAAGCCGGAGGCTACAAGGAAACTAAGAGTTAAAAATCAGAGCCTAAACGTTCCTAGAGCTTCATGACATCATCTGATTCATTTTCTTGACTTCAGGTAAAATTCATCTGGAATACTTCCTACTGCCCCTGGCAGTGAAGCAGCATCCTCCTGGACAGGGAACCAATTTCCCACTACAAGATTTTTCCTAAGGAAAGAAAACTGTATACGCACACAGATGTCTATTATAGTGTTATATATAAGAAAGAACAGTTGCAAGCAATTAAATGAATTACAATAGGATAGATGGTATACACACTTAATAGAACATCACATATTATCACTATAAATAAAAATTTACAAAACTACAGTAACAGGGGAAGCTCTGGTGGCGTACTGCCTAAGGCATATGACTGCTAACCAGAGAGCTGACAGTTCAAACCCACCAGCCACTCCTCAGAAGGAAGATTAGGCAATCTACTTCTGGAGATACCGCACCAGAAACCCCCTCCCTCCATCCTTCCCCACCTCTGTTCCAGTTTGCTTTCAGTGAGGTACTCTCCTAAAAGGGTTTTTTTAAAAAAAAAACCAGTTGTTGTTGAGTTGATTCAGACTTGTGTGATCACGTCTGTGCCAGAATAGAACTGTGCTCCACAGGGTTTTAGTAGCTGATTTTTTGGAATGAGATCACCAGGCCTTTCTTCCAAGAGGCCCTGGGGTGGACTTAAAGCTCCAAACTTTCTTTTTTTTAAAATTTTTATTGTGGTTTGGGTGAAAGTTTACAGAGCAAATTCACTTTTCATTCAGCAGCTCACATACACTTTGTCTCATGACATTGACTGCTGGAGGTTGGGGACAAAGCAGTACTGTATGTGCAAAAGGGTTCATCTTTGTTGTCTGAACCTCCCATGCACCTCTCAGGCTATGTCTTCCTCTACCTCAATGCCACCATGTTGATCACTCACATTTGGTATATTGCCCTTCCCTTCACCCACATCAATACTTGTCTCTACCTATCTAACAGTGTTCCCTACCCCGCCACCACTGGTAACCAACAAAGAAAATTTCCTTCCGTATATAAACTTTCCAGGAGCTCTGGTAGCATAGTGGCTAAGGCACTTGACTGCTAACCAGAAGGCTAGCGGTTCAAATCCACCAGCCACTCCTCAGAAGGAAGATGGGGCAATCTACTTCCATAGTGATACTGCCTCGGAAACCCAAGGAGGGGTCGCTATGAGTTAGGTTCGACTCGACGGCACATAACAACAACAACAACAACAACAATATAAACTTTCCCTTGACTTTTTCAATAACAGACTACTACAATATTTGTCCTTCTGTGATTTGTCTCCAATTTTTGCTGACTGAGATCTAGGTCTGTATTTTTCTGAGATTTCCAGGTAAATAGTAATGTAGAATGACACCTCTTGATTCTCAAAGCATTCAGACTTTAGACTTCTAGTTACAAGGCAATTGACTTAGGTAGGGCCAACAATGTTTCCTCTAAAGCTGACAAGGGTATCACCCTTCCACATCTGCCTCCCTCCCCAACCTCCAGCAAGTAGATTAATAATAATGCTGAGAACAACAACCATGTATTAAAATCATGTGTCAGGTAAGCAGTGGGAAGAAGTGATATCATTACCTATTTCAGAGACGAATAACCTGAATGACAAAGCTGTTGGCCAATAGGGAAGACCACAGCTCACATGAGGCAAGTAGCAATGGGGCTACTGAGCTATAGCTGATTCTTTTTTTTAAATTGATTTCGTTGTTGTTGTTGTTGAGAATATACACAGCAAAATATAAACCAGTTCAACCATTTCCACAAGTATAATTCAGTGACACTGACTACATTCTTCAAGTCACACAACCTTTCTTACCTTTCTTTTCTGAGTTGTTCCTCCTCCCATTAACATAAACTCACTGACCTCTAAGGTTCCTATCTAATCTTTCAAGTTGCTAGTGTCAATTTGATCCCATATAGATAAGTCTTAAAAAGAGTGTAATGCTTAAGGAAGATATTGTTACTAGTTAGGGAAAGTATAGCTGATTCATGAGTGGACTCCGGAAGAGGCTCAGGCTGGTTATAAACAAACCACCAAGAATCTAGATTCTCCTTCTGCACCTCAGGGCAGGAAAGGATGAGCTCCTGTCTGGCTCAGGGAGAAGGTGAGTATCAAAGTAAAAAAGATAGGTAAGCAGGTCCAGGCTTTTTCCTTCCTTACATAGTGTCCTCTTGCCAATCTCACCCCAAGAGACGAATTGACTGTGAGAGGCCAGTGGTGACTTTTCAGAAACTGAATTGAAGCAACATTCTCTCAAGGCACTGTTTAGAAGCCTCCCTTGACACCCCTCCTTCTATTCCCCCTGCTCCAAACACAACAGTTCTTAGGAATCCCAGCCCAGTTCAGCCCTTTTCTCTCTCCAAAGGAAGCTGGCCTGGCTAACGTGATGTCATGCTTTTGAATCCCCTCCCCCAAGGGGCCTCCTTCACCCAGACAAACACGGTTGAACTTTTCCAGATGTGAAGAGAGACCTGCTGCTAGTTCCGAGGACAGAGGCGCCTGTTCCAGAAGAATGAAGCAAACTCTGGGCCCAGGCCAGCTACTGACCACTAGGGTTTGACTCCTAGCTACAGCTGACTCCTCCCACCCACCACTGGGCTGAGCTCTGAGGAACAGGTAGCAGGATCCATCTGCAAATGAGACTCCAACCTCAGATACCTGTGCCTACGGTAACAGGGGAGCTTCTGAGACTCTGGACAAACAGGGAAAAGGGGGCAGGGTAGGCAGAAAGGTTAGCCCAAGTGATAGGATTTGAGCTGGTGTAGAGCAAGGGGACATCTTGGCCAGGGGCCTGAGAACCAATCCTGATGTAGACACTCCAGTGTAAGGACTATCAAGTGAGTGAGTTTCTTGGTTTCACTGTCTCTGGGGCTCTTTAGAGGAGCTCCAGTGTTGCTGTGTTAAGGCATTTGGCTGCTAACCAAAAGGTAAGTAGTTCGAACCCACTAGCCATTCCATAGAAGAAAGATGGAGCAATCTGTTTCCATAAAGATCTATAGCCTTGGAAAATCTATGGCAGGGGGCAGTTCTACTTAGTCCTATAGTGCCACTATTAATCAGAAACAACTAGATGGATACGGGGGGGGGGGGGGGAGACAGATGAGGGGGTAGCTTTCTGGGTGGCACACACAGTTAAGTGTTTGACAACTAACTAAAAGGCTAGCGGTTCAAATCCACCTAGAGGCACCTCAGAAAAAAGGCCAGTGATTGATACATACTTCCGAAAGAGGACAGCTGTTGAAAACCGTATGGAATATAGCTTTACCTTGAAACACATGGGGTTGCCGTGAGTCAGAGTCTACTTGATGACAACTGATTTATTCGGTTGTTGTTGTGGAGGCTCTGTTACCAATTGAACTGTGTGGCTAAAAATATGTGTGGTAAATCCTAAACTCTATACCTGTGGTTATAATCCCGTTTGGGGATGGGCTGTCTTTGTCATGTTAATGAGGCAGGATTAGTGCAGAGTGTGTTTTGAGTCAATCTCTTTTGAGGTATAAAGATTAAACAAGCGAGCAGAGAGAGAGAGAGAGAGATGTGTTAAGACACATGCCAAGACACATGGACATCTTCAAGGAATCAGGTAGCAAAAGCTAAAGAGACAAGGACCTTCCTCCAACAGAGAAAGAAAGCCTTTCCCTAGAGCCGGTGCTCTAAATTCAGACTTTTAGTCCCCTAAACTGTAAAGGAAGTAAATTTCTGTTTGTTAAAGCCACCCACCTGTTATATGGTGTCTCTGTTATAGCAACCCTAGATAACTAAGACAGGTTCCTTTTATGCAGCTCTTATGAAGAGACTAGATCCTGGAGAAATGACATTTATAAGAGCCAAGACTGACCATGGATATCTTTTTATCCTATCTTCCTACAAACACTCATGGCATTAAATCATCAGATACTGACCTTTCCTTATCTGAGCTTTCTGATCCTCAACTCTGTCTATAGGAGAGAAACAGCAACCTTACCAGTCAGTGACAGCCTGTCAGATTCTAAGAGACAATCGATAAAATCGATTCCACTCCATTTTAGATGGGAGAAACACCCCTAACTCTACAGAGGACAGTCATACAATTTAAAATTGAATTAAAGACTATCTTCTGATGTTTACTTAACATTCCATCCTTCTTAATTGTATCTCCCTAGGTACCCTATTTGATTGCAACTCACTTGTCTAGAACCTAAAGAAAAGGGAGGAGGCAGAGTAGCAGGAATAGCAAAAAGAAGGATTCTGAGAGGCCAAGTAAGTCACTAAATTCACGGAGTAAAAAACATACATTTAACTTAAAAACTGGTTCACACAGAGTTGATTCCGACTCATGGTGCCCCTATGTGTCAGAGCTGCACTCCTTAGGGTTTGCAATGGCTGATTTCATAAGTAGATGGCCAGGCCTCTCTACTGAGATACCTCTGGGTAGACCCGATCCTCCAACCTTATGGTTTGCGAGTTAACCATTTGCACCATCTGCACCACCCAGGGATGCAACATTTAACTTATAGGTATTTATGCAGAAGGAGTTACTCTAGTTTTACACAAAATTTTAAGAAGCTTGGCTAGCTGACGCCTTGCTAAAGCTGCTAAAATTAGAAGGAAAGGAGTATTACAGGCAAACAATAAGGAGAAGCAACAACTTAAAACTAAGAAACAGAAATAAATGAAAAGCAGACATAAGTATCAAAACCCACACTAGTCTTACAATCATTTATCACATGAGTAAACAGATATTTGCACCTAAAAAACTATTAAGGATGTTACTGAGTTCCACCAGTGTCACATTATTTTCATGATATATCTGAGTCATAGGAGCTCTGGTGGCGTAGTGCCTAAGGCATGTGACTGCTAACTAGATGGACAGCAGTTCAAACCCACCAGCCACTCCTCAGAAAGAAGATGGGGCAATCTACTTCTGTAGTGATACCACCTAGAAAACCCAAGGAGGGGTCGCTATGAGTCAAACCTGATTCCATGGCAGTGAGTTTTTTTTTTTTCTTTAATCTGAGCTATGAAGGTTAAATTCCTTTTTTTTTTTTAAATTATTTGTATGCTAAGGACTGTAGTGCAGCTGGAATGCTCCTTGGAAACAAGAATGGCCAGGCTTCATCTCACCTACTTTGGCCATATTGTCAGAAGGGACCATTCCCTGGGGAAGGATATCATGGTTGGTAAAGAGGAGGGTCAACAAAAAGGGGGAAGGCCCTCAAGGAGATGGATTGACACAGCGGCTACAATGATGCGCTCAGGTATACCAAGAATTGTGAGGCTGGCACAGGAACGGGCAGTGTTTTGTTGTGCTGTACATAGGGCTGCTATGAGTCAGAGATGACTCAACGGCACCTAACAACAACAACAACATGCTAAGGAGGCAGAGGAGTATATGGTACATTTTCCAAGTTTTCTATTACAGTTAGTAAAACTGAAGACTTTTTTGGTCTTTAAGGGAGGTTACAAATCCTCAGGGACACAGAAAGCTCTACTACCTGAATAGCTAAATTCCCATAATTTAAGAGACTGAGTTTTCTTATACTTTAGTTCTCACAGACCCAAACCTCCTTAGATTTACTTTCTCCTGGTGCTGTTTTGTTTCCTGATCCCAGTCCCATTCTGCCCACTCAATTCTAGAATGTGACCCAAGAGGAGTTCCTGAGTGGAATGCCTAGGTATCTCAGCCCAGAGTTACCAACTATGAAGAAGGAACAATCTGGCAGAAGTTAACTTCTGGGAGCTCATTTCTAGGGAGACAGTTCAGCCTCTTTTGATTTCTAGGACATCATGTTTGGTAAAGAAGGCGGCCAACAAATATGAGGGGAACCCTCAGTGAGATGGAGTGACGCAAGAGTTGTAATAATGTGCTCAAACACCAATTATCCTAGAGATGGTGCAGGACCTCACAACATTTTGTTCTGTTATGCAGCAGTTCACTATGAGCTGGAGCCAAATCCACAGCAACCAACAAGAGAACGGCCTAGAAACAAAGCACTCGGGCTCCACGATCAGACACACCGTGTTCCAGCACCTCTCTACCATGTTCTAGCTGGGTGGCCTTGCGAAGTTCCAAAACTCTCTAAATTTCCTATAAAATGGGGTAAAAAGAGTCCCTACCTTTTAGTGGTTTTAGATAAGTGGTGTAAAACAGTTAGCCCATTTGGTAAGCACTTAAAAAATAGGTTATCTTTATTGTATGCCCCCTTCCTTCTGCTTCTCAGAGCATTTAAGACATTTATCTCCATCACTCATCTGGCACCACATCATATATGCTGTTTCCTGAGTACTGGCCTTGTCACCTCAGTCAGATTATAAATTTCCTGAGTGCCGGAACCATCTCTTACACTCTTTTGTTCTACTCCCGGTGCTTAGCACAGTCCTCTGAGTTCAGAAGAAGTGCTTGGATTGAATGGCAGCTACCTTGGGTTGAAGTGTTCACACTGACGACTTTCAGATTCAGTGGTCTCCTTCTGATGCTGTATTTTAAGAAGGGATTGATCAAATTACAGTGCCATTCCTACTTCCGTAGTGATACTGCCTTGGAAGCCCAAGGAGGGGTCGCTATGAGTCGGGGCCGACTCGATGGCAAATAACAACAACAACAACAACAACATGAAAGAATTACCAGAATTAATAAAGTTCTAGAAACCAAGTAATATGGTCAAAGGCCTAGTGATATTTCATCTAGAACAAGTTTGGCTAACTACAATTAGTGAACTAAATCTGACCCATGTCCTGTGTTTTAATGGTGAGGGGGCCTTGGTCGCACAGTGGTTAAACTGCTCAGCCACAAACTACAAGTTCAGCAGTTAGAACCCACCAGCTGCTCCGCGGGAGAAAGATGAGGCTGTTTGCTTCCATAAAGATTTACAGCCTTAGAAACCATATGGGGCAAGTCTTTCTATACTATAGGGTCGCTATGAGTTCTTTAGAGTATCACAGGATTAATCTTTTCTTCTTTTTCATGACAATCCTTAAAGAGTTTTCCAGTTTGCACCACTTAATTATACAGTGGGTTAGTGAGCTAAGAAGTCATGGACAGCACAAAAGTTTAAGCGCTCAGCTGTTAACTGAAAGGTTGGTGATGTGAACCCACCTAGAGGCACTTCAGAAGAAAAGCCTGGCAATCTGCTTTTAAAATATCACAACCGTTGAAAACCCAATGGAGTGCAGTTCTACTCTGCACATACGGGGTTGTCATGAGTTACAACTGACTCCATGGCAGCCAATTTGGTTGTTTTGGTTAGTGAGCTAAGAATGACGTTTACATTTTTAAAGTGCTGCAAAATAAAACAAAGTAGAACATGCATCAGAGACCACATATGGCCCCCAAAACCTAGACTATTTACTATGTGGCTGTTTTCAGAAAAAGTTTGTCAATCTCTGATTTGGAGAAGAGGAAATGGAGAGAGAGAATAACTAACTTCTTCAAAACTCACTGTTACTTATTCATTGTTATTTTTCTTAAGTACCAATGATATGCAAAAGATCTTGCTCAGCACTGTGGGGACAACTCCCTCGTCCTGTTAGGTGTTGCTGTCATTATGATCATATATCCCTGCTTTCAAAGAGCTTATAATTTAGTGGAGCAGACTAGAAAGGTCTTTAAGGATTGTCATGAAGAAGGACCAGTTTAATCCTATGATAGTCCAAAGAACATAATTAGACTAATGATTAGAAGTTATTGGGAGGCTAATTTCACTGTAATGGCGGCAGCAGTGGTTCAGTGGTGGAATTCTCATTTCCATGTGCAAGGATGACCTGGGTTCAGTTCCTGGCCAATGGACCTCACACACAGCCACCACCCATCTGTCAGCAGAAGTTGCATGTTGCTATGATGCTGAACAGGTTTCAGTGGAGCTTCCAGGCTAAGACAGACTAAGAAGAACAGACTGGTGATCTACTTCCAAAAAATCAGCCAATGGAAACCGTATGGATCGCAAGAGTCTAATCTGCAACCCATGCAGATCCTTATTGTACGTGGGGTCTCCATGAGTCAGGGCCAACTCCATGGCTAACAACAGATGTCCTTGCAATACAAGGGGAAAAAACCTAAAATGAAGGAGAGTTCTTTAAAAACGGAGTAAGTTACTTTGGGAAGCATTCAAGAAGTACTACCCCTAAGATAGATAGAGGGGTCTATCCCTCAGGTTTACCACGAACTTAACCATTTCTCTGTTATCATTGAAGATAATTAGGGATAACAGAGAAATGGGCTGATGCTTGAACTTCAGAGGCTAAACTGGGGTATGAGTGTAAACCAAGTGTCCATGGCCAGAGGTTTCTCAGCTCATTAAGCCGTATCTTTGATGTTCTAATAGTATGTCTCGGACCCCATCCCACTTACTGTGGAACCCCAATATCCTCAGGATTTTCTGAGGGCATTTCTCCCAGTCACCTCTTCATCATTTCCTGACTCTGCATCTCCCTGTCCTTTAGCTTCAGCAGTTCTCTTTCTGCAGTACACCATAAGCCGCTAAGCACCTACTCCTATCCCTTTATACCCCCATAGCACCACTAACACAAGGCTAGTGTGTGCAGCTGGTTTTTAACTGAAGGTTTGACAAGATGGTAAGAGACTACAGGCCAGCCCAGAAAAGACAATGGCTTAATCTTGAAACAGTGCCCAAAATCTAAACCGACTGCTCTTGAGGTGATTCTGCCTCACAATGACCCTCCAGAACAGAAAATAACTGCCCCATGGGTTTTCCAAGGCTGTAATCACTACAGAAGCAGATTGCCACATCATTCTCCCATGGACCTGCTAGCAGGTTTGAACCACCAACATTTTGGTTAGCAGCTGACCACTTAACCATTGTGCTGCCAGGGCGGTAAGCCATACCCTACCAGAAGAAATTTCCCCTTGGCCAGATCTTTCCTGCCCCCATCCACCACTGCTTCTTTCTTGTTCCAGGCACCTCTCCTTCCTTCTGGTTTCTCTGCTGCGGGGCTCTGGAGTCCTTCAGTCTTTTGTCTCTTGGATACACTTAAACAAAAAGTTTCACTTTTTCATGCTCAGCAACTCAGCCCTTGCACATCCGGATTTGCCCATGAGGCTGTCTCAACCAATAAGGCACTAAAGCATTTTCTGAGAACTGTCCACCTAGAAATGCCACTGCCCTAGAATGAATTGGTTGTGTGTGTTCCAAATCTGGAAGCAGCAGACTTCCCAGTTAAGGCAAAATGTCTTTTCCTTTACATTTAAAGGGAACTCATTCATCCCCTAGGGAACTTTAGCATGTAAGTGCTAGGAAGCACACCTTTGTATGCATTCCTATAGGTTTTTTCACATTCTCCCAAGATGCAAACATCTTTCCCTTGAGCACAGACTAGGTGATCCTGGGGACTAAAAACTCTCTGTAGATAACGTGTTTTTATTTCTTGGGTGAGGAGGGAAGAGAATGTTCTCATTAGAAAAATCAAATATGGAAAGTCTGCCCTAATGACTTTGAGAATTTTCTCTGCTGTCGTTAGGTGCTGTCAAGAAAGTTCCAACTCATAGTAGGCTTATGTACAATTGAACACAACATTGCCCAGCCCTGCTGAGTGATCCTCATAATCATTATGTTTTACTTCTTTGTTGTAGCCACTGTTACCAATCTATCTTGTTGAGGGTCTTCCTCTTTTTTGCTGACCCTCTACTTTACCAAGCATGATGTCCCTCTCCAGGAACTGGTACCTCCTGATAACATGTCCAAAGCATATGGGATGAAGTCTCACCATTCTTGCGTTTGAGGAGCATCTCGCTGTACTTCCTCCAAGACAGATTTGTTCGTTCTTCTGGCAGTTCATGATATACTCAACATTCTTCACCACTACCATAATTCAACGTCATCAATTCTTCAATCTTCTTTATTCATTGTCCAGGTTTTGCATGCATATGAGACAAGTGAAACCACCATGACTTGGCTCAGGTGCACTTTAATCTTCAAAATGACAATTTTTGCTTTCAAAAGGTCTTTTGCAGCTGATATGCCCAACGAAATACGTTGTTTGATTTCTTGACTGCCGCTTATATGGTTGTTGATTGTGAATCCAAGTAAAGTGAAATCCTTGACAACTTCAATTATTTTCTGCTTATCGTGATGTTTCCTATTGTAAGGATTTTTGTTTTACGTGACTTGTAATGCATACTGAAGACTATAGTCTTTGCTCCTCATGAGTAAGTGCTTTAAGTCCTGGTCACTTTAGTAAGCAAGGTTGTACCATCCGTGTATCACAAGTTGTTAATGAGTCTTCCTCTATTCCTGGTGTGGCATCTTTCTTCATATTAGTCCAGCTTCTCTGATTATTTACTTACTACACAGACTGAATAAATATGATGAAAGAATACAACGCTGACACATCTTTCCTGACTTTAAACCATGTTCTGTTCAAACAACTGCCTCCTGGTCTATGCACAGATTCTGCATGGGCACAATTAAGTGTTCTGGAATTCCCATTCTTTGCAATGCCATCCGTAATTTGTTATGATCCACACAATCAAATGCCTTTACATAGTCAACAAAACATAAGTAAACATCTTTCCGGTATTTTCTGCTTTCAGCCAAGATCCATTTGAGATCAAAAATGATTATCCCTTATTCCACATTGTCTTCTGAATCTGGCTTGAATTTCTGGCAGTTCCCTGCCGAAGTACGGCTACAAACATTTTTGAATTATGGTTAGCAAAAATTGACTTGCAAATGAGATTGTTCAATAATTTCTATATTGTTACATGATCTTTCACGGCAACGGGCACGAGCATGAATCTCTTCCATTTGGTTGCCCAGGTTCCTATCTTCCAAATTTCTTGGCATCAACAAGTGAGCACTTCCAGCGTTACATCTGTTTGCTGAAAATCTTAACTGGTATTCCATCAACTCCTGAGTCTTATTTTCCACCAACGCCTTCAGTGCAGCTTCGACTTCTTCCATCGGTTCTTGATCATATGCTGCCTCCTGAAGTGGCTGAACAGTGATAAGTTCTTTTTGGTATAGTGACTCTGTGTATTCCTTCCGTCTTCTTTTGATGCCTCCTGCTTTGTTCAACATTTTGCCTGTTGTGTTGTGTTGTTATGTGCCGTCGAGTCGGCCCCAACTCATAGCGACCCCTCCTTGGGTTTCTAAGGCAGTATCACTATGGAAGTAGATTGCCCCATCTTCCTTGTGAGGAGTGGCTAGTGGGTTTGAACCGCCAGCCTTCTGGTTAGCAGTCAAGTGCCTTAGGCACTACACTACCAGAGCTCCATTTTGCCTGTAGAATCCTTCAGTATTGCAACTGGAGGCTTGAATTTTCTCTTAGAGGTGTTTTTTTTTGTTGCTGTTCTTTTCCCATACTTTCATATTTTCAGTTCTGTACTCTCCAGGCCATTTAGTTAGATCAACCAAAGTCAATGAGAAAGAGGGCTCAAGTACCCTAAGGGTAGAGCTGAGCAACAATCCTACTCTGAAAGGCAGCCCAAGGCCTCCAGCCCAGGGTGTAAGGGAAATCAGGCAGTGAGACTGACCATAAGAAGTGGAATTTGTTTCTCCTTTTTATTTGTTTTTGTAGGACTCTTTGCCTGGGTTTATCTGCTGCAGTTTGGCACTCCTTGCTCTGAGCTTTTGCAAAGACTCAAGAGAAGGAAGGAGAGGAGGACAAGTGAATGAGGGGGCCCAGGAGGTGGAGCCAGAGGGATAAAGGAAAGAGGCCTGGCCCCTGTGTGTTTATCAGCCAAACAGGAATGCTGCTTAAGAAACCCATTGCAGAGGTTGTGCCAGCTGGGTTGGCCCTACAAGGGGGAAGCACTGAGGACCACTAAATTAGTCAGAGGTCCCACAGGCTGCTGCTTCTCGGTGGCCATGTGGCAGAGATTCAAGGGTGGAGTCCTCTCCCCTCTGGAAAATAGCTGATAAAATTGTTTTCCCTTTTCTTTTTCCCCTCTTAAATGTAGCCCCAGACAGGATATGGGTGTGGGGTCAACAGGCACGAAGGACCCAAAGGAAGAAGAGGAATGTGAAGGGGTGGAGCCAGGGGAAGGAGGGCGTGTTGCTAGGGAGAGGGGAAGGGCAGGAAGCTGAGCGCTCGGAGGAAAGAGGTACCCAGAGCATGACAATGGGGTTTACTAATTACCTGAAAGGAGCTCTGGTAGCATAGTGGCTAAAGCACTTGACTGCTAACCAGAAGGCTGGCGGTTCAAACCCACCAGCCATTCCTCGGAAGGAAGGTTGGGCAATCCTACTTCCATAGTGATACTGCCTCGGAAACCCAAGGAGGGGTCGCTATGAGTTGGGGCCGACTCGACGGCATATAACAACAACAACAATTACTGAAAGCCTTCCACCTTGGCTAGTAGTGTGGCGGTGCTAGTCTGGTAGATTCTCAGCCCTCCTCAGGCCCCACCTCAAGCCTGACTCAGGTCTAGGATCCACCTACCCCTGACAAAGAGACCCCACTTTTGGTTGTCTAGTGTGCCCATGTCCATGTCAACTTCTCAGTGGAACAGAAAAAAGACCTTCCCAGAATAAGGTTCTTTGTGGGGGTAAGTGATTAGAGAAACATAGAACTCCCTTCTGCCCTAAATTTCACAATAATGATAGCAGACTTTCTGAAATTTTCCTTTGTTAGTATTTTAAGGTACAGTCACTCATTTCATTTATTCCACAATGTGTTCTAAGACAGAAAACAACTCCTAGTACTAAAATATTCTAGAAATTCTCAGAACATAAAACTATGATGTGGCCTAAGCAGTTTGGCTAAGTTGAGAATGAGAGCCCATGTCCCATTCTTCACCTCTCAAGCTAACAAAAAAAAAAAAAAAAAAAAAAAAACCTCATTGCCGTTGAGTCAGTTCAACTCACAGCGACCCCTCCTTGGGTTTCCGAGGCGGTATCTCTACGGAAGTAGATTGCCCTATCTTCCTTCCGAGGAGTTTGAACCGCCAGCCTTCTGATTAGCAGTCAAATGCCATAGGCACTATGCCACCAAAGCTCCCTCTCTCAAGCTTAGACACTAAAATTCCCAGCCCATCCACCCAAGGTTTTTGCAGAGATGGAGTGGCTGCCCTCACCTGCACCTCTGCATACCCAAGACAAGAGGGACACTGACCAGCTGAGGAAATAAGAAAAGGATGGATCTCATTCGGCCAAGGACCGGATCATCACAAGCTGTGTAGCCAAAGGAGAGGGAAGCATCTGGTCAGAATCTGAGCAAATGGCCAGCTCAACCCTGTTACGAGGGTGCAGTTTAGCACCCAGGAAAGTCTCCATTCCAGAGCTTCAGTACCTCAGAAATAGCTTTTCTTTTGCCCCAAAGGCCAGGTCTGACTGCCAAACAGGTCCACCCAGAGCCTCCTTCAGAGATTCCTCCAGCCCAGAGCCATTTCTGTGCAACAGGGTGGACCCAAAGGAGGATCAGCAGCACAGATTGAGAACAAAGGGGCCTAGTGGGCTGGGCCTGGGTCACTCTGTGGGAGCCACTGTGGGTGGCCTGAGGATGTAGTGAGTGAGGGTAGGGAATTGAGAACCTGAGAGAACTAGAAGCAAAATGTTCAGCAAAAACAAGACCAACTATATGATGTTTAAAACTCTCTAAGTTCATATGCTAGAAGCCCTGGCGGTAC
Source organism: Orycteropus afer afer (assembly GCF_000298275.1). Classification (NCBI taxonomy): domain Eukaryota; kingdom Metazoa; phylum Chordata; class Mammalia; order Tubulidentata; family Orycteropodidae; genus Orycteropus; species Orycteropus afer. Next base: position 19,547,146 of record NW_006921600.1, on the reverse strand, counting down.
AATGGTTAAGCTCTTGGCTACCAAACAAAAAGTCAATGGTTTGAACCCAACCCCCACTCTGGGGGAGAAGACCTGGCAATCCTGCTCTCATAAAGATTTCAGCCTAAGAAATCCTATAGGGCAGGTCTACTCTGTCCTGTATGTCTATAGGAGTCAAAATCCACTCTACAAAATTTCACAAATCCATATGATGAGACTGCAAATGTTATCCCCAAATGAAAGCAATTAATATGTATTTATTGAGTACCTACTATTTCTGACCAAGTGAAAGAGTGGAGGATTGTCGTGACCTGTCCGTTAGCTTTAGAACTTGGAGTTCGGAAAGAAAGAAAACCACCAGGTCTAACAAGTTTGATTCTGGGGGAAAAGGGATGCGAGTAGGGGTTGGGCAAAGGGAGGCAGGACTCAAAACTCCATCTGCCATCACCTTTTCTCCAGCTGGGATCAGCCTGAGTGTCCGAAGAGAGAGCTGTAATTATTTAGCTTTCTGATATTAAATGCAGGGGTTTTTCACGTACTATTCTTTCATCGCCTAACTGGGCCTTTCTCTTGGCCTGCCATCCACCCATTAAACGTAGGGGCCTCGTTCTTCGTTGCCTTAGCTCCCATTCCTTAATGTCCAGTTCTGCCTCCCCGCTTTAGAGGACTATGGACTCCTTCCCCACCACCCGCTGGGGCCACTGCTTTGGAAATCAACTACCAGCAGTAAAACTTTATTGCTTCTCTCCTCCCTCTCTTCTGGTGTCAGCTCCAGCACTGTGCTCCGCATCTTTGGCAATGCGAGGAGACACTGGCATCTCCAAAACGCTCATTTTGGAGACAATTCCAAAGAGTCTATTGTCCTACCCTGGAAAGTCTAGGGCGCGCACGACCGGCTTAAACCTTGAATGATTAACACCCACGGCGTGGTCTGCTCCCCTTTCCACCCCCGCCAATTCCCAGGTGAGATAGTGGTCCCAGCTGAAGTTGATTCGAACAGTCCTCTTCCCACTACAGCCTGGCGCAGCCTTACGCAGCAGTGCGTGGGTTGGGGCAGGGGTCCTTTTCCCCTCATCTCTGGGCGCTCGGCCCCCGGTACAGCCTCGACCTCCCCGGACGCAGAAGACCGGCCGGCCGCAGCGCGCGGTCTGTACTCACGTAGCAAACTTAGCAAGCAGAGTGCGGTCCAGCCCCGCGGCAGCCCGGACCCCGCGCGCGCGCCTCTGCGGACCAGCATCCTTCCCGCGCCGCTCCCTAAGCAGATGCACCGAGTCGAAGACACTGCTTGGCCAGGCCAGGACGCACTCTTCCCGCCCCCTCCGCCCGGGAGGGGGGTGGAAGATTCTTCCTTTTTTCCCCTCCCCTCCCTCCTTAGTCTTGGCAAGGCCGGCCCCTCTCCTTGGCTGCCACTAACGTGAGTTTCTCCACTTAGTCCCAAAGGCGGAGGACGTTAGGAGGGAGACTGGGATTGCCGCCGTGGAGGCCAAAAAAGGTGGAGGTTTGCGCGGCCCAAATCGCCTTTTTCAGCTTTATGTGAAGGCCTCGATCTTATTTCTTCAAGCTACTAGGGCACGACTTTCACTTAACATTTAACCTCTTTGTTTCAGCATTTGGCAGTAGCCAGGAGCATGCTTCCTTCCTTTGATTATTTGTTTCTTTTTCTTTTTCTTTTTTTTTTTCCCTCCTCTTGCTTTTGAGATTTTAAACTGGTAGCAGGACCGTACTATGAGGACCTGAGTTTACAAGCTTAGCATTTTGCTAATCAGGTAAAAGCCACTTGCCCAATCTGACACACTTAATGATAGTCATACCAAATAATGTGCTGCATGTTAATGAAGCATAAAGAGTGAACAAGACACATAAATGACTGTAATTACTCATTTTAACCCACCCAGACCATCGTTCTAGAGTCGTCACTTTTTTTTCCCCCCCTGCAGGATCTCTGTCTGTTAATCTCAAGGGATTTTCCTTTGATTATCTTATCTTCTTTTAGTTTAAGGTTAATCGTCAACATAGTCATTACATATATAAAGACAAAGGACTCTTCTAGCATCTGAGATACTTTCTTTCCAGTCAGCCCTTCTCCAGCCAAGACTCTAAGCCTCTGGAGACTTCATCTTGTTTTCTCCCTTAAGAAAAAGAACTTCCTTTGACTCCTGGTGATTCCATGTAGGTCAGAGAAGAGCTGCACTCCATAGGGTTTTTATGGCTGATATTTTGGACATAGATCACCAGGCCTTTCTTCTGAGGTGCTTTGATCTTCCAGCCTTTCCAGCAGGCTAAACATTTGTGCCACCCAGGCACTCTATTTTGACTTCACCTTGCATTAACTAACAAGCCCTTAAGTTCCAATTTCTCATCAGTTGTTCTGAATATTGGTAAACTTTGAGAAGAGCAGAAAGTCTGAGCTGAGGGCAGTTAACCTAGTCACAAATTGGGGAGGTAGGGGCTTGAGGAGAGAGGATCAAAGTTGGACAGATGGCACCAGGGAGGAGATAAAGTAAGGCACAGTCTGGGGTCATGTTCTGAAAGTGTGAGTGGAGTCACATTATCCAGTCCAGTCTCTTCCATGTTATCTGTACCACTTGCCTGAAGGGGAAGCAAAGATGGTCAGACCAGCACCATATGGTCATTTCTGATTTATTTCTCTGCAGTTCCCCTAATATTATGAATATAAGTTTATCTTTATGATTCCTCATCTCAGACCTACTATATAATGTGGTTATACAGGAGAAGGGTGTTCCGATTTAAAAACAAAAACTCCCTATTCTGATCTTAACTTTCCTTTGAAAAGGAAACAAAACTTTTCATCACATAATAAAACTAAAGGCATAGAATGCAAATTTGATTGAACACAGTACTGTGGTATGAATCTATTTCAAAATGCAAGTGATGATTCAGATCTGAGCACATTGTGACCTCAAGGGAGAGCTGCTGGGGACAGAGATGGGCTGCAAAATACATTTTTAAATCAGGCATTGGTTCCCAGGATGGCCAATTAACAGGGAAAAGGAGTTAGCTCCAACATTTCAACAGCATAGTATTTCCCTACCCAATTCCCCTCAATTCCCTCAGCTCTGGGAGCTCAATCTGCTTCAGGTACCCAATGTTAGGTCAGAAAAACAATGTGGGTTTCCAGTCCCTGTTAGATAGGATACAAAAACCAACTTGGCCCACTTGGGTCTTCCTCCAGTCCCAGAAATTTCTTCTGGCTACTTCAAGTGCCATGTATCTCCTCTGTCTGGACCATGGAATAGAACTTGTCTCTAGGACCTGAATTTCTTAACTAGCTTTGGAGACAGAGGGGAGAGAGAATATTTTATGGAGTGGAGTTTCTCAAAAGTATAATCTACACAGAATCAGAATCAAGAGGAAGGTCCAGGAATGTGCACATTTTAAAAAGCACCCTCCATGATTCTTATCCACATTAAACAGCGCAGTGCCTAAGGCACTTGACTGCTAACCAGAAAGCTGGTGGTTCAAACCCACCAGCCACTCCTTGGAAGGAAAATGGGGCAATCTATTTCTGTAGTGATACTGCCTCGGAAACCCAAGGAGGGGTCGCTATGAGTCGGGTCCAACTCGACGGCACATAACAACAACAACAACAACTGTAGACAGCAGACATTCTAGGTGTTATGGACTGAACTGTGTACTCTCAAAATATCTATTAAAGTCTTGGCCCCTGTACCTGTGAAGTGATCCTGTCTGGACATAGATTTTTCTTTTTCATATTAATGAGGCCAGAGCAGAATAGTGTAGGTCCTAAGCCTAATCACTTCTAAGCTACAAAAAGAACAGAATAAACACACAGACACATGGGGAAGACGTGCCAGATGAAGACCTGTCTCTAGGCAAAAAAACGCCAAGAGTTTTAGGCACCAAAAACTAGGAGATAGGCCCACAGAAAGAATGGACATAGCTGAGATCCTGACTTGGAGTTTTGGCCGCCAGAACTTTGGGAAAATGGATTTCTGTTCTCTAAAGCCACCTACTTAATGGACTTTCTGTTCCAGCAGCATTATTAAAAAAAAAAAAAAAAAAAAAAACTCACTGCTGTCGAGTCAACTCATAGTGACCCCTCCTTGGGTTTCAGAGGCAGGATCTCTACAGGAATAGATTGCCCAATTTTCCTTCTGAGGAGTGGCTGATGGGTTTGAACCATCAGCTTTCTGGTTAGCAGTCAAATGCCTTAGGCACTACACCAGCAGAGCCCCCAGGTAACTAAAACACTAGGTATGTGCTAGATGGTTTCCCTGGGTGGCACACACAGATAATGCACTCAGCTACAAACCAAAAGGTTGTCGGTTCAAGTCCACCCCAAGGGGCCTCAGTAGAAAGGCCTGATGATGCACTTCTGAAAAATCAGCCATTGAAAACTCTATGGATCTCAGTTCTATTCTGACACACATTGGGTCACCCATGGGTTGGGATCAACAGTGGAGTGGGGACAAAGTGGTTTCAGACTTTAAAGAGGGAAAAGTAGAGTAGAGAGGAATGGGAGGCTGGGAAATTTCTTCTTCTGAGAAGCCAGAGCTGTTTCTTCTCTGGCCTGGCAGGCTATAAATGTCACTATGTGATAGCTGGCCACTCATCATATTTTCCAAGGTCATTGACACTCCAACCTCATATACCCCTGCTCACAAACACAAATTCTGGCCACCAAACACTAGCCCATCCTGGGAGTCCAACTGTATGCTTCCTTACAGGCCAGATAGAGTTGAGCTATCAAGACTTTTCAAAGCTCTAGTTCTTCAGAACTACTCCTCAGCATCTCTGATCCTCTACTCCATCATATAAACTAATCCTAGAAGAGGATATTCACTACCACACACAAAGTGGAGGATGTGATAGAATTACACAGAGTGAGAGGCTCTGTTAGGCCCTTTTCAGACATATGTAGGTCATAACCCCACCCCCACCTGGCAATCGGTCATACTAGGTTAGCCTGTGGGTTGCCATGATGCTGGAAGCTATGCCACCAGTATTTCAAAAACCAGCAGGGTTACTATGATGGACAGGTTTCAGCAGAACTTCCAGACTAATACAGAATAGAAAGAAATGCTTGACAATCTGCTTCCAAAATAGCCAATGAAAACCCTATGGATCACAACAACAGAATATTTTCTGAACTAGTGCTAGAAGATGAACACTCTATGTTGGAGGGCACTCCAAATACAGTGGCCACAACAATGGTGAAGATGGCACAGGACAAGGCAATGCTTCATTCTGTTGTACATGGGGTTGCCATGAGTTGGGGCCCACTGGACAGCAACTAACAACAACAAAACTAGGTCATGACCATTATTATTGTTGAAGCCCCCCCCCAACACCACTGCTCCAAAACATAATACATCATATCAAACAAATTAAAATAGACCCTTATCCCATGTTAAATGTAACTTTTTTTTTTTTAATGATCCACCAGAGTTGCACTGAATTTTGAGAGGAGGAAATCCACTTCCTGACTTATCTTTATTTATTTGCCTTCCCCTTCACCCAAGTTAATATTTATCTACCCTCTACTTAGTAGTTTATCCTCTCTTCCCCACCCACCCCTGGTAACCATCAAAGAGTATTTCTTCTTGTGTGAAACCCTTTTCTTGACTTTTTACAATAATGGTCTCATGCCATATTTGTCCTTTTGTGATTGACTAAGTTCACTCTGTAAATGGCCTCCAGGTTCATCCATGTTAACAGATATTCCAAAGATTCATCATTGTTCTTCAATGTTGCATACCATTCCATTGTGTGTATTTACTATAGTTTGTTGATTGTGAGCATTTAGGTTGTTTCCATCTTTTTGCTATTGTGAATAGAGGCGCGATGAACATGGGTGTGCACGTGTATCTGTTCATGTCACCGCTCTTATTTCTCTAGGTTATATATCTAATAGTGGAATTGCTAAATCATACGGTATTTCTATGTCCAGCCCATGTTAAAATACAACTTTTACTGTAACAAATAGGAGCTCTGGTGACATAGTGCCTAAGGCATTTGACTGCTAACCAGAAGGGTGGTGGTTCAAACCCACCAGCCACTCCTCGGAAGGAAGGTTGGGCAATCTACTTCCACAGAGATACGGCCTAAGAAACCCAAGGAGGGGTTGCTATGAGTTGGATCTGACTTAATGGCAGTGAGTTTGGTTAGTTTCGGTAACAAATAAGGTAAATTATTTTTATAATTTTGAGTTTTAAACTATATTATTCATTTTGTTTTTATAATTCAAATGTGTTTACTAGACTATTAGAGTGTTATTATCATAATATTGTTGTTTATTATATTATAATATAAATATTATATATACAATATGAGTGTTGTTTATTGTATTATAAATGTGTTTATTAGACTATTAGGGTGTTGAATCATGGTTTACAAGTTGACATAGGATGACCTTTTGTAGATGTTTAATAAAATGTTTAATTTTGATTGTGTAGTTTTCATATTTTGGAACCAAGACATTTTTCCAACTTTGCACGCTTTTTTGTGGGTCTTTGAAGCTCTCAGAGCTTGCATCCTGGTTTGGTGGGGAAGGAACCTGGTGGTAGAAGTGTTCAGATACAGGAGGGAGGCAATGAGAATCCAAAGCTGGAAGTAAAGAGAATCTGAGCTGGAAGTGAATCCCTTCCTTCTTCTCCCTTTCCAATCTCCCTCCAGTGAACCATCTTGACAGACCTAACCAGAAACCTGCTGAAAAGGGAAATGTGATGTGCAGATTCCCAACCCCAGTGTTGTGTGGGAAATGACCCTGATGCAATCGTAGCCTCCAACTACACTTACCCAGTTGCTGTCAAGTTGACCCCAACTCACAGTGACCCCTGTGTGTCAGAGTAGAACTGTGCTCCATAGGCTTTCGGTGGCTGATTTTTCAGAAGGAGATCACCAGGCCTCTCTTCCAAGGTCCATCTGGGTGGACTCAAACTTAGAACCTTTTGATTAGCAGCCGAGTGTGTTAACTGTTTGTACCTGTAGCACACTATTCCAGAGGTTACAGAACAGGAAGGCTCATAGACTAAGAAGATCAAATGACAAGGGTTATTGAATCAATTTAAAATGCACAGCACGAAATAAGGGGAAAACAGGAGGCTAATTCACTAGGGATAGGGTGCAGCTGGGAAGAACAGCACTATCTGATCTTGTGTTATGCAACGTTCATATATTTATCCCTTCTCTGGAGGACATTCTCTCTCTCCGTTGCCCTCTTTCTCTCCCACCTCAGATTTCTAGACTGATAGTGTAGTTATGACGACCAGAATTAAGGCTGAATAAGAAGATCAACAGACAGAAATTCCTGAAACCAATGTATACTTGCTGTATCGGGAAATGTAAGGACAAGTAGGCCTGACCATAGCTGTAGCTTGTCAGTGTTCTCCTGAGCCAGCCATGCTCAGCATGCTATGCTCAGAGCATCCACAGGATCAAAGTGCGTATCACCAATGAGTGGTAAATTTAGGAATGGCATGGCTGTCAGGCCCAATGTGGCATGGTCCATTCCTTATGACTTGATCTTCTTATCTCTTTCTATCTGTAATACTTTTATAATCATTTGTACCACTCAAGAACACACATTGTGGGACTTGCCAACACACATTGTTGTTGTTAGCTGCCATAGAGTCAGCCCCCAACTTACAGGGATTCCATGGACAACAGTACCAGACTCTCTTGCTCCATATGGTTTCATAGGCTGATTTTCAGAAATGGATCGCTAGGCCTTTCCTTCAATCCATCTCAGTGTGGATGCTCCACTGAAACCTGTTCAGCATCATAGCAACATGAAAGCCTCCACTGACAGATGGGTGATAGCTGAGCTTGAAGTTAATTGGCCAGGAAACAAACCTAGGTCTTCTGCATGCAAAGTGAGAATTCTACCACTGAAGTACCACTGCCCCTTATACCCAGTATTATAGAGAAAAGGATCGAAGGGGCTGAGAGACACAAGGGAAAAATTCAGTTTCATATGTATCCCAGTACCTTCACCATTGACTTACTTACTGTCACTTCTAACATGTCCTGATATCTGGAAGACAAGTCCTCACTCTTTAATTTTCTTCAGAAGTGGACTTCTGGTAATATGGAGGAATAGGCAGACAAGCAACACAGACCCTCTTCAACAAAAGGAAAGAAAAACCAATTGACAGAGATACAGAAGATAATCCTGGAGCCCTGAGCTTTGAAAGGAACTATGCAGAAGTGGGCTAGGCACCAACCAGTGGAAAAATCTGAAAGAAAACAGTGAGTATAGAGACAGTCAAAGCTGCGGACTATCAGCTACTCTGACAGGGCCAACAGCCTAAATATTTCCAAATGGTGTTGGGACCTGAGAATTGACCTAAAGATCAACCCTGGTCACCAAGGACTGCAGGGATGACTGAGCTGGTGGCCTATGACTAGGAAGGGAAACAGCAAGGAGGGAGACAACCTGAGCTGTTGACTTTCCACTGTCCAGAGGGTGCAGCCGTTTTGATTGTTTACACACGGCAGCCATTTTGGATAGTTCAAACCCACCAGTCACTCCTCGGAAGGAAGGTTGGGCAATCCTACTTCCATAGTGATACTTCCTCGGAAACCCAAGGAGGGGTCACTATGAGTCGGGGCCAACTCGACGGCACATAACAACAACAACAACAAAGTGACTGAGGGCATAGCCATTTTGAATGTTTATAAGTGGTGGTCATTTTGGATTTTAAAGTGATAGCATTCTTATTCGGATTCCAGGGACCTAAGAACGGGCTCTGCTTGCCAAGGTTGGCAGGGATATATGAGAGACTGACAACAGGAAAAGAGACAGGTGGTGAGTGTATAACTGCTATCAACTAGTGAATAGAGGAGCACAGTACCCCACTTGCCTAGATAACATACAAAGAAAACAAAAATGGTGGGCAAGTCACTCCAACATACAATCACCAGTTAAACATAAACACAAAAATGTCACAGTGCCTCAGAGACAACAGAGCATCACAGTCCACACAAAGAAGCAAGATAAAGCAGGAGAAACAAAGGACCAGGATACAGACCCAAAACACATCCCTGAGGAAGATGCAGCATTGGAACCCCCTGATAAGGAATTCAAAAGAATTACATTTAGTTATCTTCAACAAATTGACAGACAGATCAAGGAAAACACAGAGAAAACCCTAGAACTATTTTGAAAGACAATATAAGAACAAAATGACAAAATAAATGAAATGATACAAAATCTACACACAGAAATCCAGAAGATTAATACTAAATTTTCAGAAATAGATAAGACATTGAATGGACAAAGGACAGAGGAGCAGAATTGAATCAATGGAAGGCAGAATTAGGGAGATTGAAGCCAAATACCTGAACATTTCTTTGGAAAGGGATAAATCAGAAAAAAGATCAAAACAAAATGAAGAAAACCTAAGGTTCATGTAGGATACCATCAAAAGGAATAACCTATGTATAATCGGAATTCCAGAACAGGAAGAGACAAATAAAACCACAGAGAAAATTGTCGAAGATTTGGTGGAAAAGAATTTTTCTGAGGAAAGATGAGAATATATCCATTCAGGAAGTCCAATGAACCCCAAACAGGATAGACCCAAAAAGAAAATCACCCAGACATACCATCATCAAACTCACCAAAACCAAAGACAAAGAATCATGAGAGCAGCACAGGAAAAACAAAAAGTTACCTACAAGGGGCAACCAATAAGACTAAGCTTGGATTTCTCAGCAGAAACCATGCAGGCGAGAAGACAATGGGATGGTATATATAAAACCCTGCAAGAGAAAAATTTCCAACCAAGAGTTATGTACCCAGCAAAACTGTCCCTCAAACATGATGGTGAAATTAGGACATTTCCAGATAAGGAGAAATTAAGGGAATTTGTTAATACCAGATCAGCCTTATAAGAGATGCTAAAGGGAGCCCTTTGGACAGAGAAACAACAGCCAACAACCGACCATTAACATACATGAAGATGTAACCCAGAAACCAATCCAGCTTTGGAAGTATCCAAAGTAAATAAGCCTACAAGACTGTAAACAGGGAACCAGAGACATCAATTGACAAATGAGGACAACTACAAACCAAAAAGAGGGAAAAAATGGTGTCATTACAGAACTTCTAGATGGTAGGGAAGGAAGTCAAGACCACTACAAGATAGAATGGACTAAACTTGGGAAGAAAGCTATAAATCACAGGGTGACCTCAAAGAAAAATGATAAACCTTCACATCAAAAAAGAGAACCAGCATAAATATTCAGCAAATACTAACACAATAGCAATGAAGCAACTGATAACATGATTCATAAATAAAATGAGTTCAGCATAGAAAATCATATGGAACAGAGAAATTGACACCATGAAAAAGCACATAACAAAATGATAGCTACAAATTCATATTTGCCAATAATTATGTATCTGGCAAGGGACTTATCTCTAAGATTTAGAGCAGAAGTGTGGATGACCAAAGTATGATATATACACATAATAGAATGTTATGTAGCACTAAAGAAAAATGTAGTCTGCAAAACACCGCATAATATGGATAAACTTGGAGGACATCATGCTGAGTGACATAAGTCAATCACACAAGGAAAAATATAGTATTAGTTCATTGTTGTGGAGGGTCAAGGAAAGGTTATATATGGA
>NW_006921600.1:19523955-19536446 GCF_000298275.1 Orycteropus afer afer | reverse complement strand
AAAAAAAAAAAAAGCATTGAAAATACCATGCCTTAGGTTAGGCACACCTTAGTCTTCAAAGTGACATATTTGCTCTTTAACACTTTAAAAAGAGGTCCCTTGCAGCAGATTTAGCCAGTGCATTATGACATCTGAGTTCTTGACGTATGCTTCCATGGGTGTTAACTATGGATACAAAGAAAATGAAATCTTTGACAACTTAAAAAAAAAAAAAAATTCGAAAGTGTCCTTTAGCTCCTTTGTTAAATAATTCCATTATTTCTAAGTATTTGTAAATTCTTTGGGTTTTCTATGCCATTGATGATAATTTTATTTTACCTGTCCAATCCTTTGCCTCTGATTTATTTTTCTTAAGTTAGTATGCTGGCAAGACCAACCAATATAAGGTGAACGATGTGGTGGTCCTACACAATCTCACCTCATTTCATATTTTAAAGGTTACATTCTAATGTGTCCCCATTTAGGGTTACATTTGCTTATTTTTTTCAAATTTATGCTTTATGTCATGTTTGGGAGCTCTGGTAGCGTAGTGCCTAAGTCACTTGACTGCTAACCAGAAGGCTGGCGGTTCAAACCCACCAGCCACTCCTCGGCAGGAAGGTTGGGCAATCTACTTCTATAGTGATACCACCTCAGAAACCCAAGGAGGGGTCGCTATGAGTCAGGTCCAACTCGATGGCACATAACAACAACAACAACATTGTGTTAAAGAAATTCCCTTCTATTTCTAATTTACTGTTTTCTTTAATAATTTTTTAATCAAATTTTTACCTATATTTGTTGAAATAATATGCTTTTTCCTCTTTCAATTTGATAGTGTTGGGTGTTAAATTTGTAGATTTTCTAACATAAAACTGACTTTGCATACTCAAATTAAACCCAACTTTGCCATGGTTTATTATCTTTTTATACATTGCCAACATAATCTTTTATTTATGATTTGTTTCTATATTCATAAATGAAACTAGCCTATATTTTTCCTTTGTCATCGTGGCTTTTTCTAGTTTTGGTGTTGGAGCTATGAAGTTTGCAAAATGGGAAGTGGAGAGTATTTCCCATTTTTCTATCATCAGGAAAAATTTTTTAAAGATTAGGAAATCAGTTCCTTGTCTATTGGTTACACCTTGCCTGTAAAATCATTTGGGTCTGGTGTTTAGTGTGAGACTATTTAAAACTACTGCTTCCATTCTGTAATTGTGATAATATTTTAAACTATTTCTTCTTGAATAAACTTTATTTTCCTAGGGAACTATATAATTCTTAAAAGTTTTCAAATTGTTTTTGATAAAATTTTTATTGTCTTGTTAATCTGAACTTTATCTGGAGTATATCCACCTTTCATGTGTATTATTATTTATTTGTGCATAATTTGTATCTTAATTTCTACAAATAATATTTAAATTTAAAAAGTTTCAAGTTATTTACATAAATATCTGTAATATCCTTGGATAGTGCTAACAGTTAAACATGTGGCTACTAACTAAAAGATTGGTCGTCTGAATCCATTGAGAGATGCCTCAGAAGAAACACCTGACAATCTACTTCCCAAAGGTCAGGGTCATTGAAAACTATATTCTGAAACACACGGGGTTGCCGTGAGTTGGAATTGACTCCATGGTGACTAGTTTTTTTTTTTTTTTTTTTAATATATGAAACTATTGCTGTCTAGTCGATTCTGACTCATAACAACCCTATAGGATGTAAATCTTTATAGAAGCAGTCTCCCACATCTTTCTCCTACAGTAGGACTAATGGGTATAAACCACTTAAGCTGTTAGTTAGCAGCCAGGTATTTAACCACTGTGCCACCAGGGCTTCTTTAATACACACACACAGGCATATACACAAATATACAGATATATAACTTTAATTGGGAATTATTCTTATGTTGTAATAACATCTCCCTCATGCACTTGAGTGGATACAGCTGTTCCTTAGAAAGGGGGGAGTTTGGGCACGTTAACCAGGGCAGAGGCCCCTAATAATCTGTTGACCTCTTTCATAGGCACCTTGGAATATCATGAAAGGCAGAAATGTAGTAGTGTTTAGAAAAGAGGCATAAAATGCAACGCTTTGGAAGATTGAACATTGTGAAAATGTCAATACTACCCAAAGCAATCTATATATGCAATGCAATCCCAATCCAGATCCCATCAACATTCTTTAAGGATATGGAAAAACCAATCACTAATTTTACATACACACAATGGAATACTATGCAACACTAAACAATAATGTAGAATCTGCAAATACCACATAATGTGGATGAACTCTGAGTGAAATAAGTCAATCACAGAAGGATTAATATTATATTAGTTCATTATTATAAAAAGTCAAAGAAAGGTTTATACATGGAAGGAAACTTTCTTAGTTGGTTACCAGGGGTGAGAGGGGAGGGGATGAAAAACTGCAAAAAAAAATTTTTTTTAATTAAATAATTAAAATGCAATACCTTGTGTGTCCCTTCCCACAGACGCAGGGCTGCCATCCCAGTTGCACCTCTGAGATGACAAGCTTGTGAGTAGGAGAGAGGGATGTGGCATTTCAGGTAGTTTTGTATATAGTCCAGTCTATCTCTTTCGTGCATTGCTGCAGCTATTGAGAGCTGATGACATGTAAGTGGGAAAGAAAGTGCAACGTAGTATGATGCTATTTTATTGTGGGAGAGGGAAGAGATCTGTGTGAAGTGAATTACGTATCACATACATATTCAATAATTATCTCTGGAAGGTGGAGTTATAAGTGATTTTCACTATCTTCTTTACTGCTAAGGTAACCCATAAATTTGTTTTTAACAATAAGCATGTGAGAGGGAAATAAAGGAAAATAATATATAAAGCTATTTTCATTTTGAAAAGGAAAAAGATGGTGGCAATATTATATTCATATGACTAATGATATTTTATTGTAATTAATTGTTATAGTTCTTTTCTTTGAATTTGTCAGGTCCTGGGTTGTCTGTGGAGCAGCTGCGTGGTAGCTGAAAATAGCTTGGCTCAAGGGTGAATATGTCAGTGACGAGGGTGACTTGGGTCAAGAGTCCTTAAGTCTGGGAAGCAGCTCCCTGAGAGAGGGTCAGAGATCCATTGTTTGCCAGTGTGAGTGTGTCTGTACTTCTGGTGTTGTCTTTGCTCATTTCTCTTGTGTCTTTTCAAGGCTGTAAGTAAATCTTCCTGGCTGTGCAGGCCTGTCTCAGCATTGCTCAGGAGGGCTACTGGAGACCATTTGTGCTTCTGTGAAAGCCAGAGTGTCGAAGGGAGTTCAGGACACACTGCAGTGGAGTGGTGGAATTCAAGAGAACTCCAAGAGGAAGGGTTTATTCTGGAAAACAAAGTGGAGTCACTTGGCAAATTATCCTTCCTCGCCTGGAAAGCCTTCTGGTGCTACCTTAAGGTAGAGGGAAGGAAGCAATCTTCCTTAGTAAAGAGTCCAGGAATCTGCCGTTAAGGGCCGGATCTTCTTGCACCCAATACTGCATTTATTTTGTAGCCCAAGAGGCTGTAAAATCCAGTGACCTATCAGCCTTTGCCTCTGTAAACCCAAATGGAGAGCCTTAATGACATATATTTTGTGGAAGCCAAAGCAAAGAGGGTAGCTATTTTTAACTTAGGGCAGGAAAGTGTGACTTGTAAGGAAACATCTGTAGTGAACTATTGACTCCTAAGTTTTATATAGAGGATTCTCCTATGGTGGAACCATCCAAAATAAAACAAGATGGTTGGTCCAGGCATGGCCCGGGAAGTAAAGGACAAAGCATTGTTCACTGTTCCCACTTGACATCTTCCGAGTTGGGATGATGGTCTGGAAGAGACCATCTCAGAGGCAGAGGGTGGAGGAATGATTCAATTTCTATGAGTTTGTTTTATCCTTCCTAGTTTAGCATCTTCATCCAAGATGGTCTCACTCTGTATGGTTCAAGATTTGCAGATTCCTGACCTGGGGTGTCACCAGAGGTTTCATGCTGGCAGAATAAGACCCATTAGAGCCAGAACACTTTTCTTGGCAGTTCTGACTGTTGGTTCCAAGGAGAAGAGTTGTTCTTTCTTCTAGGAGCAGCAGGAAATTTCCCTTTCTTACCAGATTGACAGCTTCCTGTTTGTCTGGCAGGGAAAGAAAAGGGGCAAGGGTGAGCCTGTAATATGTCAGAGACATCTTTTGCCTCAGAAGCAGCATTATCTGTCATTTCTCAGTATTGAGGAAACAAACAAACAAACACACTGCCCTGGAGTCAGACCTGACCCACAGCGACGCCTCCTTGGGTTTCCGAGGTGGTATCACTACAGAAGTAGATTGCCCAACCTTCCTTCCGAGGAGTGGCTGGTGGGTTTGAACTTCCAGCCTTCTGGTTAGGAGTCAAATGCCTTCGGCACTATGCCAATCACCAAGTAGAAACTCAGGGTTAATTGATGGGTGAAAGAGCAGGTTGCAGCATAAAGTGTGCAGACTATGCACTGCACAGAGTGAGGAGCACCATTTCTATGGACACTGAGGATGTAAAGGGTTCAGTGGTAGAATTTTTGCTTTCCATGCAGGAGACCTTGGTTTGATTCCTGGTCAATACACTTCACATGCAGCACCACCCATCTGTCAGTTGAGGTTGCTATGATGCTGAACAGGTTTGAGCAGAGCTTCCAGACTAAGATGGACTAGGGAGAAAGTCCTGGTGATCTACTTCTGAAAACCGCCCAATTACAACTCTTGTGTATCACAATGGGTCCATCCACAACAGATCATGAGGAAAGCACAGGGCCGGGCAGTGTTTCATTCATTTGTGCATGGGGTTGCCATAAGTCAGGGGCCAACTCAAACCAGCTAAGGACTAAAAAGGAGAGGCTGTAAGTGGAAAAGAGGAGGAGGAGGAGTTGAAACAAAATGGAGTGTATTGTTGTTTTTAGTCCTTCCTGTTTTGAGTCAAAAATGGATTAGGAAAGTAACATCATTTTTTTTTGTTGTTTTGTTTTCCAGATTGAGTACAGAGTTGCCAGGAGAAAGACAAGGAAAGCACAAGAATGAAAGAGCTCTAATGGATACACTCATTCCCTGTCCAGGTTGCACTCCCAACAGAGCAGGCAGAACAGCAGGGCTTGGAGGGTGTGAAACAAAGTTGCCAAATTGCATAAGACTGTAAAAAGATCCATATGTCTGGGCTTCACCAAGCCTCTGGGCTGTGGAAGGGGGGCTGATAACATCATCTGTTGGATGGGAATGCAGTTCTCTTCCTTTGGGGAGGATTAGATGTCGGTTTGACTAGATGCTCTTAGACTCAGCGTGACCCAGGTTGGGAACTCAGGGTGCAAGCTTTTGCAGGGGGAAGGAAGGGAAAGATGCAGAAAGCAGAGTAAGTAGGAAACATGAAGATTGTAAGTTACAGTCTGAGAAATATTTAGTAGGGCAGGAGTTTGGAAACTCTAGGACATTGTTGGGTTTTTTTGATTATTTTTTTCCCTCATGCTAGGACAGTTTTGGAGACCATTGTGCAAATGAGTGCCAGGCCATTTTCCCACATCATGGGAAGTCTAAACTCCTTATTCTCACAATTAACCTTCCAGAACCAAGGAAGAGAACTTCTCTCTTCCCCCCCATTTCTTTAACCTCCAAACTGTAGTTACTCTGGGGTGGAGGGTGCAGCTGGTGCACAGCTGTGGGACTCATCTGGCAGGGATCACATGAAGACATAGAGGCCAGTTGAAATCCCAATGACTGTGCTGGAAGCCTGTATCTAAAGATTTGGGATGGTGCCTTTGACAGTCTACCCCGAACTCATCTTGGGCAGACACCATGTTTTTCTTCAGTCCCCCACGCCTCCTCTCCACTCCAGCTTCAACTGGATGAGACGAAGATAGCTTTGTGAAAGTGGCCAGGCAGCTGCATCCCACATATGTGTTTTCTCCAGAAATGGTGGTATACCAAATGGGGAGCTTTAGGAGGATTGTCTGGGGACAGGAAGGACAGGGCCTGGAGGGTTCCTCTGAGGATGGGTATTTTCATCTAGGGGAACAATTATAGTGACCATGTGAAGATCCCATGGAAAAGCCAGAGGATTAGAACTAGAGCAGCAGTGGGAATCCTAGAGTGTTCTCAGCACTTCTTTCCAAAAATCTGTGTCCACACATATGATTTTACTACTTTTGCTAGATAACCTGACTTATTGTGTGTGTGTATGTGTGTGTGTGTGTGTGTGTGTGTGTTTGCTTAGTAAGTAAAAGGAACATAATCTAACCTGGGGGGTGGTGGTCTTGAACCTACCATTTGTCTAATTCTGTATTGTTAACTTTTTTCTCACCTGGCGTATCAGTGCTCTCTAATCTGGTCCCTATAGACATTCTTGAGTGTCTCCTACACATCTTCCACCTAGAAGCCAGAGAAATATATTTAAATTCACACATGGTCATTGCACTACCTGGCTAAAACCCTTCAATGTCTTCAATGCTTTCATGTGAAATCCAAACTCCTTGTCATGGCCTATATGACCCAGAAAGAATGGGGCTCCAACCTACTTTTGCAGCCTTTTCTCTTAGACTCAGCCATGCTGGCTGCTTCCAGGTCCTAAGACATGCCAAACTCTTTTCCACCCTCAAGTCTCCATCCAAATCTTCCTTTGGCCTGAACTTCTCTGCTTCCCTGCCTACTTTTTGTAAACTGGCTTTTTTTCATCTTCTGGTCTTCCCTAACCACCCAGTTGAAAACAAGTTTCCCCACTAGTCCCTTCCTTTCTCTCTCACAGCAACTCTTTTTCATGGCTCTTACCACCTTGGACAGTTAGTTACACATTTACTTGTTTATCGCCTATCTTCACCATTTGACTGGATGCTCCATGGGGTGGAAACCATGGGTATTCTGTTCTCTGGTGCTGCAGGCCAATCATAGACATTTTGAGTATTTGGACTCGATTTTTCTTTAAAAAAATATTTTTAATTTAAAATATTAGTAAAAATATATTTTTAATGTTAGGGACTGACGTAAGATTATTATACTATTATAGGCATTTCACAAAAGCAAGGTGATTTTATAACATCAAAGTAAAAACAGCACATACACAGAAAAAGCCCTTTCCACAAAAGGGTGGGGGTGTTGGTGCTTCAGTAGTATAATTCTTGCCTTCCATAAGGGAGACCAGTTTGATTCACAGTCAGTGGACCTCATATACAGCTACTACTAGCCTGTCACTAGAGACTTGCATGTTGCTATCATGCTGAATGGGTTTCAGCAGACCTTCTGGACTAATATGCACTAAGAAGAAAGGGCTGATGATCTACCTCTGAAAATCAGCCAATGAAAACCCTATGGATCACAACAATTCTACCTGCAACCAATCATGGGGATGATACAAGGCCAGGCAGTATTTCCATCCATTGTGGTGGGGTTGCTATGAGTTGGAGCTGACTCAATAGCAGCTAACAACAATGCAACAGCACAACTGGTTATCTTATTCTTATTGTCTTTACTGAGAACCTGTGAAAATGTTGTCACAGATAGCCTCTGGCCTTTGGCTGATATTTGGGAACTTAGCTCAACCTCTCCAACTCTTACAACCTATGACCTCATGTGGCATGATTCTAAGTCAGATCCTGAACATCCATGTAGACCTGAGCAAATCACTTCCTTTCTCTGCTGCATGATCCTGGAATCTGTAGAATGCTAGGGTTCTATGAAGAAATTAAGATAGTTGCTAAGGCCCCTCCCAAGTCTAACTGTACCCATGGACTGACACGTAAGAGGGAGACATACACCAAAGTTCATTGTTGGACTTTTCACAATAACCAAAAGGTGGAAACAATCAAAATGTCTTATCAATGGATGAATGGATAAACAAAATGTGGTATATACACACAATGGACTACTACTCAGCCATAAAGGGAAATGAAGTCCTATGCATGCCATAACATGGATGCACCTTGAAAAAATCATGCTGAGTGGGAGAATGATTTGGAAAAGGACAGGGAGAATGGTTGCACAACTTGAAAAATGTCATCAAAGTTATTGAATTGTACATGTAGAAATTGTTAAGATAAGGCATGTTTTGTTACATGTATTTTCACCATTATATATGTATATGTGTATATATATATATATATACATATTTAAAGAAGGAGGCAGAGCCATGTTTGCTAATGAAAGGACTGAGGGGGTGGCCCCATGTCTGAGCCACAAGCTGCTGCTAGTTGGGGGGAGTATGGTGGTCATTTCCTTGTGTGAGGGCCAGCCAAGGGAGAGAGGGGAAGCAGCCAGAGTGGGTGGTCGGTTCCTGTCTCTGACCCTTGGGGCAGTGCCTGCAGCTCCTGCCAGGCTCCCACACCTTGGCTAAGAATAGCTCAGCTCTTTCCTGCTGGCCTGCAGTCCTCCGGAGCCCAGAGGAAAGAGAAAGGGACTGTCTAACCTCAGGCTGGGCTGTCCCTTCCTGCGATTCTCTCCTCCGCTCTGGGGATCAAAGGGCCACTAGGGATTTCAGTTCTAGTTTCTGACACTACCACCTAATAATAGTGCTGTAGTGTGCAGGGAAGGGTGGTATTCCGGCCATGCTGAAGGGTGGGAAGCTAGAGGCCTTGAAATTGAACACCAACACTTCTTGGTGCCAAGGGTTGGGAGGATGTGTGCTTAGAGGAAGAGAAGCTTATCAGTGGGGCTTCAAGGGGAGCTAAGGGTAGAACAGGGACTATCTGATTTAAGCCCTGAGGAAAAAGAAGCTCCCAGTTTTGACTAAGTAGGATCAAATTGGGGCCTGGGCAACTGTGTGGTTACCTAGCTCCAAAGCTGCTCCTGGGGCAGTTGGCCTGAGGACCACACTTTGAGAAACAGTCTAATAACTGGTGGCTCTTGCATCCAGAAAGTAGATCCCTGAAGAGGGACTGGCCTGGCCTGGCTCCTGAGGTGACTTCAGAACCAGCACTAGTCCCCACTGACTGTTACTGTTGTTAGATGCTGTAGAGCCGACTCTCACTTACAGTGACCCTGTGTACAACAGAATGAAACATTGCCCGGTCATACGCCATCCTCAAAGTCTTTGCTACACCTGAACCTATCATTGCAGCCACTATGTCAATCCTTCTCATTGAGGGTCTTCCCCTTTTTCATTGAATCTCTACTTTACCAAACATGATATCCTTCTCCAGGGACTGGTCCCTTCTAACAACATGACCAAAGTACATGAGACAAAGTCTGTTCATTCTCACTTCTGAGGACCATTCCGGCTGTACTTCTTCCAAGACAGATTTGTTTGTTCTTTTGGCAGTCCATGGTATTTTCAGTATTTTTCACCAACTCCACAATTCAAATGCATCAATTCTTCAGCAGTCTTCCTGTATCCATTATCCAGCTTTCCTATGCCTATGAGGTCCCAGTGACTAGGCTGACCATAAAATTCATCATCTAAACAGAGATGCTTTGACAGTGAAAGGGGACATTGTTAATAACTATGCCAGGACAGCAAGCATAACGGGGTAGTCTTAGGAAAATCCGGGCATATGGTTGCTCTTGGAGTCCCTGTTGTGTTGTTGTTATGTCATTGAGTCGGACCTGACTCATAGTGACCCCTCCTTTGGTTTCCAAGGCATTATCACTATGGAAGTAGATTGCCCAACCTTCCTTCCGAGGAGTGGCTGGTGAGTTTGAACCACCAGCCTTCCAGTTAGAAGTCTAGGCAATATAAATGGTTAAGTGCTCAACTGCTAACCAAAAGGCTGATGGTTTGAACTCACTCAGAGGCACCTCATAAGAAAGGCCTGGTGATCTGCTTCTGAAGGTCACAGAATTGAAAACTCTTTAGAGCATACCTTCATTCTGCAATACAGGGGGTCACCATGAGTCGGCAATGACTTGATGGCAACTGTTTCAGTTTTTGGTTTCTATGGTTGCTCTAATGATGAAATATTACTGGGTGTCTATGTTCCACTCTCCCTAGATTTCTCAATAAGAAGAGATGAGATCTCATAGCTAAAAAAGAACTTTAGAAACTGAGGCACCACAGAAATCTGGGGATTATGATCAAGCCTCCCTGCATTTTATAGGTCCTGTCCCTTCATCATAAATCAAGTGGAGGTTAATTATAGCCACAAAGGAGTTGTACTCCAGAGCAGGGAGAGAAAGGCAAACTTTTCTCAGGAAGTCTCATTACGTGGTTGGAGGGCAGAGTAGGGTGGGGGCTGCCTGGATGGAGAGATAAGCTGGTTCATTTTCTGCAACTGAAGTCCTGGGCCTGTAGCAAAGCCCAGACAGAACGCCTGCACCTTCTTTTACTCGCAGAATAATCTTGCTCCCAGGTAACCATCCAGTCCACAGTCCTTACAACTCACCTGGACAATGGGTCTACACCTGGACAATTGTATTTCAGTAATGAGAATGTGGAGAGCAGATACAATGTTATGTGCCAAGTCTATGTTAATTTCTGGAGGTGTAAAATCAAACAGGACCATAGTTCCTCCTCTCAAGGAGCTCACAGTCTAGCTGAGGAAACAGAGAGCCAAATAATTTATGAAGGGATGGAGCAATGTTGCTTGGGATTGGAAACCTGTCCTAGCACTTCTTTTTCAGAATTATCGAAGAATATAAAAATCTCCCTTTAAACAGATGATAGCTGTCCATATAGCAAGACACTTGCTGATACAATGGAATTTACTGAGCAACACTGTAGGCGATTTGTACTGACCTGGATTTGAAGTCTGGCTCTGCTCACTCAAAATGGTGTCCTCTCTATAAACGTCTTAATCCTTCAGAGTCTCTTAGTCTATAACAGCTTGGTAGTTATACCGCCTACTTGATAAACGAGTGCTTCTAGGACTTTAATGTGCACACAAACCATCTGGGGATCTTGTGAAAATGCAGATTTTGATTCAGCAGCTCTGGGCTGGGGCCTGAGGGTCTGCATTTCTAACCAGCTCCTGGGTGACGCTGACGCTGCTAGTCCTGGACCACATTTTGAGCAGCAAGGTCATCAAGGGCTGAAAGATCAAACAAGTGCTGAGCACAGTGCTGACAAATGATAAGTTAAGTGCTCCCTAAATGTACCCTATTACTATTCAAATGAAATATTAAAGTGTTCACTTATCTTCATTTAAATATCTCCTCATATATTACATATTATCATAATTTAAAAAGGAAATTTCTTATGCCACAGAAACACTCCTTGTCACATCTCTGTGTGTGACCTGAGATCAGTCCTTTTCACAGGCCATGACATTGGGAAAGTACCAGAAGAGAATAATGGGAGATTGAGAATTTGTTTCTAATGCCATAAAATTAAGTGACAATGTTACCACCCCTAATTCTTCCTGATGAGAGGGGTTATGGATTGAATTGTGTCCTCCAAAAATGTGTGTTGTAAATCCTAACCTCTATACCTATGGCTATGATCCCAAAATGTCAATAACAGCCAAGACATCTTGAAGAAACACAAAGCTGAGGCTCTTAACATATCATCTATCAAAACCGATTATAATGACACAGTAATGAGGATAGTGTGGTTTTAGAAGAAGGATGGGCAAATAGATAAAAGAAACAGAATAGAGAATTTTTAAACAAATCTGTACGAATGCAGTCACCTGATTTATGACAAAGGTGACAATGCAGAGCCTATAAAGAATGCTGAAAAGGAATAGAGATGTTTGAGCGGGGCAAGGGAAGAATCACATCACAGAAGCCAAGGGACAGAAAAGATTAAAGGAGGAAAAGATCAACAGTGTCAAATATAAACCAAAACCAAACCCACTGCCATCAAGTCTATTCTGACTCACAGTGACTCCCCACTGGGTTTCCAAGGCTGTGAATCTTTAGGAAGTAGATTGCTTCATCTTCCTCCTGTGGAGTAGCTGGTGCTTTTGAACTGCCAACCTTCTAGTTAGCAGCCAAATGCCTTACCCACTATGCCACCAGAGCTCCTTAGTGTCAAACACAGCAGATACCTATTAAGGTAAAAGCTAAAAAATTACTTTGAATTTGACTTTCAAAACATTGTTGAGGCTTTAGTGTGAGCTTTGTGGGTAAAGTGGACAGTAGTCAGATTAAAGTGTTTGCAGATGAATAGAAGTGATGGATTAGAGCTAGGAAGGATTAGACTGCTCCTTCAAGAATTCTCAGTGAAAAAGCAAGGAAGGAATTCATAGCAACTGTAAGGGACAGGAGTTCCTTATTCATTTATTAAGGATAGCAGAGCTTTGAGTATGTATGTCCACAGGCTGACAGGAAGGTGGAAGTGGAGACGGAAACAGAGAAAACACATGATATTGAAGAAGACATTCTATTACATACCCAGCAGAGGAACTCAGTGTCTCCCATGGGGGAAAGGAAGAGTTCTAAGAATTAAGAATAAAAGGTGAATCAGTTGTCAAAAATGAAATGGCATGCATAAAGATTGATATACTAGGCATTAGTGAGCTGAAATGGACTGGTTTTGGCCATTTTGAATCAGACAAACATATGGTCTACTATGCTGGGAATGACAGTTTGAAGAGGAATGGCATGGCATTCGTCATCACAAAGGATGTTTCAAGATCAGTCTT
>NW_006921600.1:19520626-19522044 GCF_000298275.1 Orycteropus afer afer | reverse complement strand
AAGACCAAAGAAGAGTTGATGCTTTTGAGTTGTGGTGCTGGTGAAGAATGCTGAAAGTACCATGGACTGCTAAAAGAACTAACAGATTTGTCCTGGATGAAATGCAGCTAAAATGCTCCTTGGAAGCGAGAATGGCCAGACTTCGTCTCACCTACTTTGGTCATGTTGTCAGGAAGGGACCATTCCCTGGAGAACGATGTCATGCTTGGTAAGGTGGAGGGTTGATGAAAGAGGGGAAGGCCTTCAACAAGATGGATTGACACATTGGTTGTGACAATGGACTCAAGTATAGCAAGGATCATGGAGCTGGTGCAGGATCAGGCGGTATTTTGTTCTGCTCTGCATGGGGTCGCTATGAGTAGGAAATGACTCGACGGCACCTAACAACAACAGCTGCATTTTATGTGTCTTTAAATGTCTCCAGAATCTATATTAGCATTTCAGTTAAAATAGTCTCAATTCTTGGATAGACACAATCATATCTTGAAGACCTTTTAGCTTCTTTCAAAATGTATTTGGTGAAACCCCTGAGACTACGGCCCCCAGTCACCCTTCAGGTTTGGAATTGAACTCACTTCTGTGGCTTAACTCTCAGCCAAACTATAGACAAACCTACAAGCTGAACACCTACACCAGGGAGATACATTCCTTATCACAGTCAATCATGGGAGAGCAGAAGAGCAGCACTTGCACAGGGAGAAAGGCAGGGAGGCGGGATGCATAAGCAAGAAGGACACAGGGAAAGGGTAACCACAGGGAGACTTCCAGTAAGATGGAGGAATAAGCAGACAAGAGACACAGACCCTCTTCAACAAAGAAAAGAAAAACCAATTGACAGAGATACAGAAGATAATCATGGAATCCTGACCTTTGAAAGGAACTATACAGAAGTGGATTAGGCACCAAGTAGTGCAAAAACCTTAACGAAAACAGTGAGTACAGAGCCAGACAGAGATGTGGACTGTCAGCTACTCTGATGGGATCAAGAGCCTGAATATTTCCAAATGGTATTGGGACGTGAGAATGACCTAAAGATCAACCTTGGTCACCAAGGACTGCAGGAACGACTGCACTGGTGACTTATGAGTAGGAAGAGAAACAGCAAGGAGGGAGACAACATGAACTGTTGACCTTCTGCTGTCTGGAGGGCACAGCCATTTTGAATGTTTACAAGCAGTGGTCATTTTGGATATTTAAAGTGACTGAGGGCGCAGCCATTTTTAATATTTACAAGGGCAACCATTTTGGATATTTAAAGTGACTGAGGGTGCAGCCATTTTTAATCTTTACAAGGGATAACAATTTTGGATTTTAAACTGATAGCACTGTCATTCAGATTCCAGGGACCTAAAAATAGGATCTGTTTGCCAAGGTCGGCAGGGACATACAAGAGGCTGACAACAGGAAAGGAGACAGGT
>NW_006921600.1:19518039-19519396 GCF_000298275.1 Orycteropus afer afer | reverse complement strand
ACAGCCAACAACAACTGACCATTAACACACATGATGATATAACCCAAAAACCAACCCAGCTATGGAAGTATCCAAAGTAAATAAGCCTACAAGATTATAAACAGGGAACCAGAGACATCAACTGACAAATAAGGACAACTACAAACCAAAAAGAGGGAAAAAAAACTGTGTCATTACAGAACTTCTAGATGGTAGGGAAGTCAAGACAACTAGAAGATAGAATGGACTGTTCTAAACTTGGGAAGAAAACTATAAATCACAGTGTAACCTGAAAGGAAAATGATAAAACTTCACTTCAAAAAAGGGGACCAAAACAAATATTCACCAAATACTGACACAACAGCAATGAAGGAAGTGATAACACGATTCTTAAACAAAACAAGCTCAGCATAGGAAATTATATGGAACAAAGAAATCAACACCACGAAAATGCACATAACAAAAATGACAGCAACAAATTTATATTTGCCAATAATTACATATCTGGCAAGGGACTTATCTCTAAGAAGATAAGAGAATCTCTTATCTTATCTCTAAGATTTATAGCGGAAGAATGGATAACCAAACTACGGTACATACACATAATGGAATGCTATGCAGCACTAAAGAATAATACAGAGTCTGCGAAACACTGCATAATATGGATGAACTTGGAGGCCATTATGCTGAGTGATGTAAGTCAATCACAGAAGGACAAATATAATATTAGTTCATTGTTCTGGAAGGTCAAGGAAAGGTTTATATATGGAAGGAAACTTTCTTTGTTGGTTGCCAGGGGTGGGAGGGGAGGGGAAGGAACACTGAAAAAAAAAAAACAACACAACAACAATGCATTGACCCATGCCACTTTAGTTTTGTGTATTTCCCTGTGCATAAATTATATCTCAATAAAAATGTGTTTAAAAAAAGAAAAAAGAAAGGGTAACCACAGGGAGGAAGTGGGAGGAGAGCTATTGTACTGCAGATACATAACCAATGTCACAAAACAAAATGTGTATGAGCTGATGAATGTAAAATGAATCTGCTGTGTAAAAATTTCACCCAAATCACAATAAAAAGTTTAAAACATGTATTTTAAAATATTTCAGGCATACAAAAGGCTATAGAGTAATATAAGGAACAAAATGCCATAAAGAACTTTTATAATGTAAGGAGCTTGTAATACAGCATTACCAATACAGCTGAAGACTCCTTTGTACCCTTTCTCTGGTAATAACTCCTCTCCTCCCCAAAGCCACTAAAGGTAGCTGCTGTCCCGAATTCAATGTTTATTATTCCTGAGCATTTCCTTATGCTTTTGTGTTGGATTGGGTTCTCTAGAGAAACACAAAAACCAGCAAAGTATATATATATATAT
>NW_006921600.1:19508433-19512713 GCF_000298275.1 Orycteropus afer afer | reverse complement strand
TATAGTCCGGAATGCCGTTCTTCCAGTTTGTCCCTGGGATAGTATTGCAGGTAGGCCACACCCCTGGGGAAACTCCCCCTCAACCGACCGGCCGCTTAGAACGCAGTCATGTGATCTATCATGGGAACCACCACTCACAACTGGAGTCCAGCCAAGTTGACACATCTTCAACTATCACAGCTTTTAATAGATTTGTATTTGTCTCTAAGTAATATATGTTTTACAAGCTCACATATTTAAAATAAATGGCACCTTTGAATACAAACTCACATATTTAAAATAAATGGTATGAATTCTCCAACTGGTTTTTATCATTCAATATATTTGGAGATTTACTGATTTGTAGTATTTATTTATTTATGTAGATACATACCCTCAAGTTATTACTTTTTAGTGATGTATGGTATTCTGTTATACAACTATATCACAATTAATTTATCCTCTCTCCTATTGATGGAAATATTTCCAATATTTTCCACTTACAAATGGAAAATAATGAATATTCTTGTACATTGTGGAAAAAATTACATAAAGAACATATTTAGCAGTAGGATTGCTTGGTTGTTGACAAATGAACATGCTTAACTGTAGTAGATATCGACAAATTGTTCTCCAATGTGGTTGCTCCAATTTATCAGTTCTGGAAAAAGCTCAGTCATTATCTCTTCATATATTCTTCTGATATTTATTAGACTTCCTCAATCTATTTTCTGTATTTCCTAATTTCTCTCCATGTTTTCTACCTCTTTGAATATCTGAGTTGCATTTTAGATAATTTTTTCAATTCTGCTATATCATTCACTAATTCCACTAATTATCTCTTTTGCTGCATATTATTTTAAATTTATATATTTTAATTTTAATCTTTCATTTTTATGTTGTAAAATCCCTCACACATACACACCTATTGGATTGCTTCAAGAGATCTTTATATTTTCTGGATATTGATTATTTATCTGTTCTTTGTTGTAATTATCATCTCCCAATCTCTGATTCATCTTTTTATTTTATTATTATGTTGTTTGGTACAAGGAAGCTTAAAATTATAATATAGATTAATTTGTCAATTTTCCTTTATGCTTGCTTTTATGGTTTGTGCCTTTTGTATCTTATACAGAAGTTTTCCTCTAGATTACTGTCTTAAAGATATCTTCCAATAATTTAATCAAAAAATTTTAAATTTTGCTTCTCATATTTAGTCTTTAATGCAACTGGAATTGATATTGGTAATATTGTGATATTGGGATCAGTATTATTTTACACGAAGCTAATTGCCCCAGTACTAATTAATTGTGTATCTTTTTCTCACCAATCTTAAAAGTCCATTCAATCTTAGATCAATTTTTCATATATGTGTAAGCCTATTTCTGGTCTCTCTATTATTCTATATGACTATCCTTATGCCAATACCTCTCTATCTTAATTGCTATTTTCTTTAAATTTTACTCATTTTGCTGTTGTTCAGAATATACACAGCAGCACCAATGCAACAGTTTCTACGTGCAGTTTAGTGACATTGATTACATTCTTTGAGTTGTGCAAACATTCTCACACTCCTTTTCTGAGTCATTCCTTCCTAAATGATATAAACTCACTTCCCTATAAGGTTCCCGTATAATCCTTAGAGTTGCTATTGTCAATTTGATCCCATATAGATGTTAAAAGAGCATATGCTCAAAGCAGACTTTTTTTTTTTTCCCTAGTTAAGCTAAACTATTGCTCAGTTTTAAGAAGACTTCAAGAGATATTTTTGGTTTAAAGTTTAAAGATTATCTCAGGGCAACAGTTTCAGGGGTTTATTCAAATTCCATGGCTCCAGAAAGTCTAGAGTCCATGAACATTTGATATTCTGTTCTGCCTTTTCTCCCTTTTGATCAGAATTCTTCTATGGAATCTTTGATCAAAATGTTCAGTAATGCTAGCTGGGTACCATACAGTTCTTCTGGTCACATGGCAAAGGAGGCAGTTGTTTTATTGAGGCAATTAGCCACATATTCCATACCAGAACCAACACCAAACCCACTCCCATCGAGTTGATTCTGACTCATAGTGATCCCCATTGAGTTTCCAAGGCTGTAAATCTATATGGAAGTAGATTTCCTCCTCTCACGGAGCAGCTGGGGGGTTTGAACCACCGACCTTCTGGTTAGCAGCTAAATGCCTTACCCACTACACCACCAGAGCTCCCTACATATTCCGTAGCCTCCTCCTATTCATAACTCTCCTTCTTACTATTGTTCTAGGTGAATAGAGAGCAATTATTGTGCCTTGGATGGTCGCTTGCAAGCTTTTAAGTCCCCAGGCATTACACAATAAACTAGGAGGTAGAACAGAAGCACTAAATACGTTATTAGGCCAATTAACTGGAATGTTTCATGAAAACTTGACCCTTAACCTCCCAACCAAGGAACCAAATCCCATGAGGTATTTGGTTGTACATAAGCAGGCTCAGCAGCTACTCTTTTTGTTATTGTTGTAAATATATCACAAAACTTTTGCCAGTTCAACTTTTTACAGGCCTACAACTTATTGATAGCAATCACAATAATCAGCTGTGCAACCCTACACTTAATCAGTACAACTTTTCCATCAATGTTCACCCTCCCTTTCTCCCTCTCTCCTGCCCCTGGTTACCAATAAACTGGTCTCTCTATACATTTGCCTTTTCTTGTCTTTTTATATAAGTGAGGTCATATAATATTTGTCCTTTTGTGATTGACCTATTTTGCTCAGCATGATGTCTTCAAGATGCATCCATATTGCAGCATGTATCAAGATTTCATTTCTTCTACTGGCTGAGTAGTTCTGTTGTATGTAAGTAGCACATTTCGTTAAACCATTTATCTGTTGGTGAGCATTTAAGTTGTTTCCACCTTCTGGCTATTATGAATAGTGCTGCAATGAACATTGGTGTACAAGTCTCTGTCTGAGCCTCTGCTTTCAAGGCTTTTGGGGATATATCTAGGAGGCATTGCTGGCTCATATGGTAGTACTATTTCTAGTTTTTGCTTCAAAATAAATCTTGATATGATAGGGTCAATTCCCTCTATCTCCTTGTTTTTCTTCAAAGAGCCTTGACTATTATCAGCCTTTTACTCTTCTGTATAAATTTTAGAGCCAGCTTACTCAGATAAACAATTCTTGGGGGTTTATTATACTTATGTAAATATAAAGATTAATTTGGGAGATGAGAGATTTATAAGATTATCTATCCATGAACATCATAAAGATCATTTATTTAAGTATATTTTTAAATGTCTCAGTAACATCTTACATTCTTCTACACAAAGATCATGTACTTTTGTTGATAAGATTTATTTCTGAGATTCTAATAATTGCTTTGTCAATGATATCTAAGTGACTTACTGTTATTGTATAGAAAAAAGTCAAGTTTTATACATTGTTCTTATATCCAACAACTTTGAATCTAGAGTCTCTCAGAAATCACAGATTGCTGAACGTCATCTCCAGAATTTCTGAATTGTACGTGTTGGTGGGAGCTCTGAGAATTTGTATTCTAACAAGTTCTCAGATGATTCCAAGGGGCTAGTGAACCATGTGAACCTCAGCCTAAATGACCAGGAGACCAGAAGAAGTACATGGTGCCTGGCTACCACTGTCAATGACTCAGAAAAGGTCAGTTCAGGAGATTCTGGATAGAGTGGGAGAACAATATTGAACAAAACTCAAAATCATATAAAAAACTAGGTTTACTGGTCTGATAGAGCCTGGTGAAACCTCCAAGACTATGGCCTCTAGTTACCCTTCAGGCCTAGAATTGAACTCACTCCTGTGGCTTCCAGCCAGATAACAGGCCTATAGGATGAACACTTACATCAGGTAGATAGACTCCTTAGAACTATCAATCCTGGGAGAATAGAAAGGCAATATTTGCATATGGAGATAACTGTGGGGCAGGGAGGGAATGCACAGGAAAGAAGGACACAGGGAAGAGGTAACCACAGGGAGGAAGTGGGAAGAGAGCTGTTACATTGTGGAGATTGTCATCAATGTCATGAAACAAAATGTGTATGAACTGCTGTATGGAAAATGAATTTGTTCTGTAACCTTTCACCCAAATTACAATAAAAAAAAACAAAAAAAACAAGTTATCAGGTGATGCTGATGCTCCTAGTCCAGTGATCACATCTTGAGAAACACTGGTTTAGACAGATAACTGATATTAGAGAATTCTGTTGTCTATCCTCTTATCTAGGAGCCCTGATAGCGTAGTGCTTAAGGCACTTGACTGCTAACCAGAAGGCTGGCAGTTCAAACCC
>NW_006921600.1:19506294-19507828 GCF_000298275.1 Orycteropus afer afer | reverse complement strand
AGTATCACTACGGAAGTAGATTGCCCCATCTTCCTTCCGAGGAGTGGCTGGTGGATTTGAACCGCCAGCCTTCTGGTTAGCAGTCAAGTGCCTTAGACACTACGCTACCAGAGTAACTGCAGCAAAACTCATTCATCACATGTCCTTCTTCCTCCATGTGTCTCTCTCTATGTCTCTTCTCTTTTATAAGGACACTACTCAGATTGAATTAGGACCCACCCTACTCTAGCATGATCTCATGCTAACTAATAATATCTACAAAGACCCTATTCCCAAATAAGGTCACGTTCACAGGAACCAGGGGTGATGGTTGTTGTTAGTTACTATCAAATTGGTTCCTACTCATATAGTGACCCTGTGTACAACAGAACAAAACACTGCCTAGTCCTGGGCCATCTTCATAATCATTACAACGTTTGAGCTCATTGTTGCAGCCACTGTGTCAATCTATCTCCTTGAGGGACTCTGGTGGTGCAGTGCCTAAGGCATCTGACTGCTAACCAGAAGGCTGGCAGTTCAAACCCACCAGCCACTCCTCGGAAGGAAGAGTGGATGATCTACTTCCATAGAGATACCACCTTGAAACTCAAGGAGAGGTCGCTATGAGTCAGATCCGACTCGATGGCAGTGAGTTTGATTTTTGTGTGGTCTGCTTTACTAAGCAGGATGTTATTCTAGGAATTTGTCCTTCCTGATAACATGCCCAAAGTATGTGAGATGAAATCTCACGATCTTCCCTTCTAAGGAGCATTCTGGCTGTACTTCTCCCAGAACAGATTTTTGTTCTTCTGTCAGTCCATGGTGTATTCAATATTCTGTGTCAATGCAAAGAATTCAAAGGCATAATTCAATGTCATCAATTCTTCTTCAGTATCATTCCTTGTCCAGCTTTCACATGCATATGAAGCAACTAAAAATACCATCACTTGGGTGAGGTGCACCTTAGTCTTCAAAATAACATCTTAGCTTTCGTACATTTTAAAGAGATTTTTTTTGCAGCAGATTTGCCCAATGCAATATGTTGCTTGATTTCTTAACTGCTGCTTCCTTGGGCATTGGTTATGGATCCAAGTAAAATGAAATCCTTGACAATTTCAATGCATCCTCCAGTTATCAGTCCATTTGTGAGGATTTTTGTATTCTTTATGCTGAGGTGTAATCCATACTGAAGTCTGCAGTTTTTTTTTATCTTTATCAGTAAGTGCTTCAAGTTCTCTTCACTGTCAGCAAGCAAGATTGTTTCATCTACATATTGCAGGCTGTTAATGAGTCTTCCTCCAATCCTGATGCTGCGTTCCTCCTCATATAGTCCAGCTTCTCAGATTATTTAATCAGCATACAGCTGGAATGAGCGTGGTGAAAGGATATAGCTTTCACACACACACACACACACACACACACACTTTATCAAAATATCTCTATGTATTTTAAAACTGGCATTTGACTAACCAGAAGGTTGGAGGTTCAAACCCATCAGCCACTCTGCAGAAGAAAGATGGGGTGACAATTCTGTTGTCTATCCTCTTATCTAGGA
>NW_006921600.1:19493308-19500439 GCF_000298275.1 Orycteropus afer afer | reverse complement strand
ATTTAGTATTAATCTTCTGGATTTCTATCTGTAGATTTAGAATCATTTCTAATTTTTCATTTATTTTATCATTTTGTTTTTGTATTTTCTTCCAAAATTCTTCTAGGTTTTTTTCTGTGTTTTCTTTGGTCTGTCTCTCAGTCCTTTGAAGATACCTAAATATCGGTCTTTTGAATTCCTTATCAGAGAGTTCCAATGTTGCTTCTTCCTCAGGGATGTGTTTTGGATCTGTATCATGTTCCCTTGTATCTACCACTTTATCTTGCTTCTTTGTGTGGACTGTGATGGTTTGTTGTCTCTGAGACATCGTGGTGTTGTTGTATTAAAATCTCTGTTAATTGTTTGTGAAGAGCAGCCATTGGTGATTCAGACTCTTCTTGGTGTTTTTTTTTTTTTCTCATTGGCCCATTGATGGAAAAGGAGGTAGTGGCTCTTGGTCAGTAAGTGAAGTTGCAGGAGGTGTGGGTGTAGTTGTGTCTTATGGGGACCATTGCTGTCTCCTACTCAATTAGACAAAAATTAAAACTGAATAGCCATCAAAAATCTAAAAGCACACGGACAAAATTACACCATGTAATCACACAAGAACAGTAACCAAAACAAGAAAAAAGGGAAAAAGAAGAAGAAAAAAACAAGAAAACCTGCAATATCTGGGTATAGGACAATAAGGGAAAAAAGGTAGAGAAGGAGAATAATGAATAAAAAAATGGGAAAAATGCAAAAAGAAAAACAGCAATAGGGTTAACCACAAGAAAAAAAAAAAAGGAAAAAAAAATTTAGCTATGAACAGGGAAAATAAAAAGCTGAAAACTAGTACCTGGGATGGGATGAATAAAGAATAATAGCAAAAAGGACAAATGTATTAATAATAATGTTGTTGTTGTTGTTATGTGCTGTTGAGTCGGACTCGACTCATTGCGACCCCTCCTTGGGTTTCCAAGGCAGTATCACTACAGAAGTAGATTGCCCCATCTTCCTTCCAAGGAGTGGCTGGTGGGTTTGAACTGCCAGCCTTCTGGTTAGCAGTCAAGTGCCTTAGGCACTATGCTACCAGAGCTCTCTGTACATGAATAATAATAGTAGTTTTAAAACAGACAAAAGCAAGCACACTGAAAACCAGAAAGAAGAAAGAGAAAAGGAAAAAAAATAAGAAAAATAAAAAAATCGGGGAAGGGTAGAGCAGGGCACTCAGGCTCTGCCTGAGCACACAGATTGGGATGGAGTGCCTGCAGGCCCAGAAGGTGAGTGGGAGTGGGGATTGGCTGCACCTCCGTTCACCAAGGGGTGTGGGGTATAAAAGTAACAAGGGAATGTTGCACCTTTCCAGTTCTCTAGGTCCAGAATGTCCTTGGGGTTACTGGCAAGCAGAACCTGTTCTTAAGCCCCTGGAATCTCGGAGAATGCTGTCTCTTTAAATATCCAAAATGGTCAAGCCTCTTGTAAACATTCAATATGGCGGCACCTTCCAGACCAGCAAAAGCCCACAGCTTAGCCTGAATTTCTCTTCGCTGGTGCTTCACTTTTTCTTCCCCAGCCACCAGAGCAGTCCTCTGTGCAGTCCCGGGCTAGCAGGGCTGCTTTTTAGGTTAATTCTTAGGTCCTACCACCACTCGGGAATCTCCAAGCTGTCTGTGCCATGCTGTCAGGCTTGCTCAGGATCGCTGCCAGACCGTAGCTCCATATGTCTCCTTTTTAGATATTTTCATGCAAATTCTTCTGCTAGTTGGGGTTTAGTCCACTTCTATATCCTTCCATTCAAGGCTCAGTGGTTCAGGATTATCTTCTGTGTCTGTGTTAATTGGTTCCCCTTTTCTTTGTTGAAGAGGGTCTGTGCAGTCTTTCTCCCTATTCTGCCATCTTACCGGAAGTCAGATTTTTTTTTTAATAGTTTCATAAGACGATTTCATAAGGAGGTGTAGTGGTTAAGACATTTGGTGGCTTGAGTCCACCAGATGCTCATGGAAGAAAGATGAGGCAGTTTGCTTCTGTAAAGATTTACAGCCTTGGAAACCCAATGAGGGTTACAATGCGTCATAATCAACTCCATGGCAGTGAGTTTAGTTTTGGGTTTTAAAGTGTGCAGTGTAGTAAATTATATAGTGTGGCTTTTCTAGCCATAAGTCTTTGTAAACTCCATGGTGGAATTTGTTGTGAGCAACTGAGTAGCTCCTGATTATTAAAGTTATCCGCCTGGGGTACTTCTGTCGGGAGCAGCACAAAGTAATTTTCTGAGAAGTTTGCTCTCTCTCAGGTATATAGAATTCTGATGTTGGGATTGGTTAGTGTGCCACTCTGCCAGACTTAAAAGGAGCCCTTCTATAGGCAGAAGAAATCTCTCACTACCAGCTGGGAGATGGAAGAGACACACGCTGCTGGGAGAGAGACTGAGAGGCACACACTGCTGAGAGAGACTAAGACTGTCAGCTGAGAGACAGCAGGCTGAGAGACTAAGCATGTTCCTCAACTTTAATTGTAGCATGTTGCTTCCCTAATAAGCCCCATAATCTGTGAGTTCTGTGTGGCCACTGTGGCAAATTATTGAACCCAGCAGAGAGGTGGTGGGTGCTGCAGGAGGAATGGCTGGTGTCAAGGTTGGTGAAAGGGCTGGAGGGAGGCAGCATGTCTGACCTTGCAGGGATAGGCCTTGGGCTACTGATGGTGATTTTGTCTTCCTGTTGTGTGGTTAGAGGAGGTCGGAAGATGCAGCCTCCCTGCCTCTTTGGCAAGTGTCATAGGGCTTGTTACAAAAGCAAAATGAAAACAGCAAATAAATAAATAAATAAAATTTAAAAACCCAAACTAAGTATATCTTTTCTCTCATTTCCCCCTATTCAGAGCAACCACTTTCCTCTCTTTTAGCTGATTCTTTTGGTATCTACCTCCATTTCTCTAAATATCATGTTTACATTAATACTTTCTGATTTTTCATATGAGGCATTAAACATCAATTCTCTAGGCTGACAGATGAGGCATTAGCTGCTTTCACTTCCCTTCCTCCATTATATCATTCTCTCTTCTTGTCTGCAGAGGCTAATTCCAGGAAAGACAAAAGTAGTTTATTTTGCAGTTATAGCCTAATTGTTTTAGTTATCTAGTGCTGCTACAACAGAAACACCGCAATTGGATGGCTTTAACGAACAGAAATGTATTCTCTCACAGTTTAGGAGGCTAGAAGTCTGAATGCAGGGCTCCAACTCTAGGGAAAGGCTTTCTCTCCCAGTCAACTCTGGAGGAAAGTTCTTGTCTCCTTTCAACATCTGTGGGCTAGGTCCCTTGGAGATATTCATGCATTTTAGCATAAATATTCCCCTGAGTCTAGGGAGTTTGTAGTGCGGGGACCTTGAGTCCAAAGGACATACTCCATTCCTAGCTCTTCTTTCTTCATAGTACTGAAGTCCCTCTGATTTCTGCTGGTTTGTGTAATCTCTTGACTCAAGATACAACCTAATCCTGTAGATTGTGCCCTGCCTCGTTAATGTTAAGTACCACTAATCCTGCCTCATTAACATCCTAGAAGTTAGGATTTGCAACACAAAGGGTAATAAGATCATAAATTGGAGGATAATTATAGAATACTGAGAATCATGGCCTAGGCAAACTGACACATATTTTGGGGGGACACAACTTAAACCATAACACTAATATTTGTCAAAGAACAAAATCTCACACTCTGTCAGAAATGAAAGAAAAAAAATGAAAGAAAGAAAATATTGAGGAATAATAACAGCTACAGTTGGGCAGCACATAGTGAGGTTACTAAGTGCCCCAAAGTATAGAAAATAAGAACTTTTTATGTAGGAGATGTTTAGGGCAACAGGAATCATTAGTCATATATTCATAACCATAGGTCTATAGACAACCTGCAGCTAGCCTGCACAAGCATTTTGTAAAAATGGTTCTACTTATCCTCATTCCCTCAGAGACAGAGCAGATTAACCCATTACTGTGAGTTTGCCCTGGATGCCTCTCATTTTTTCTTTTTTATAGGTTTGCTGGCACATTCCCCACTTTTGATCAAGCCTCCATTAGGGGATGCTGATCACATCACCCATAATAGGAGTCACCTTTCTTCTGCATGGGCTTTTCTCTACCTTTCCACAAGGGGTGGTTTTTTCACCTCATCTTCAGGGTGAGTAGGTTAGTTGTTATTGGGGTAGCAGAGAAGACCATATATATATTTTTTAATATTTGAAATAATATTTTCTATTACCTTTTTCTTTCTTTTTTTTAATTGTGATTTGGGTGAAAATTTACAGAGCAAATTCACCTTCTATACAGCAGTTCACTCACATTTTGTCCCATGACCTTGACCACAATTTACTACAATGCAACAGCTCCCCTCCCACTTCCTCCTGACAGCCACCCCTTCCCTGTGTCCATCCCTCCATGCACTCCTGCCCCCTGAGCTGTCTCCCTGTGCATAAACAGCCCTTGTTTTCCCCATGATTATTCTCTCCAAGGAGCGTATCTACCTCAGGTAAATGTTCAACTCCTATGCCTGTCTTTTGTTTGGCTGGAAGCCACAGGTGTGTGTGGGTTCAATTCCAGACCTGAAGGGCAGCTAGGGGCCATAGTCTCAGTGGTTCCACCAGGCTCTATTGGACCAGAAAACCTGGTCCCCCCCTCTTTTTCCCCTCCAAATGATTTTGAGTTTTGTTCCACATTGTTCTCCCTCTCTATCCAGGATCTCCTACATAGATCCCCTTCCAAGTGGTTGACATTGGTAGCCAGGCACCATCTAGTTCTTCTGGTATCATAGTCTATAGGCTGCAAATTGCATGGTGTAGCAGTCACTAGGACTAATTGTTTCCATGAATTTTTGGGTATCTTCATTCTTCTTTGTTCTGGATGAGGAGAGACCCATCGTTGCATCTAGATTGGTGCTTGCAAGCTTTTAAGATCCCAGTCACTACTCGCCAAAGTAAGAGGTAGAACAATGTTTTGTGTAGTATGTTACGCCAATTGAGTTGATGTCCCCTGCAACCATGGTCCTGAGCCTACAGGTTCAACTACTCGGTCCCTCTGGGTAGCTGGCTGTGACCAAGAAGTGACTACAAACTTACCCCTTGTCAGCTCTACTATACACCTGGGAATTCAGATTATACAAATAAATTTATAGGATCACTGCCAACCCTATACATGGTCTTGGGTACACGTCCTGCTTCATAGACATACCTACTAGTTCAGCCTGTCCACTTGTATACCCATGTTTGCCTTCATTGACAACACAGTACTGTATGTGCAAAAGGGTTCATCTTTGTTGTCTGTACCTCCCATGTACCTCTCTATGTCTTTCTCTTCCTCAATGCCACCATGTTGATCACTCACATTTGGTACATTGACCCTCTCTTCACCCAAATCAATACTTATCTCTAACTCTCTAACAGTGTTCCCTGCCCTCCCCTCCCACTGCTGGTAACCAACAAAGAAAATTTCCTTCCATAGATAAACCTTTCCATGACTTTTACAATAATGGACTAATACAATATTTGTCCTTTTGTGACTGACT
Organism: Orycteropus afer afer; assembly: GCF_000298275.1. Lineage (NCBI taxonomy): Eukaryota > Metazoa > Chordata > Mammalia > Tubulidentata > Orycteropodidae > Orycteropus > Orycteropus afer. Next base: position 19,494,930 of record NW_006921600.1, on the reverse strand, counting down.
TATTTCACTCAGTGTAATGTCCTCCAAGTTCATCCACGTTATGTAGGTGTTTTGCAGATTCTACATTATTCTTTAGAGTTGCATAGCATTCCATTGTGTGTATATACCATAGTTTGGTTATCCATTCCTCAGTTGATGGACACTTAGATTGTTTCCATCTTTTGGCTATTGTGAATAGTGCTGTGATGAACATGGGTGTGCCTATGTCTGTTCTTGTCATGGTTCTTACTTCTTTAGAATATATATCTAGTAATGGAATGGCTGGGTCAAATGGTATTTCTAATTCCAACTTTTTAAGGAATCGCCATATTGCTTTCCACAGTGGTTGTCCCATGAAATTGACCACAATTTACCACAATGCAACAGCTCCCCTCCCACTTCCTCCTGAAAGCCACCCTTTCCCTGTGTCCATCCCTCCATGCACTCCTGCCCCACCAGCAGTGTATGAGAGTCCCAATCTCCCCACATCCTTGCCAGCATTTGTCATTTTCTGTCTTGTTGAACTTTGCTACTAGTGCTGGAGCAAGATGGTATCTCATTGTTGTTTTGATTTGCATCTCTCTAATAGCTATGATCGTGAACATTTGAGAAGACAACATTTGAGGAACAATTCAGGTCAATCCTAAATAGTAAAGGTCAATATACAATACTCTAGAGGGAAAGAAGGAAAAGGAGCAAAAGGTTGGCTGCTTACTGGGCATAAGCCTCTTCAAGATATGTAATTTGCATAGCAAGGGGAGTCCTATCTCAATTACAAATGTCAGACAAAAATTTCTAAGGCATTTGACTAATCCTACAACAATTAGTAGAATAGTCAAAATAATTAATCCAGTTTGCAAATTGAGAATGGCCAAGAGCCAATACTATTGGGCAACCAGGTAAAAGTGTCCCAAAATGAAAATCAGGCATAGGGGGTATAGAAAGCAACCATGTAACCTTTTAATCTTGTCAAGAGGTATTAGCAATGGCAGAGACCCTTCTTTTTTAAGCAAAAATAAAACCAAGAGTTATTCTATTGCTTAATACAACTTTAGCAAGGGAATCTAGAGATTTCTGTTGAGCTGTTACTCTGTGGACCATATCATAAACAATTTGAGCTATGGTAGCAAACAAGTTGCAGACAGACTTTTTTCAAGTTAAATGACCCTGTGCCAGGCCAAAAACTCAAAGAAATACTTATCCTAATCCTGATTGTTCAGCTATAGGGTTCTGGAATTTCATTTGATCTATCTATTATAAACAGTCAGCATCTCATTTAAGATGAGTACAAAAGTGTGTGTCATTGGCCTAGGGTTTACTCTCATTATAGAAATGAATATCTAAAGGGACTCCTAAATGCCCTAAAGTATATTGACTTGTCATGTTCCAGCCATTTAAACAGGGTAACGTTCAAGCATAAGGTTCATCATGGGGGTTCTGTTTTTCTGAGTGTGATGGTTATGTTTGTGTGTCAACTTGGCTGGGCCTGGTTGAGTGGCTGGGCAGCTGGTGGTAGTTATTCCTCATGATGAGACTGGCAATCAACTCCATGGATCTACCACAAGTAGCTGAGCAGCTGCCCTTGGGAATGTGGTCTGCTTCCTATAATTAAGGAGAAGCTTTGAGAATGGTCTCTAGTCTTT
>NW_006921600.1:19470321-19490311 GCF_000298275.1 Orycteropus afer afer | reverse complement strand
AACCCTGCAATATCTGGAGAGAGGGCAATAAGAAAAAAAAAAGTAGAGAAGGAAAATAATGAAGAAAAAAATGGCAAATACACAAAAAGAAAAACAAGGAGTGGGGTTAAGTATAAGAAAGAAAAGAGAAAAAAAAATTCAACCAGGATCAGGGAAAAGGAAAAAAGCTGAAAACTAGAACTTGGGAGGGGAAGGATAAAGAATAATAGTAAAAAGGACAAAAGTAATAATAATAATGATAAAAGTAATAAAGACAGACAAAAATGAACTAAAAAACAGAAAAAAAGAAAAAAAAATTGGGGCAGGACAGGGCAGGGCACCCAGGCTATGTCCAAGCATGCAGACTGGGATGGAATTCCTACCAGCCTAGAAGGTGGATGGGAGTGAGGGATGGCCACACTTCCACTCACCAAGAGGGTGTGGGGTATAAGAATAACAAAGGGAATGTTGTACCTTTCCAGTCCTCCAGGTCCAGAATGTCCTTTGGGTTCCTGGCAAGTGGAGCCTGTTCTTAAGTCCCTGGAATCTGGGAGAATGCTGTCACTTTAAATATCCTAAATGGTCAAACTGCTTGTAAACATTCAAAATGGCTGTGCCCTCTGTACAGGCAAAAGTCCCTAGTTCAGCCCACTTTCCTCTTTGATGCTTCCCGTTTTATTCACCAGCCACCAGAGCAGTTCTCCACGTAGTTCTTGGCTAGCAAGGCTGATATTTAGGTTAATTCTTAGGTCCTACCACCACTCGGCAATATCCAAGCTGTCAGAATTACTATCAGACCACAGCTCCGTATGTCTCCTTTTTTGGTGTTTTCATGCAAATTCTTCTGCTAGTTGGAGTTTAGTCCACTTCTATATTCTTCCCTTCAAGGTTCAAGGATCCAGGATTATCTTCTGCATCTTTGTTAACTGGTTCCCCTTTTCTTTGTTGAACAGGGTCTGTGCAGTCTTTCTGCCTATTCCACCATCTTACTGGAACTCCTGATGCTGCAATTTTAAACAGGAATTACTAAAAGCTTTGGCAAATGTAACATTCAGACTGATTGCTCTCCTAGGCTACTGATTTGGCCAGCTTAACAGATACATTTTCTCTCTAAGCACTAGAAAGAATTATTAAAGAGAGAAGTATAAAATTTAAGCAATCTTTCATTATGAACAAACTATTAGGGAAGAAATCCATAATAAGGGAGCACAGCTAACAAGAATAACTACAACTATAAAGCAAAGTCCAAAAATTTTAGCAGGCTGCATGGAATCTTGTTCCATGACCTTGGGATCTGCTATCTACTTCAATGTCATCTGCTTCTGGTCATTAGGGCATTGAAAGATGTTTTCTTGTTTTGATGTCTGACCAAGGTACTAAAGTGAAGAAATTTATATAAAGGGGCTGCTAACAGAATAATTTGGCATCCTGAGTCTGCAGTGTTTCTCTAATGATGTGCAAGTATCAAAAAGAAAGCTTAAAATTTGTTTATATTTTGGCTTAACAGAATGGGATAATACATTAAAAATATATTTAAAATATATTACTTTCCTTTTTCTATGATTGTTGTTAATGAGCCTTTCTCTAATCCTGATGCCATGTTCTTCATACAGTCCAGCTTCTCAGATTATTTGCTCAGCATACAGTTTGAATAAGTATTGTGAAAGGACACAACCCTGACACACTCCCTTCCTGATTTTAAACCATGCAGCAACCCCTTGTTCTTTTGGAACAACAGCCTCCTGATCTATGTACAAGTTCCTCATGAGCACAATTAAGTGTTCTGGTATTCCCATTCTTCTCAATGTTATCCATAATGTGTTATGATCCACACAATTGAATGCTTTTGCATAGTCAATAAAACACAAGTAAACATCTTTCTGGTATTCTTTGCTTTCAGCCAAGATCCATCTGACATCAGCTATTATATCCCTCATTCCACATCCTCTTCTGAATCCAGCTTGTATTTCTGGATGTTCTCTGTCAATATATTGCTGCAACCATTATTGAATTATCTTAAGTAAGATTATATAAATGATATCAATGATATTGTTTGGTAATTTCCACATTCTGTGGCATCACACTTCGTTGGAATGGGTAAAATATGGATATCTTCTAGCCACTTAGCCAGGTAGCTATCTTCCAAATCTCTTGGCATAGCTGAGTGAGTGCCTCCAGTGCATCATCCATTTGTTGAAATATTTCTGTCAATTCATGGAGCCACGTTTTTCACCAATTCTTTCAGTGTAGCTTCAACTTCATCCATTAATAATGTTGGTTCTTTATCATATGCCACCCCTGAAATGGATGATCATCTACTAATTCTTTTTGGTACAGTGACTGTGTATTCCTTCCATCTTCTTTTGATGTTTCCTGCATCATTCAATATATTGTCATAGAATCTTTCAAAATTGCAACTTGAGGCTTAATTTTTTTCTTCAGTTTTTTCAGCTTAGAAATGCTGAGTGTGTTCTTCCCTTTTGTTTTTCTAACTCCAGATCTTTGCACATTTCATTATAATAACTGACTTTGTCTTCTCGAGCTGGTCTTCTTCTTATTATTATTATTGTGATTTGGGTGAAAATTTACAGAGCAAATTCACTTTCCATACACCAGTTCACATACACTTTGTCTCATGATATTGACCACAATTCACCACAATGCAACAGCTCCCCTTCCACTTCCTCCCGACAGTCACCTCTTCCCTGTGTCCATCCCTCCATGCACCACTGCCACCTGAGCTGTCTCCTTCTGCATAAACAGCCCTTCTTTCTTCCATGATGGTTCTCTCCAAGGAATGTATCTACCGCAGGTAAATGTTCAACTCCTTTGCCTGTCTTTTGCTTGGCTGGAAGCCACAGGTGTGGGTTCAATTCTAGACTGGAAGGGCAGCTAGGAGCCATAGTCTCAGTGGTTCCACCAGGTTGAGCTGTCCTTTGAAATTTTCTGTTCAGCTCTTTTATCCTGTTGATTCTTCCATCTGTTTTATCTACTCTCCAAGCGCAAGTTTCAGAGTCTCTACTGACATCCATTTTGGCTTGTTCTTTCTTTCCTGTCTTTTTAATGACTTTTGTCATGAGACAAAGTGTATGTGAACTGGTGTATGGAAAGTGAATTTGCTCTGTAAATTTTACCCAAATCACAATAATAATAATAAGAAGAAGACCAGCTCTTGCTTTCTTCATGGATGATGTTCTTGGTGTCATCTCACAATTCCTCTGGTTTTCAGTCACTGGTATTCAATGCATCAAATCTATTCTTTAGATGGTCTCTGATTTCAGGAGGGATATAATCAAAGTCATATTTTGGCTCTCATGGACTTATTTCAATTGTCTTCAGCTTCAAGTTGAACTTGCATATGAGCAGTTGATGGTCTGTTCCACAATCAGCTCCTGGCCGTGCTTTGGCTGAAGATATTTAGCTCCATGGCCTCTTGACACAGATGCAGTCAATCTCATTCCTGTGTAATCTGTCTGGCAAAGTCCATGTGCATAGCTGTCGTTTGTGTCATTGAAAAAAAGGTATTTGCAATGAATAAGTTGTTGGTCTTGCAAAATTCTATCACGTGATCTCCAGCATCATTTCTATCACCAAGGCCATATTTTCCGGCTACCAGTGATTCTTCTTTGTTTCCAACTTTTGCATTTCAGTCACCAGTGATAATCAACATATCTTGATTGCATGTTCAGTCAATTTCAGACTGAAATCTTCAATTTCCTCATCTTTGTCTTTGGTGGTTGGTGTGTAAACTTGAATAATAGTGTATTAACTGGTGTTCCTCATAGACATATGGATATTATCCTATCACAGGCAGTGTTGTACTTCAGGATAGATCTTGAAACATTCTTCGTAATGATGAATGCCACGCCATTCCTCTTTAATTTGTCATCCCTGGCATAGTAGATCATATGATTGTCTGGCTCAAAATGGCTGAAACCAGTCCATTTCAGCTCACTAATGCCTAGTATATTGATCTTTGTGTGTTCCATTTCATTTTTGACAACTTCCAATTTTCCTAAATTCGTACTTCATACATTCCATGTTCCGATTATTAATGGATGTTTGCAGCTAGCTCTTGTCATCTTTTTCAGAGTAGATATTAAAAGCTCAGGCATAAGAATCAGTTTTTTCTTGGAAGAGAAAAGAACTAAGATTTTAAACATTCCCAGGGAAAACATCAGCTATGGCTTTCAACTTGTTGCAAGACAGGATCTTAGAACACTCTAGACTAGAAACAAGCTCTGAACCTCATTCATATCGCCAACTACAAATTTTGTCTCTCTCTCTCTCTTTTATTTTTTTTTAACATAGTAATCTCTCTGATTAGAAAGTATCAAAAGTGGTCACTGATTTTACAAATTATCTTCAGTAAGAGCTAAAAAGATGGTAAAATTTACTTTCAAGAACTAAAACAAATCCTTCAATAAAACCTGAAGAGCTATGACACAAAGAGAGAGGAGCTTGGATTTGAGAAGTTATTTACCTTGAAAGAACTCCCACGAGATGCAGGCAGAGAGGCTAAACAGCTCAGTAGGTACCAAAGCCCATGTCCTCAATATATTCGGGTATTTGGAAGTGGGTCTTCAAAATCTCACTTCTGACATCAAACATGACAAAGAAAAAAATATTGTACTCTGTTAGGAGTGAAAGAAAAGGAGTTTTATTGAGGAATAATAACAACTGCAGTTGGCAGCACATAGGGAGGTTACTAAGTGCTCCAAATTATGGAAAATGAGAAGGGTTTTTTTTTACATGGGACACATTTAGGGAAACAGTAACCATTAGTCATACATTAGTAACTATAGGTCATACATCAGTTAACCTACTGATGTCTTGGAGCCAGGCTGCGCAAGCATTTTGGGAAAATGGTTCCACTTATCTTTCAAGGACAGTTGTAGCTTTTGCACAAGCATTATTTCTGAGAACAGCCACAGTTTTCCCCCTTTCCCTTATTCCTTCAGAGACAGAACAGATAAAACTATTACTGTAAGTTTAGTCCAAATGCCTCTCTTTTTTAAGTCTGCTAGTACAATCTATGCAATCTATAGTCTGTGATTACTATATTAAAACTATACAAATTCCATTTACTGCTGAACCAAGTAACTTCTTTTAATTTTTTTCCTTCCTGGACAATGTTTTATCTTCTCTGGAAATAACTATGTTGTTGTTGTTATGTGCCATCTAGTTGATTCTAACTCATAGTGACTCTATTGGATGGAATAGAATTGCCTCACAGCATTTCCTAGGCTGTAATTTTTATTGAAACAGATCACCAAGTCATTTCCACTGTGGAGCTATTGGGTGGGTTTAGACCACTGCCCTTTCGGTTAGCAGCCAAGCATTCAACTGTTGTGCCACCAGTCTCCTTAAGGAAATAACAATAGTCTTAAGTTTTTGTTTAGCTGCTTGTGTATTTATCATTGATTCAACCCCCAAGTCTTTATCATTGTTGAACTCTTCTCTCAAGACATTCAGATATACCAGACATTGCATCAATTTATTTTTCTTAAAAAAAAAAAAAAAAAAATCTTACAGCTTTTAAATCTGCTCCAGTCTGGACTGCTTCATGTTCAGCTGTCATTCTGGGCTCTTCCTTCACAGTCATCTCAAGGACTGTCTTATTTCTCTTCTGAATTGGATTACTTATTTCCTGTACATCCTCCTCCTTAGCTAACTCTTGCTTTGTGATAAGTACATTGTCCACCAGCTTTCTGAGAAGCAGTGTGTGACAGGCTAACTTTTTACTACCATATTGTTTGGAATTATCTTCTACTCTTACGCTTAGTTTAGTTAGGAATGGAATTCTAGACTATAAATTGATTCCCTTTATGATTTGGAGGCATTCTTCCATTGTGTTTTAGGTCTTGGTGTTGCTGTTCAGAAGCTCAAAAGCCCATTGCTGTCATTTCTGACTCATAGCAACCCTGTAGGACAGAGAAGAACTATCACATAGGGTTTTCAAGGCTGTAATATTTATAGAAGCAGATAGCCACATCTTATCTCCCAGAGAGGCTAGTGGGTTTGAACTATCTTTTGGTTAGCAACCTAGTGCTTAACCACTGCAGCATTGGGGCTCCTTAAGAAGTCTAAAGTTCTTCTAATTCCTAATTTTTGGATGTGACACGTTCTCTTCTGTCTGGAAACCTGTGGGATACTTTCTTTGTTCTTAACTGTTCTGAGAAGCTATTTGCCTTGGTATGGATTACATTCATCTCTAATGCTGTGAGTGTGATACATCTTTTCTTTCTGCAAATACCTGTCTATGCATTTGGGAAAATTATTTTGAATTATTTTGTTGTTTGGATGTTGGGCTTTCTGAAGTAATCCTCTGGCTTCCTTATTTCCTCAGTAATATTTTTCATGTTGTGTTTTTACTCTATTACGGGTGATTTTTGACTCTTTTATAATGTTTTTAATTTATACTAGAATATATATTTTTTTTAATTTCTAAAGCTCTGTTTTGTTTTCTCAGTGTTAAGTTGTTTTACCCATTTATTTAGCTTTTCTTTTGGCATTCTAGCTTTGTTTTATGGACATACTATCTTCTTTTATGTCTCTTAGGATACTGATGGTAGGTTTTCTTCTTGTTGTTGTTAATTTCTTCTTCTTGCACAGTATCCTTTTCCTCCAAGTTGCTTTTTTCTCCTGTTAGTTTATTTGCTTCTTTGTTTTGGTCTATATCTTCATGACAAAGGCTTTCCTTTGATACTGACAAAATCATTTTCATTCTCTTGGAATCCAGATTTCTGGGTTCATGGAATTGGGGTGACTCACCCAAATCATCTGCCTTTACCTGTCCTTTTGAAACTTGAGGGAACTGGTTCCCTGGTGTCACCTTCAGGTCAAACAATAAGCCTAGTAAGCAGCTTACTATAGACTGTTTGGCATTAGGCATTGGGTTGTTTTGGAAAGTTATCTATTTGCACCTAGCCTGGAAAAGCAGAAACTCCAGGGTCTGACTAGAGGCTGTGTGTTAGGATATATGGAATGTCCTTGGTGATTCTCTTTCTGTAATTGATGGACCCTGATGTGATCTGGCACTTGACTGCTAACCAGAAGGCTGGCAGTTCAAAACCATCAGCCACTCCTCAGAAGGAAGTTTGGGCAATCTACTTTTGTAATGATACCACCTCAGAAATCCAAGGAGGGGTTGCTATGAGTCCATGGCACATAACAACAACAACAAATGTGATCTCCTGATAACATAATAATGACAAATATAATCCACTTTCACTGTATCCTCTTTGGAGCACCTTCCCAGTAAGGGTTGGTGCTGCCCAATGTGAATCACATCTACTCACAATAAAAATACTCTTACACTAACTTTTGGTGTTTGTCTAGTATTTAGGTTTTTAATAATATCTAATGGGCAGAGGTAGGTATTTGACTGCTACCAGAAGGCTGGCAGTTCAAATCGACCAGCCACTCCTTGGAAGGAAGGTTGGGCAACCTACTTCCATAGTGATGCCACCTCGGAAACCCAAGGAGGGGTCACTATGTGTTGGATCCGACTCAATGGCAGTGAGCTTGGTTTGGAATGGCCAGAGTGTCTGCTCATATTTACTAGTAGTACACTAAAAAGCTGATTGGAAACTCTGAGAGTAAAAGTTTTGTCAACTGCATTAGCCTGGGTTCTTTAGAGAAGCAAAATCAATGAAGCATACATACATACACTCTCTTTTTCTCTCTCTCTCTCTCTCTTCATATGTGTGTGTGTATGTGTGAGAGAGAGAGAGAGAGAGAGAGAAAGTTAGTTTATTTCAAGGAAACAGCTCATGTAGTTGTAGAGGCTGGCAAGTCAAGTCTGTGAGTCAGATGTCAGGCTGGAGGCTTTAACTCACATAGCTGTAGTGGCTGATAAACCCAAGAGTGGCAGTCAATATGGCAGGCAGTCCAAAGAACCAGAGGTCAGATGATGATGAGCCAGGCAGAATCTACATCAAACAAAAAGCCTGGGAACTTTGCCAGAACATCCATTCATGTTGGAAGTAGGCCACATCCCTGAGGAAACTCCCTTTTGACTGAATGGCTGCTCACAGCAGGTCTCATCATGGAAGTGATTATATTAAAACAGAACTCATCATGGAGGATGACTACATCGTAACTGCCAAACCACTGAGAATCACGACCCAGACAAGTTGACACACAACCTTAACCATCACATTAACTATGGATTTCCACTGGTGTGTATTCTAGCTGAAATGTTTCTTTTAGGGACCCCTGGTAGCTCTTATGCTTGTTAGAGGTCCCACACATTTTGCATTTTCTTTCCTGGAGTGTTTCGTCCTCTCTCTTTGTGTACTAAGGAGCTCTGGTGGTGTAGTGGGTAAGGTATTTGGCTGCTAGCCAGAAGGTTGGCAGTTCAAACCCACCAGCTGCTGCATGGGAGGAAGATGAGGCAATCTACTTCTGTAAAGATTCACAGCTTTGGAACCCCAATGGGGGTCTCTATGAGTTGGAACTGACTTGATGGCAGTGGTTTTGTTTGCCTGTGCACTGGGAACTAGAGTGAGAAGTAGACTGAGATCTTAATAGTCAATCAGTCCTTGTCTTAGTTGTCTAGTGCTGCTATACCAGAAACACCACAAGTAGATGGCTTTAATAAACAGTAATTAATTTTCTCATAGTTTAGGAGGCTAGAATTCCAAATTCAGGGCACAGCTCTTGGGAAGGCTTTCTCTCTGTTGGCTCTGGAGAAAGGCCCTTGTCTCTTCAGCCTTTGTTTCCTGGTTCCTTGGAAATCTCCATGTGTCTTAGCATCTATGTACCCTATCTCTCCTCTGTTTACTTGTTTAATCTCTTTTATAACTTAAAAGAGATAGACTCAAGATACAGCCTAACCTAATCCTGCCTCATCAGCATGTTAAGACAATCTATTCCCAAAGGGGATGATAACCACTGGCATAGAGGTTAGGATTGACAACATGTATTTTTTAGAGCCACAATTCAATCCATAGCAGTCTTCCTATTTTCAAAATGACATCCTTGCCTCTCAGACTGTCTTGTGTTATATCTTTAAGAGACTAAATCTCCAGTCATCTTCTGGTTGTAAAGGGACTGTCATCCATGGTATGGCAGAAGGGTAGAAATGGGATGGAAACATGTAGATCCAACTAATTCATAAACTGACCTTCAATTAATCATTTTATTTTTAATGTCAACTTTACCCTCACTTCCCAGGATTTCCTAATGCCATCAATTTCTGAGCCTTTGGCAAATGTGAGAGTGAATATTTTGTACTTCAGCTTTCCCAACTGCAGGTTTAAGGTTCTGCTTTCTGAGGATCTTCCAAGGAAGTTACCACTCCTCCACATGTTTTCAAGCTTCCAAACTTTTATTATTATTGATTTTCTCTGCACTTTTGTCTTTGAGAATTGTGCATTTAAAAATGGTCTTTGCTTTAATTTTAGTAGGGTTCAGAAAGGGGTAACAGTATATAATGTATTCAGTCCTAGATACATACCCGGAAGTAGAGTGGATTTTCTCTGACTTTGTTTCACAAAGCAACTAGCCTTTATGGTTCTACTGATTAGGGCTCTGCAGGGGTCTCCGTTTCAGTTGCCACACTGAGTGGGTCATATGACTTCTCTTCCTTGTGGCTCTTTAAACCAAAGTCTCTGCCTGACCAACTTGAAAACCCCTCTGGTCAGCTGTGCATTGGGCACATGTCCAAGACTTTGATTTTTTTGTCCCTCTAGGGATTTCACTTCTTTCTTGGGACTACAACTTTGCATTTAAAAGGGTATCAGTTACGTTTTATTTTTGCTTTATAGCAGGGCTTTTCTCCTCTGCAGGAAAGTTGGGCAATCTACTTCTGTAGTGATATTGCCTTGGAAACCCAAGGAGGGGTCACTATGAGTTGGGTCCAACTCAATGGCACATAACAACAACAACAACAGTCCACCATGTGACTGAAGATGGAATTCTTTAAATTTTCAGTCTTTCAAGACTGGCAAAGATTACTCAAGCAGATGATGACATATTCATTCATTCATTTCATAAAAACTATTCGAAACTTTATCCTGTACTTAAGGAACACTGGTGGCACAATAGTTAAGCGCTCAGCTACCAACTGAAAGGTTGGCTGTTGAAATCCACCCATCAGCTCTGTGGGAGAAAGATCTGGTTATGTGTAATAAAGATTACAACAAAGAAAACCCTATGGGGCAGTTCTACTCTTGTCACACGTGGTCATTGTGAGTCAGAATTGACTTGATAGCACCCAACTACAACATCGGGAGCTCTGGTAGAGTAGTGCCTAAGGCATTTGACTGCTAACCAGAAGGCTGGCAGTTCAAACCCACCAGCCATTCCTCGGAAGGAAGGTTGGGCAATCTATTTCCACAGTGATACTGCCTCGGAAACCCAAGGAGGGGTAGCTATGAGTTGGGTCTGACTCATGGGCAAATAACAACAACAACAACTACTACACATCCTGTGCTTAAAGCACATGAGGATATGAGCCTATTCTACATGTACCCGAGAAGACTAGAGAACTGAACCAAACAAAGTAGCTTCGAGCAGTGTCCCTAACTGAAAACAAGGGGGTCTGCCAACCCACAAAATGCCACAGTTACATACAAAGGAGGGCAAGCCAACAGAGACTATGACAGTTAGAAGAGACTTGGTAACATGAAGGACCTTGATTATTGGAAGGAGACATTTCAATTTGCCACAAAATGAATGGGAAGTTCACGTTTTCTGAACCAGAAGCTGTTATGATCAAACAGATCAAACAGAATTTCACCAGAGAATTCTGAGGGCTTTGTGTTGACCAGTGTGACAGGGAGTAACAGAGATGACTAGAGATAAAGAAGCCAGGTAAGAACCACCCCAACAGTCCATGGAGTTACTATGGCTTCTACACTCTTTTTTTCTTTTTCTGGGAAAGCAGAGTTTGCAAAGATCTGAAACATTTCAAAAAAATATTTTAATTGTATTTTAGGGTGCCAACTTTTCGTCAATACCAGAAGACTGCTTTGAAGTTCTTGTATAGAGCGTTATCTAGAGTCATTTGTTTGCCAAACATCTCTAAGTAACAACAAAAATATTAAGTTCTTTGTAGTTAAAAAGGCTGTTCTGGATTCGGAAACTCAAAAATAGATTTATTCATAACACCATTTAATTCTGTTTTCACTCTGTGACTTCAGATATCCTGTGTTGTTCAAATCCAATTTCTTCCTGAAAATGTTTTAGATATAGAAATATCAAATAGCTTGAGCTTGTATTTTTCTTTATTTTAAATGTGAAACTTAAAAGAGGATCCCTTAAAACACCTACCTTTTTCTCCAAATATTATTAAAATACCCTTAGAAAAGTATATAATAATCCATGAAGGATTTCTAAAAAGTATAAAGTAATTAAGATATAATTCTATTTAATGAACTCATTAATGTATGTAGCCAAATATTGTGTGCCATAATCTTAAATATCCAATACAAGTAATGTTGTCCTTCCTTCCTGCTTTTGTTTTTTATTTATTCTCCTCTCTCAGAATGTTTTTTTTCACTCTCAATTTTCTTTCTAGTCGTTGGGCTTTCCTAAGCTTCTTAGGTTCATGTTCTATTTTCAAAGAGTTTCCCATTTTCCTAAAAGGCATTTTCACTTAATAATGTGGGAATGGTGGTGAGGGTAATGCATGAATTTGAACAACACAATAAACAATGAGAGTAAGAGAAGCTATTTAACTGAGAAAATCACTGAGATACCACTGCGGTGTACCTGGCATCCTCTTGCCCAGACTTGTGTTCAAATGATAAGTTTTCACTGGCCCAGGCATGCAGATACTTTATATCAAATTTTCAATTAGGAAAATGCATTTGGAGTAAACAATATTGTAAGGCATTACAAGGGATATTTGGTGAGTGAGAATTCAGGCAGCAAGGTTTATCTCTGTTTTGTCTTGTGTTGTGGTTAGCTGCCATCAAGTTGCCCTGACCCATGGTGACATCACACACAATGAAAAAAAAAGTTGCTCAGTCCTGCACTGTTCTGGTTACCTAATGCCTCTCTGACAAGAATATACCACAAATGGGATGGCCTTAACAACAGGAGTTTATTCTCTTACAGTTTGGAGGCTTTAAGTCCAAGTTCAAATGCCAGGCTCTAGGGGCTGGGTGAAAGCCCTCAATCTTGGGGTTTAGCTATACCTCCTGCTCCTGGCCCACTGAAGCTAGAGGCATTTCTTCACTCAGACAGCTGCTGGCTGCTGAGGCTGCGAAGCCCAAGGTTGACAAGTAAAAAGGCATAGTTCCAATGTTACCAAACCACACGGCAGGCCATTAACTCAAGTTCATCGTAAAAGTCCCCAGGTCAGCAGAGCGTGGCAACTGCTGAACAACAACACGGCTACATGCAGGGTCCAAGTGTGCCATAACTGAACAGGTATGGCTGAGTTTATAAGCATGCTTCAGAGACTGTTTTTTCTTTTTAGTCTCCATACCTGAAGTCCATATATCTGACACTAGGTAAATAGTGATACCTTGGATTATTTCTAGTTCTGAAAATCAGCCAGTGAAAACTTTGTGGATCATACTGGTCCTATCCTCAGCCAACCATGGGGATAGTGCCAGTGGTAGTTATGTTTGTGTGTCAACTTGGCTGGGCCTGGTTGAGTGACTGGGCAGCTGGTGGTAGTTATTCCCCATGATGAGACTGGCAATCAGCTCCATGGTGGGATCTACCACAAGCAGCTGAGTAGCTGCCTTTGGGATGTGATCTGCTTCCTCTATTTAAGGAGAAGCCTTGGGGATAGTCTCTAGCCTATGGCACCCTTGGATCCTGCATGTAACCATGTCATTGCTCAGCAGCCTGCTATGCTCTGCTGACCTTGGGACTTAAGATGGACTTCAGTTAATGGCCTGCCGTGTGGTTTGGTAACATTGGGATTGTGCCTTTTTACTTGTCAACCTTGGGGCTTCTCAGCCTCAGCAGCCAACAGCTGTCTGTCTGAGTGAAGAAACACCTCTAGCTCCAGTGGGCCAGGAGCAGAAGGCAGAGCTGGTCCCCAAGGTTGAGGGGCTTTCAGCCAGCCCCTAGAGTCTGGCACTTTGAACTTGGACTTAAAGCCTCCAAATTGTAAGAATAAACTCCTGTTTGTTAAGACCATCCCATTTGTGGTATATTTCTTGTCAGAGTGGCATTAGGTAACCAGAACACCAAACAACAAAACCTTTCCCAACCATAACCAGCAAGGCAAAGTAGCAATCTAGTCATTTATATTGATACACCCCCAAATGTGATTATCAAAATAAAAGCATGGATTATTAGGTCATCACCTACTACCAATCATTGTGTATAATTTTTGTAGATTTTAGAGCAAACTATAAATAAATCAACATACATAGAGACTTGTTCACCAGTTAATTGAAGCACTAATCACAATAGCCAAAAGGTGGAGATACAGATCCATCAACAGATGAATATATAAACAAAATGTGGTACATACATACAATGGTGTCTTTTTCAGCCATAAAGGGAAATTAAGTTCTGTTATATGCTATGACATGGATGAACCTTGAAAATATCATGCTGAGTAGAATAAGTCAGGCACGAATATTACATGATCCAACTTACATGAAATATCTAGAAGAGGCAAATGCACACTCAAAGTTTATTAGATGTTATCAGGGATTGATAGGCGGATGAGGGGAGGAGTTATTGCCTATGGAGCACTGAGTTGTTAAGGCTGATGAACCAATTTGGAAATGGGTAGTGGTCATAGTTGCATAACCTGATGAACATAATTAATGTCATTGAGTTGAACACATAAAAGTGGTTGAAATGGCAAATGTTTCGATGTCTATCAATATTTCACCACAATAGAAATTAAAAATACACTGTTGTTGTTATTGTTATGTGCCGTCAAGTCCGACCCCACTCATAGCGACCCCTCCTTGGGTTTCCAAGGCAGTATCACTATGGAAGTAGATTGCCCCATCTTCCTTCCGAGGAGTGGCTGGTGCATATGAACCGCCAGCCTTCTGGTTAGCAGTCTAGAGCCTTAGCCACTATGCTACCAGATATCTCCTCTCATTAAATTTCAACTTTTAACACTAATTACTTCTTCACCCAACCCTGCTTTTATTATTCTGTAAAGATAACTTTTTATTTTCTTAGATTGTTTCCAATGTTGAAAAGTTCTAGCTCTTCAGATTCCCAGAAACTCAGAGTTTCTTTTTCTCTATGTCAGGCATTCTGATAGCTTCTGGAATCAAAAACCCATTTACTTATACTTACTAGAGAAAGGGTTTTCCATTTCACTGCTTAGTGAATAGGCTTAGAATAGACTCTGACGTACTTTAATTGGCCAGCATGTCTTCCAGAGGAAATCTGTCTTTAAGCTTCCAGAAGTGACCTTACCCTTTCTTTTTCTTTCAGGGTTAGAAGAGGAGAGAGAAGGAAGACTATGACAAGCACTGACAACCATTCATATACTCAACCTAGCTTGCAGAGAGGTCTGGAAACAGTCAGGGCTCCGGCCACTCACTCAAACTGACTTTCTCCCCAACTCGCCCTTTGACACACCTAAGTGCAATATTTATTGAAGAGTCATTTGCATAGAATCTGCAAAACCAGCACTCTGATAGAAATATAATGTGAGCCACATATATAACTTAAATTTTTCTAGTAGCTATATTATTAAAAGGTGCTCTGGTAGCATAGTGGCTAAGACACTTGCCTGCTAACCAGACGGCTGGAGGTTCAAACCCACCAGCCACTCCTCGGAAGGAAGGTTGGGCAATCCTACTTCCGTAGTGATACTGCCTCGGAAACCCAAGGAGGGGTCGCTATGAGTCGGGGCAGACTCGACGGCACATAACAACAACAACAACATATTATTAAAGTAAAATAAATTGTAATAATACAGTTATATAATCCAATAACCTATTGCTGTTGAGTTGACTCTGATTCATGGTGATCCTGTATGTTACACAGTAGAACTGTTCTATAGGGTTTTCTTGGCAGTAATATTTATGAAAACAGATCACCAGGACTTTCTTCCATGATGCTCTTGGGTGTGTCTGAACCTCCAACCTTTCGCTTAGTAGCCATCTGCACCAACCAGGCACCTATATAACCCAATTCACTCAACATATTATCTTTTGACATAATCAATATAAAAATACGAGTGAGGTATTTCAGATTGTCTTATTTGTACTAGGCACACTTTACACTTATAACACATCTATATTCACTTAATATTTATGGGAAATGTTTAATCTGTACGATTTTTATCAAATTTGTGGATAAAAAGTATATTCCCATGCTTAAAGTGTTCCAAACATACTTAACAGTTCTCCAATAACTGAAAAACCATTTTCATTTTAATAATTGTATTCGTATTGACAAACCTGGTTCATTTTTTCAAAAATAATAGCTTGCCAGCCATCTCAGGTATGACTATTGGTATCTCCATGTCCAGAGCAAAGAAGAGAAAAGAAAATAAAAGATATATGGAAACAATTAATTCAAAGGACTAATGGACTATGAGACTATCAGCCTCTATGATGCAGAAATAGATAGTGGCTGACTACCACTATTGACGGCTCTGAAAGGGATCACATTAGAAGGTCCTGGGTAGAGCAGAAGAAAAATGTAGAACAAAACTCAAAATCATAAAAAAGACCAGGGTAACTGGTTGAATAGAGACTGGTGGAACCACTCAAACTATGGCCCTTAGTCACCCTAAGGCCTAGAGCTGAGTTCACCCTGGTGGCTCAATTTTCAGTCAAACAGCAGACAAGGCTGGAAGTTGACCAATAATACTAGAGAAGTACATAGTCCTTAGAACAATCAACCATTGGAGATCAAAAGGACAAAGTTTTTTGCCCAAGGACAAAGTTTAGAAGACAGGAAGGGCTAGGAAAGAAGGAGGAATAGAAACAAAACACAGGGAAGAAGTGCGACGAATGATATTACATTGTGGGGATTGTAATTAATTACATGAAACAAACTGTGCATGAATTTTTAAATGGAAAACTGATTTGCTCTGTATACTTTCACCCAAATTACAATAAAAGGTTAAAAAAAAAATAAAACATATTTTATTGAAAGGTACAGAGGACCTCTGTGTTCTAGTTTTGCAACTTCCTGTAAGTCTATAATTATTTCAAGATAAAAAGTTTAAAATAAACTATGACTTTATAAAAAAATAAATAATTGCTTGCTTTGACTCTCAAGCAAACAGTTTCAAAATGAAATCTGTCCAAATTAAGTAAATCTATTAACTCTTGTTTCAATTCAGTACTAACATCAAACTTGAAAGGGTGTTAATAGACTGAAAAGCAACTCTATCTACATCAAAAATGAGTCTTTCACATTTCTCTTGTAGTTTTTGTAGCCAACTTAAATAATGCTGTCAATTACAATTAAAATATTCTGCATGTTGACTGCGTGTCGGAAAATAGTTTTAAAATGTTATTATTGATTATATTGTGAAATGTTTTAATTTCAACTTAAAATCTCATTTTTGTCTAGCTAGGTTACAGATAAACTTTTCCTTCCTTAGCACTTCAAATTTAGGTTTTCTTATGCAGTGTGATTAGTAAATCACGTTGCCATTATTTGTCTTTGATTATTGACTATTTGGCAAGGATTCCTTTTCTTTAAAGAAATAGAGGTAATAGTACAGTAAATCTTTGTAAAACTCTTCCACAACTGAACCAAGAAACATTGGAATAAAGTCATGAGACCATTAAATTCACTGTCTTCTATTTCCTTCAACAATTCCATGAATTTGTAATGACTCTTTCCATTTGCATGTACATACTGAACAATTTTAAGAACTGTATCCATGACACGTTTCATCCAGTCTGCCTCAGAAAACAGACCAAAAATTTTAAAATGCACCACACACTGAAACAAAGAAATAAGGGAAACATGTGTGCCTTTAAAAAATATTATAATAAATCTGAATTTTTGACTTAGCATATCTGGAACGCCATCTGTTGTAACAGAAACTATTTTTTTCTTCATATTTAGCTGAAATTCTTTTTTGACAGGTGTAAAATACTGAAAAATATCTATGCAATGAGTCTAATATTTTATGCTATCAATGAACAATATTTCTTTGTAAATCAAGAAATATTTGGAGACAAAATGTACTCAAAGGATTGATTGGGCAATGTCTTTTATATTTCATGGCTCATCTAAAACAAAACAAAATAAAATAACTCACTGCTATTGTGTTGACTTGGAGTTATAGCAACTGTCTTCATTCGTTATCTGGTGCTGAAATATCACAAGTAAATGGCTTTAACAAACAGATATTTATTCTCTCACAGTTTAGGAGGCTGGAAATCAAAATTCAGGGTGCCAGTTCTAGGGCAAGGCTTTCACTGTCTGTTGGATCTGGGGAAGGTTCTCGTCACCTTTCAACATCTATGGGCCCAGTGTTCCTTGGAGCTCTCTATATGTCTTGGCATCAATCCTCCCCTGGGTCTAGGAGGTTCTCAGCACAGGGATTCTGGGTCTACAGGACATGGGCTGCTCCCACTTCCTCATTCTTTGTGGTACTTAGGTTCCTCTTTCTCTGTTTGCTACTCTCTCCTTTTATCTCTTGTAAGATAAAAGGTGATGAAGGCCATATTCTAGGGAAACTCCCCTTATATTGCATCAGAGCTGTGACCTGAGTAAGGGTGTTGCATCCTACCCTAATACTGCTGCATTAACATACAAAACAACCTAATCTCATTAATGTAACCTACTTCTGCCTCACTAACACATAGATAACAGAATTCAGAATATATCCCAAATGGAGGATAATTACATCAATTCACATCAATACATCACTGCCAAATTACATCATTACATAACTGCCAAACCACTGAAAATCACGGCTAACCAAACTGACACATACTTTGGGGAGGACACAATTCAATCCATGACACACCACCTCTTAGTCCCCAAAATTCATGTCCTTGCCACATGAAAACACATTTACCCTATCAATATCATCCCAAAGGTTTTTAAATGCATTTTATTGAAATATAATTTATGTACAGTGAAATACACAAAACTAAAGTGACATGGGTCAATGCATTTTTTTTTTTTTTTTTTTTGCAGTGTTCCCTCCCCTCCCCTCCCACCCTGGCAACCAACAAAGAAAGTTTTCCTCCATATATAAACCTTTCCTTGACCCTCTACAACAACGAAATAATACTATGTTTGTCCTTCTGGGACTGACTTATTTCAGTCAGCATAATGTCCTCCAAGTTCATCCATATTATGTGGTGTTTTGCAGACTCTACATTATTCTTTAGTGCGGCATAGCATTCCATTATGTGTATGTACCATAGTTTGGTCATCCACTCTTCCGCTGATGGGCACATAGGTTGTTTCCATCTTTTTGCTATTGTAAATAGTGCTGCAATGAACATGAGTGTGCCTGTATCTGTTCCTGTCCTGGCTCTCACCTCTCTAGGATATATACCTAGTAATGGGATTGTTGGGTCAAATGGTATCTCTAATTCCAGCTTTCTAAGGAATCACCATATTGCTTTCCACAGTGGTTGCATCACTTCACAGTCCCACCAGCCGTGTATGAGAGTCCCAATGTCTCCACATCCCCACCAGCATTTGTTATTTTCTGTCTTGTTGAACATTGCCATCATTGGTGGGGTGAGACAGTATATCTTATTGTTGTTTTGAATTACATCTCTCTGATGGCCAATGATTGTGAACATCTTTTCATGTATTAGCCGACCACCTGAATATCCTCCTTGGTGAAGTGTCTATTCATGTCTTCTGGCCATTTTTCAATTGGATTGTTAATTTCTTTGGTGTTGAGGCATTGGTGTTTTCTATAAATCTTAGAGATAAGTCCCTTGCCAGATATGTAATTATCAGCAAATATGAATTTTTTGCTGTAGTTTTTGTCATGTGCTTTTTCATTGTGTTGATTTCTTTGTTCAATATAATTTTCTATGCTGAGCTCATTTTGCTTGTGAATCATGTTATCACTTTCTTCATTGCTATTGTTTTAGTATTGGCTGAATATTTATGCTGGTCCTCTTTTTTATTTTGATGTGAAGGTTTATCCTTTTTCTTTGAGTATACCCTGTGATTTATAGTTTCCTTCCCAAGTGTAGAACAGTCTGTTCTATTTTGTAGTTGTCTTGATTTCCCTACCATCCAGAAGTTCTATAATGACACAGATTTTTTTCCCCTCTTTTTGGTTTGCAGTTGTCCTCATTTGTTGGTTGGTATCTCTGGTTCCCTGTTTATAGTCTTGTAGGCTTGTTTACTTTGGATACTTCCATAGCTGGGTTGGTTTCTGGGCTATATCATTATGTGTGTTAATGGTCAGTTGTTCCTGAATGTTGTTGCTTCTCTCTCCAAAGGGGTCCCTTTAGCATCTCTTGTAAAGTTGGTCTGGTTTGAACAAATTTCCTTAATTTCTGCCTATCTGTAAATATCCTAATTTCACCATCATACTTGAGGGACAGTTTTTCTGAGTAATTCTTGGTTGGAAATTTTTCCTTTAAAGGGTTTTATATATACCATCCCACTGTCTTCTCACCTGCATGGTTTCTGTTGAGAAATCTGAGCTTAGTCTTATTGGTTGCCCCTTGTAGGTAACTTTTCATTTTTCCCATGCTGCTCTCATGATTCTTTCTTTGTCTTTGGTTTTGGTGAGTTTGAGGATGATATGTCTTGGTGATTTTCTTTTTGGGTCTATCCTGTTTGGGGTTCATTGGACTTCCTGAATGGATATAGTCTCATCTTTTATCATATCACGAAAGTTCTCCTCCAACAAATCAGACAATTTTCTCAGTGGTTTTATTTTTCTCTTCCTGTTCTGGAATTCTAATGACACGTAGGTTATTCCTTTTGATGGTATCTCACATGAACCTTAGGCTTTCTTCATTTTGTTTTGATCTTTTTTCTGATTGATCCCTTTCCAATAAAGTATTCAGGTATTTGTCTTCAATGTCATTAATTCTGTCTTCCATTGCATCAATTCTACTCCTTTGCCATTTCAATGTGTTATCTATTTCTGACAATTTAG
>NW_006921600.1:19448451-19469751 GCF_000298275.1 Orycteropus afer afer | reverse complement strand
TAGTTCCTTTCAAAGCTCAGGGCTCCAGGATTATCTTCTGTATCTCTGTCAACTGGTTTTTCTTTTCTTTGTTGAAGAGGGTCTGTGTCACTTTTCTGCCTATTCCTCCATCTTACCAGAAGTCTCATCCCAAAGGTTTTTAAAGAATTCCAAGTTCAAATTCCATCCTGGAGCAAAATTCCTCATCATTTGTGAACCTGTGAAATCTAGAATACAAGTTATGTGCTTCCAAAGTATATTGGTGAAAAAGTCACAAGGCAGAAATTTCCATTACCAATAAGAGAAATTGGAGGGAAAGAAGGGAATATGGGCATCAAGCAAGTCCAAATCTCAGCAGAATAATTTACATTACCTCTCAGGGCTTGAAAATAATCCTGTGTTCTCTGAAACCATGAAGACAGGGGCCCAGCCCTCCAGACTTTGGGTGTTGGCCAAGCTCTCTGCATTCTGGGTGGAGTCCCCTCAGTCCTGGGCTTCAGCTCTGTCTTCTAGGTCCACTGGGACAGCAACTCTGCTCTCTCGGCTTTGGAAGACCCCATTCTCCTAGTTCAAATGAGTGTTACCCCACCTCCTGGGCCCTGGTAGGCCCTGTTCTTCTGTCCCTTGGGCATGGCCATCCCACCCCCTCGGCTTTGGGCAGTGGATCAGGCCCCATTTCCGTGGTACTCATGTATGTCAGCCTTACACTCTAGAACTGAGTTGATGAAGGTCTGTCTGACATTTTGAAACTGAGAAGGCTACGGTCCCATTCTTTGAAATCCCAGAGGCCATGGTCCTACCCTCTGAGACCCAGAGGTCATAGCCTTATCATTTGAGACTGAGGCAGCCCTGCTTCCTAAGTTCCTTGTCTCTTTAGCTTGTGTTTCCTGGTTCCTTGGCCTCTTGGCCCTTGGGTGTCTTGGGCCACTTGGGTGAGTCTGGCCTCTGCCCTGCTCAGGTAAGTGTTACAAAGCTCTTTAGCTCAACTAAATGCCTTGAGGCACCTCACTCCACCAGTAGGCCTAGGTCCAAACATACTCAGTTCTCTCATTCCATGGTTTACACAAACCAGCCACTCTTTGAAAGGAAGATGGGGCAATCTTCTTCCGTAATGATACTGCCTTGGAAACTCAAGGAGGGGTTGCTCTGAGTTGGGTCTGACGCAATGACACATAACTACAACAACAATAACTCATCAGCACTCCACTCCACCAGCAAACCTCATGCCCACAGGCACTCAGCTCTTGCTCCATGGATTGGCTTCTGTGTATTCCCACTGGTCACCGGGTTCTGCTGCCACTATTTCTCTGGCCTTGTTTCTTGCTATTTGAGTTGTCTCCAGTGTTACAGCTCTCCTCACTTTCTTCTGAGCCCTCACCAGAATTGCCTTTGATGTTCATAATTTCACCAACTGTCTCTTCAAGACAATCTGGGCTTTTACAGTGAGGCACCTTAAAACAGCTTCTACAACCATGTGAACCATTTCCTTGAGATAAATATCTATCTCTATGTATGTATTTATGCTTCACTGGTTTTGCTTCTCTATAAAACCCAGACTAAGGCAATGACCCTATAGAATAGAGTAGCATTACCCCATAGGGTTTTCCAAGGCTATAATCTTTACTGAAGCAGACTACCACATCTTTATCTTGTGGAGTGGTTGGTGCATTTGAACTGCAAAGCTTTTGGTTAGTAGCTGAGTGCTTAATAATTGTGCCACCAGGTCTTCTAAAGCTAAGAAAAAAAAAACCTTACAATTTCAGATTTTCAATCAATTGATCTTTGATATTGTTAGAAAGGTTTTGTATAAGCAATTTGGTGACTTAATTGAATTTTTTTTTTTTTTTTACTTTTTGTAAAGTGTCTTTTTTAGTCTTCATAATTTTCTAAAAAATTTCTATAACTGAAATAATAGTATTTGTACTATCTCTCCATCTAAGAGTGTGTGTGTGCATGCAAGAATCAAAGCTATTTTATAGCTTATGAAAGGTATAAGCTCAAGTCTTATGCAAAATCTTAAAAAAAAATTAGACATTTAATTCTCATTTTAAGTGACTAATTACACTAATTCCTTTTTTTTTTTTTTTACTTTTGATCACTGACAGGATATTATTATTATTATTTTAAAATCAAATTTACCATATATCTGGTGAGAATATATCTTAATATTGTATAATTTATTATCTTAAAAAATTTCATATAACAATTAGCTTCTTCATTTTGTTCCACGTCAGAAATTTTCAACTGTCATTTATTGTGGAATTTATGACATGCCTTCATCTAATCTCTCTATTTGTTTCCCATTATAGTACTAGCTTTGGCACCTCCACTCGATTATGCTTCAGTAGTATGCTTTCATTTTAAATTTAGAAAGTTGTCCATACTTATTTTTCTTAAGTAGAAAAATAATCTAGTGGTGGTGCAATGGTTCAGCCATTCAAAACCACCAGTGACTCTGCAAGAGAAAGACAAGGCAGTCTGCTTCTGTAGAGATTACAGCTTTGGAAACCGCGTGGGGCAATTCTATTCTGGCTTATGGTGCTGCTATGAGTAGGAATTGACTGGACAGCAACACGTCTATTATAATTAAAATAGTAATATGTATTTAAATTTAATTACCAATTGTGATTTATTTAGGTATCATTGTCACTTGTGCAGTCTGTATAAATATTCAAACAAACACAGAATACGTTACGACTATTGGAGTTCTTGGGTGGTGCAAATTGTTAAGTGCTCAGCTACTAACTAAAAGGCTGACAGTTCAAATCTACCCAGAGGCACCTTGGAAAAGAGTCTGAGAGATCTATTTGAGAAATAGCAAAGCCTTGAAAACCCTATAGAGCATAGTTCTACTTTGAAATATATGGGGTTACCATGAGTCACAACCATTTGATGGCAACTGTTTTTTTCAATGTATTAATTAGACCTGATATACTCCAGCTGAATGTAAATCTGTTTCATAAAGAGCTCTTGACACCATTTCCTTAAATGTTTCATTCTGTTGTATATAGGGTCACTATGAGTTGGAGCTGACTTGATGGTACCTAACAACAATAATGCATAAAGATCAAGACCCTAGGCATTAGTAAACTGAAATTGACTGGGTTTGGACATTTTGAATGAGATGACCATATGATCTACTATGACAGGAATGACAAATTGAAGAATGGCATGGCATTCATCACCACAAGAATGTATGAAGATTTATCCTGAAGTACAATGCTGTCAGTGACAGGACAATAACCAAACGACTATGAGGAAGAATAGTTAATACTAATATTATTCAAATTTATGCACCAACCACCAAAGCCAAAGATGAGGAAACTTAAGATTTCTACCAACTTCTGTGCTCTGAAATTGACTGAACATGCAATCAAGATGCATTGATTATTGGTGGTGATTGGAATGCAAAAATTGGAAACAAAGAGGAAATCACTGGTAGTTGCAAAATATGGCCATGGTGATAGAAATAATGCTGGAGATCACATGATAGAATTTTGGAAGACAAATGACTTATTCATCACAGATACCTTTTTTTCAACAACACAAACAGCAGCTATACATGTGGACTTCACCAGATGGAGTACACAGGAATCAAATTGACTATATCTGTGGCAAGATGCGATGAAAAAGCTCAATATCTTCAGCCAAAACAAGGCCAGGAGCTGATTGTGGAAGAGACCATCAGCTGAAACTGAAGAAAATTAAAACAAGTCCATGAGAGCCAGAATATGACCTTCAATATATCCCTCCTGATTTTAGAGACCATCTAAAGAATAAATTTGATGCATTGAACACCAGTGACCAAAAACCAGAGGAACTGTGGGATGACAACAAGAACATCATCCATGAAGAAAGCAAAAGGTCAGTCATTAAAAAGTCAGGAAAGGAAGAAAAGGCCAAAATGGATGTCTGAAGAGACTCTGAAACTTGCCCTTGAATGGAGAATATTTAAAACAGATGGAAGAAATGACAGGATAAAAGAGATGAACAGAAGATTTCAAAGAGCAGCTTGAGAAGACAAAGTTAGTCATTATAATGAAATGTGCAAAGACCTGGAGTTAGAAAACCAAGAGGGAAGAACACGCTCGGCATTTCTCAAGCTGAAAGAACTGAAGAAAAAATTTAAGCCTCGAATTGCAATACTGAAAGATTCCATGGGCAATATGTTGAATGATGCAGGAAACATCAAAAGAAGATGGAAGGAATACACAGAGTCACTATACCAAAAATAATTGGTAGATGATCATCCATTTCAGGAGGTGGCATACAAGCAAGAATCAATGGTATTGAAGGAAGAAGTCAAAGCTGCACTGAAGGAATTGGCAAAAAACAAGCCTCCATGAATTGATGGAATACCCATTGAGATGTTTTAACAAACGGATGTGTGTTAGAGGCACTTACTCGGCTATGACAAGAGATCTGGAAGACAGCTACCTGGCCAACTGACTGATAAAGATCCATATTTGTACCCATTCCAAAGAAAGATGATCCCATAGAATTGGAAATTATTGAACAATATCATTGATATCACATACAAGTATAACCTTACTGAAGATAATTAAAAAATGACTGCAGCAGTATATTGACGGAGAACTTCAAGAAATGCAAGCTGGATTCAGAAGGGGACATGGAGTGAGGGATATCATAGCTGATGTCAGATGGATCTTGGCTCAAAGCAAAGAATACCAGAAAGAAGTTTACTTATGTTTTATTGACTATGCAAAGGCATTTGATTTTGTGGACCATAACAAATTACGGATAACATTGAGAAGAATGGGAATCCCAGAACACTTTATTGTACTCATGAGGAACTGTCCATAGACCAGGAGGCTGTTGTTCGAACACAAGCGGAAAATGCATGGTTTATAATCGGGAAAGAAGTATGTCAGAGTTGTATTCTTTCACCATACTTATTCAATCTGTATGCTGAGCAAATAATTTGAGAAGCTGGATTGGAGGAAGGCTCATTAACAACCTGAGGTACACAGACAACATAACTTTGCTTGCTGAAAGTGAGGATGACTTGGAGCACTTACTGATGAAGATTAAAGACTGCAGTCTGCAGTTTGGATTACACCTCAATATAAAGAAAACAAAAATCCTCACAATTGGACCAATAAGCAGCATCACGATAGATGCAGAAAAGACTTAAGTTGTCAAAGACTTCATATTATTTGGTTCTACAATCAGTGCCAATAGAAGCAGCAGTCAAGGCATCAAAAGATGTACTGCACTGGGCAAATGTGTTGCAAAAGACCTCTTTCAACTGCTGAAGAGCAAAGATATCTCCTTGAAGACTAAGATGTGTCTAACCCAAACTATGGTATTTTCAATCACTTCACCTCATATGCATGTAAGAGCTGGACAGTGAATAAGGAAGATCAAAGAAGAGTTGATGCTTTTGAGTTGTGGTGTTTGTAAAGAATGATGAAAGTACCATGTACCTAAAGAACTAACAAATCTGTCCTGGAACAAGTGCAGCCAGAATGCTCCTTGGAAGTGAGAATGGCCAGACTTCATCTCACCTACTTTGGTCATGTTGTCAGAAAGGACCATTCTCTGGAGAAGGATGTCACCCTTGGTAAAGTGGAGGGTCAACAAAAAAGGAGAAGCCTTCAACAAGATGGATTGACATAGTGGCTGCAGCAAGGGGCTCAGGTTTAGTAGGGATTGTGAGGCTGGCACAAGACTGGGCAGTGTTTCATTCTGTTGTACATAATGTCACTATGATTCGGAGACTACTTGATGGCACATAACAACAACAACAACAACAACAAGTGAATATTTAAAAATACATATGAATAGATATTTTTAAAATATGATTGATCTATTATTAATTGTGACTCCTGTAAGTATGTAATGAAAAGACAATGTAAAATAAGAAAAACAAATCACTTTCAGATAGAGCTTCTACACTTTCCCTATCTTTAGTATATACTATGTTAAGTAAGATGTTCTGTGTAAGATATTTAACACAATGCCTGTAGCATAATCAGTGACACACTCATTTGTTTTTCCCTATGTTATCTGATTGATGATGCTTGAGCCAAAAGAGGGTGCTATTGTCCATTTGTTTCTGGAAGTGGTGGTGGTGCAGGGACAAGGGTGTTGGTTGAGAGCTGAGGCTGAGTTTCTAAGGTAGTAGATGCCCCCATCACTATGACGCTTCTCAAACCATGACTCCATCACTTGACTCCTAGGATATGGAGCTTTCTTACCCATAGAGTCATCCTCTCAAACTCTATCTCCTCATAAGTCCCCTCCTCTCTCATTACATGTCCAGGGAAGTTGGTCAATGAGTGGAGGGACTCCCCAAGAGTGAGTTTATTGTTGCTGTTGTTATGTGCTGTCAAGTCATCTCCAACTCATAGTGACCTTATGCACAACAGAATGCAACACTGCCCAGTCCTGTGCCAGCCCTACTATCCTTACTATACCTGAACCCATTGCTGTAACCACCATGTCTATCCATCTCATTGAGGGCATTCACCTCTTTCATTGATCCTCCACTTTACCAAGCATGACATTCTTCTCCAGAGAATGGTCTCTTCTGACAACATGACCAAAGTAGGTGAGATGAAGTCTGGCCATTCTCACTTCCAAGGAGCATTCCAGCTGCACTCCTTCCAGGAGAGACCTGTTAGTTCTTTTAGCAGTCCATGGTACTTTCAGAATTCTTCACTAGACCACAACTCTTCTTTGGTCTTCCTTATTCATTGTCCAGCTCTCACATGCATATGAAGTGATTGAAAATACGATGGCTTGGGTTAGATGCATCCTAGTCTTCACGAAGATATCTTTTCTCTCCAGTGCTTGAAAGAGGTCCTTTGCAGCATATTTGCCCAATGCAATATGTCTTTTGATGTCTTGACTGCTGCTTCGATTGGTATTGATTGTAGAACCAAGTAATATGAAGTCTTTGACAACTTCAATCTTTTCTCCATCTATTATGATGCTGCTTATTGGTCCAGTTGTAAGCAGTTTTGTTTCCTTTATGTTGAGGTTTAATCCATACTGTAGACTGTACTCTTTAACTTTCATCAGTAAGTGCTCTAAGTCATCCTCACTTTCAGCAAGCAAAATTGTGTTGTCTGCATATCACACATTGTTCATAAGCCTTCCTCCAATCCTGATGCCATGTTCTTCTTCATACAGTCCAGCTTCTTGGCTTATTTGTTTAGCACAGAAGTCGAATAAGTATGGTGAAAGGATACAACCCTGACATACTATACTCTCTTCCTGATTTTGAACCATGCAGTATCCCCTTGTTGTGTTCGAATGACAGCCTCCTGGTCTATGGACAGGTTCCTCATGAGTACAATTAAGTGTTCAGGAATTCCCATTCTTCTCAAAGTTATCCATAATTTGTTATGAGCCACATAATCGAATGCCTTTGCATAGTCAATAAAACACAAATGAACATCTTTCTGGTATTCTGTGCTTTGAGCCAAGATCCATCTGACACCAGCTATGATATCCCTTGCTCCACATCCCCTTCTGAATCCAGCTTGCATTTCTGGAAGTTCTCCATCAATATACTGCTGTAACCATTTCTGAATTATCTTCAGTAAGATTTACTTGCATGTGATATCAATGATATTGTTTGATAATTTCTACATTCTGTGGGATTACCTCTCTTTGGAATGGGTATAAATATGGCTCTCTTCCAGTCAGTTGGCCAGGTAGCTGTCTTCCAGATCTCTTGGCATAGCCAACTGAGTGCCTTCAGTGGGGCATCTGTTTGTTGAAACATCCCAATGGATATTTCGTCAATTCCCGGAGACTTGTTTTTTGCCAATTCCTTCAGTGCAGCTTCAACTTCTTCCTTCAACACCATTGGTTCTTGCTCATATGCCACCTCTTGAAATGGATGATCATCTACCAATTATTTTTGGTATAGTGACTCTGTGTATTCCTTTCTTTTGATGTTTCCCGCATCGTTCAACATATTGCCCACGGAATCTTCCAGTATTGCAGTTCTAGGCTTAAATTTGTTCCTCACCTCTTTCATCTTGGAAAATGCCAAGCATGTTCTTCCCTTTTGATTTTCTAAATCTAGGTCTTTGCACATTTCATTATAATAACTAACTTTGCCTTCTCGAGCTGCTCTTTGAAATCTTCTGTTCATCTCTTTTATCCTGTTGATTCTTCCATTTGCTTTAGCTACTCTCCATTCAAGGGCAAGTTTCAGAGTCTCCTCTGACATCCACTTTTGTCTTTTCTTCCTTTCCTGTCTTTTTAATGACTGACCTTTTGCTTTCTTCATGGATGATGGTCTTGATGTCATCCCACAGTTCCTCTGGTTTTTGGTCACTGGTGTTCAATGCATCAAATCTATTCTTTAGATGGTCTCTGAAATCAGGAGGGATATATTGAAGGTCATATTCTGGTTCTCATGGACTTGTTTTAATTTTCTTCATTTTCAACTTGAACTTGCATATGAGCAGTTGATGCTCTGTTCCACAATCAGCTCCTGGCCTTGTTTTGGCTGAAAATATTGAGCTTCTCTATCACCTCTTGCCACAGATGTAGTCCGTCTGATTCCTGTGTACTCCATCTGGAAAAGTCCGCGTATATAGCTGCCATTTGTATTGTTGAAAAATGGTATCTGCAATGAATAGATTGTTGGTCTTGCAAAATTCTATCATATGATCTCCAGCATTATTTCTATCACCAAGACCATATTTTCCAACTACTGGTGACTCTTGTTTGTTACTACCTTTTGCATTCCAATCACCAGTTATAATTAACACATCTTGATTTTATGTTCGATCGATTTCAGACTGCAGAAGTTGGTAAAAATCTTCAATTTCCTCAACTTTGGCTTTGGTGGTTGGTGAGTAAATTTGAGTAACAGGAATATTAACTGGTCTTCCTTGTAGGTGTATTGATATTATCCTGTCACTGATAGCAGAGTGAGTTTTTAGGGGATTATTTTTGTTATCTAGTGCTGCTATAATAGAAATACCACAAGTGGGTGGCTTTAACAAACAAATTTATTTCTCACAGTTTGGGAAGCTAGAAGGACAAATTCTAGGCTAAATGAGATTATAACCACAGGCAACACATATTTTGCAGGGGAAAATTTTAATTCATAACAGAGTCAGTAGTCTATGGTTTCATTCAGCTCTTGTTTTAGAAGCAAGGAAGAGGTGTTCTCCTCGTATCCTGCTCCTTATTTATCCTGGGATACACAAGGTGGCTGCATGGCTTTATTTCCCTGGTCCCATGGTGCAGAGATGTGAGACCCTTTCTCAGGTCCCAGCTGCTGCTACCCTGGCCAATGGTAACTGCTAAAGGTTTTTCATAAGCTCTAGATTTTTGAGCAGAAACTTAAATATCTATACAGTGGTTTGCTCATATTTGCTTATAATAGTAACGTGGTATTTTTGTCATTGTTGGTGCTGTTAAATTGAATGAATTATTTCATTTTTTTCTTTTATAATTTGAAAATTTACTGCTTCCTACTTCAGAAAGGAGGAGCTCTGGTGGTGCAGTGCCTAAAGCATTTCACTGCTTCAAACCCACCAGCCATTCCTTGGAAAGAAGATTGGGCAATATACTTCTGTAGTGATACCGCCTTGGAAACCCAAGGAAGGGTTGCTGTGAGTTAGATCCAACTCTATGGCAGTGAGCTGCTGTTGTTACTTTAGAAAGGGAGCTCTTGTGGTGTAGTGCCTTAAATTTGACTGCTAACCAGAAAGCTGGCAGTTCAAACCCACCAGCCACTCCTCAGAAGGAAGATTGGGCAATCAACTTCTGCAGAGATACTGCCTCGGAAACCCAAGGAGGGGTTGTTGTGAGTCAGAACCTACTCGAGGGCAGCAAGTTTAGTTTAGTTTTGGTACTTCAGAAAGGAATTGAGATTAAAACATAATTTGAGGTAAAATAATTAAAAATAAAGCCCTTCAAAGCACATTTGAAGGGCATAAGACGACTAGGCAATTAGGCACTTAAACTGAATATGGGCACAGTTGGGCAATGAACTGCCTATAAGCTTTCTGGCAGCTAAAGCACATGGCTACAGGCATCAGATTGCATAGTTTCCACTTCCTGACAACAAGGAAGATAAAATTCAGCTAGACAACACATGTAGAAATTGATTGTATGAGCTTTTAAACAAGAGGAATTGAACACATGAAAAATATCTAACCCTGGCTTTATGGGACACAGAAGAGTTATTCAGATAGATGGTTGTCATATTGTTTTTAAATAAGGCAGATGCCCTCACATACTAACCTGCTACTTGCTAAAGCCTTTATATAAGGCTTAAAGAATGTGATGTGAGTTTCAATCAAGGTCTAAAAATACATGATTAGAACTTTGAGCATCTCTGATGGGCAGTTTACATGCTTTGAGTCTCTCAGATATCGGATGCCTAAACAATTACTGTATAGGTGCTATTTTTACTGTTGTTGTTGTGAGATGTCCAGTGGATTCTCACTTATACCAGCCCTATATGACAGGGTAGAACTGCCCCCAAAGGGTTTCCAAGACTGTAATCTTTACAAAACAGATCACCAGGTCTTTTTCTATCACAGTTGTAAGTTCAAACTGAGAACCTTTCCGTGAGCCGGTGAGTGCTTAACCATTGTACCATGAGGGTTCCTTGTATAGGTGCTAAATATCTATAAATAATGACTAAACAGTATAGATTTTTCTGAGATATTCATTCAAATGAGAGCTATAACCTTTATACACAAGATGGGAAGGAAATGATATGTCATTCTGCTTTGGAATATTAAGAACTGGACTTGCCTTCCTGCCCAGACAAGCAACCACTTCAGGAGAGACATGAGCCCCAGAGGTTGGGGCTGGGAGCAGAACTGAAACAAACAAACAAACAAACAAAATCCACTGCCATAGAGTCCATTCCCACTCATGGTGACCCCTATTGGGTTTCTGAGGCAGTATCTCTATGGAAGTAGATTGCCCCATCTTCCTTCCAGGAAGTGGCTGGTAGGTTTGAACTAGGAGTGACAAAAGGCTGGAGGAGAACTTAGTGATAAAAACCAAAAAACACGCCTGTTGACATAAAATTGATTTCAATTCACAGTGACCCTGTAGAACAGAGTAGAACTGCCTACAGGATTTCCAAGGTTGTAAATCTCTACAGAAGCAGGTTGCCACATCTTCTTCCCATGGAGCTGCAGATGAGTTCAAACCATTGACCTTTTGGTTGGCAGCCAAGCACTTCTACCACTGCACCACCAGGGCTCCTAGCAGAAGTAATAGACATTTAAATTATGTGCTAAATAACAAGTCTATGACAGAAATATTATTATTTTCTATATTCTTCAGATGAGGAGTCTAAGGCTCAGAGAAATAAACGTAGCAGCACAAGGTTTTATACAAAGAAGCGGCACTCACTGCAGAGACTTTGCTTACCTGTACCATACTAGAGTTTGGAAAAACATGACTTTAGCCTTACAAGTCACTAGGCTGCATGTTATCACCTGTGTACACCTTCTCAGAGAACCCCTCTACTATTCTGTACTTGTTTCTGAACAAGACATCTACTGAGAATCACAACTAAGTAATAATGTATAAAAGCAACTTAAATGTTGCAGTGATTCCATTTAACCAGTTGAAGATTGTATAAAATTGCTCTTTAAAATTTTGATGACTGCTCATTTATTTCTATGATTTAATGTAGTGTGATTAACATTAATTAATGTTCCTTCCAGCAGCAGCTAAACTACAAACTAAATTGTTCTTGAAGACTTTTCCTCCTCAAAGGCTAAAACAATTCCACCAGTTCCAAGGAGGAGGTTAGCTTTCCTGTTTCCTATGGCAATGGAACATGCACCTAATTTTCCTAGTATTGTAAATAAAAATAAAAAAAGAGCAGTGTTAGGACATAGCCCTGTTTGATGTCATTTAAAATAGGTATTGCATCTACAATGAGAATTTTAAGTATTTTAACAGTGGTGTTTTCCTACAGGACTAAAGAGGTAAGGCTAGCCTGAAGTCTGCATGACATGTTAAATGACTTTGAGTTGCCCTGTTGTCCTTGATGATTTCACAATGTAGAGGAAAACTAAATCTTTAATAGAGCTCTGTTCTTATATGAAACACTCTTTAGTGGTAACAGTAGAAATAGAGAAGTAGATTTATACATGTGGTCAAATTACTGGACTTCTAGGATTTGTGGGCTAGGGAAAGAGTCAAATTTGACAGGGATTTTAAGTTTCTGTAACTCAGACAATGGTGCTACCATCGGTAGAAGTTAGAATGTTAGGAACCAGGTAGGTTGGGGTAGTAGAGGGACAGGGACTATAGGGTTTAGTTTTTAGACAAGCTAGAAAATCTGTATGAAGTTTGTGGTGTGATGGGTCACTTTTATAAGGGCATTTTAGCCATGGTTTTGTAACTCCCACCAAAGATTGGGTGGAACTATGCAACTTATCTGCTTGTCACCCACCAAGGGGATTGGATAGCTTGCTGATAATGCAAATAAAGTGCATGACATCCTTGTAGAGGTGGGACCATGCAAATAGATGTAAGAAACCCTACAGTCTTAAAACAAGACATTCCAGAGGTGGATGGGTATCCACTGTCACCAAGAAGAAAAGATAGGAGTGCAGCATGTCCTTTGAACCTGAGGTCCCTGAGCTGAGAACCTTCTAGACACAGGAGACAGAGAACTGTGACAATGGAGCCAGTGAGAGATGGTGAGCAGTAGCAGCAGAGAAACCAGCATGAGAGGGTGCAGTCAGCTTCCCTGTCCATGGAATAAGGTGACTGCAGTGGGTATGCTGACTTACAGAGAGAGCTGAGCACCTTTGGGTAAGAGGCTTCCTGGCAGAGTGAGGTGCCTCTAGGCACTTGTTAACAGAGCTAGGTGTGATGACCTACAGAGAAAGACAGCTGACAGCCTTTGGGCCAAGGCTTGCTGGTGGTGTGAGGTGCCCCTGGACAGTTTTTGGTGGAACTACAGAGCTTTGTAACATTTGCCCAAGCAGGGCAGAAGCTGGGCCAAGGGGCCAAGGGCCAGAGGGCCAGCGGGCCAGAGGGCTAGAGAGAGGTCTGCCTGTGTGATGGCTGAAAACAGGCTATTCTGACTGAAGAATCATCTCCTGAGTCATTTCTGATTGTAACCTGTTACTTCCTTAATAAACCCCATAACTATGAGTATGGTCTGTGAGTTCTGTGTAGCCATTGCAATGAATTACCAAATCCAGCAGAGGAGTAGAGAGTGCCATAGGAGGGATGGTTGGTGTCAGAACTGGTAAAAAGTTTGGGGAGTAGGTATGTTTGACATCTACCTCATAGGAATCAGCCGTGGGCTGATCTGATGGTGATTTTTTTCTCCCCACCATGAAGTTAAAGGAGGTCAGATGCTTCTACCACACCATTTTTACAAAGAAGAATGGCTCAGCACAGTGAAAACACTGTTCAAAACTAACAAATAGCAAAAAGACAAATATTATGATCACATATAATATGAAGTAAATATATAGAAACCAAAAATTAGTAAGTGTCATGGATTGTATTGTGCCCCCCCCCCCAAAAAAAATATGTGGCAACTTGGCTATGCCATGATTGCCAGGATTGTGTGATAATTTACCATTTTGTCATGTTCTGTAAATCCTAACCTCTGCCTGTGGTTAATGAGGCAGAATCAGGTTATGGTAAAGAGGATTAGGTTATGTTTGTTCTGGTAATGAGGCAGGAGTAGGGTGGGATGCAACACCCTTAAGTCACTACCCTTACTCAGGTCATAGCCCTGAAAAAAAGGGAGTTTCCCTAGGGTGTCGCCTGCATCACCTTTTATCTTACAAGAGATAAAAGGAGAGAGGAGTGAGCAAGAAAGAAGGACCTCCTAACACCAAGAAAGAAGAGCTGGGAGTAGAACTCATCCTTTGGACCGGGGTCCCTGTGCCGAGAACCTCCTAGGCCCAGGGTAAGACTGATGCCAAGACACATGGAGATACCCAAGGAATGCTGGGCCCACAAATGTTGAAAGGAGACAACGTCCTTCTCCCAGAGCCAACAGAGAGAGAAAGCCTTCCCTTGAGCTGGCACCCTGAATTTGGACTTCTAGCCTCTTAAACTGTGAGAGAATAAAGTGCTGTTTCTTAAGCCATCCACCTGTGGTATGACTGTTATAGCAGCACTAGGGGTGGGAGGGAAGGGGAAAGGGGGACATAGTTCAGGAGGCATTCCCAAAACCAAACTCTCTGCCATTGAGTCAATTTTAATTCATAGCCACACCCATTGGGTTTCTGAGGCCGGAAATCTTTATGGAAGTAGATTGCCCCATCTTCCTTCTGCAGAGAAGCTGGTGGATTTGAACCACTGACTGTCTGGTTAGCAGCCTAATGCCTTTGGATTTATGTTAATGGTGGAAAAGACAGCAAGAATGGTCACACAATTTGAAGAATATAATCAATGTCACTGAATTATACATGTTGAAATGGCGTATGTTTTCTTTTATTTCCACTACAAATTAAAAAACAAAACAAAACTAACAATCAGGTGCAATTTCCTTTATTTGGAACCTGGGCATTTCATTATCATAGATGGTATCATTATTCCCCATAAGTACTAACACAATGCAAAGGGTTCCTCAATGATCTGATAAAGGTCTGGAAGAGGCAAGAGACTTGTAGGAACTAAAACGGCCATCTTTTAGCCTGATGTAATTTACAAAACCAACACCAGCTCATCCATCTATCTATTCTTCCGTCCCTTCAAATGTATTCATTCAGTCGCCTATTCAACTAACATATGTTTCTATGAGCCAGGCACTCAGGAACTGTGCTAGGTCCTGGGCATGAAATGGTTCACAACACAAGGAGCTTACAGTCTTATTGGAGAGAGAATGAGAAAAGAGACAATCACACCAGAGTGAGTAAGCAGTGACAGAGATAGTAAAGGGCACTCTGTGCACACATAAAAGCACCAGCCTCTATCTCAGCCTCAGTGAGGCAGAGAAAAGTGCCTGGAAGAAGTGATGTGCAGACCTGAAAGAGGGGGAGATTCAGGGAATTGGTGAGGCAGGGACCCTTCCAGGTGGAGGTGTGGATAGGTCAGCATGATTGGCACACAGTTGGGTTTGGTGAGAGTTGAGAATGGAGAGGTAAATGGGGCCAGATCATGAAGGACCTTGTAAACCTTGCTCAAGAGTTTGGACTTGATTCTAAGAGCAGTGTGGAGCTAGCTAAAGAAGGATGTATGTTTTTAGAAAGATTTAACTGGTAGAAGCAGGAAAAATGGATTGAGTCTGAAGTAGAGCTTCAAGGAGTACTCAGTTGTTTTCTGACTGTCTGGGGTGGAGAGCCACATGTAGTTCATACCTCAGTGGAGATTATCTGGGAAAATCGGAATCAAGGGTTACAAAAGGTTTGATCCAAGCACCATTTGGCATTCTACGTTCTGAGTCTCTACTTTTCACTACACTTTACCAGTTCTTTGGGAGCTCTGGTAGCATAGTGCCTAAGGCACTTGACTGCTCACCAGAAGGCTGGCGGTTCAAACCCACCAGCCACTCCTCGGAAGGAAGGTTGGGCAATCCTACTTCCGTAGTGATACTGCCTCGGAAACCCAAGGAGGGGTCGCTATGAGTCGGGCTGACTCGACGGCAAACAACAACAACAACAACAACATCAACAAACAGCAACCACCTCCATTTTGTACCAGGCATGGTTGATTAAGAAACTCACCTCACAACATTCACCTTGTAACAATCCTGAGAGATAGGTATTACTGTTACCATCTCCATTTTACAGATAACCAAACTAACAATGCTACACACTGCGGTAGAGTCAGATCTGACTCATAGCGATTCCTCCTTGAGTTTCTGCGGCAGTATCACTACGGAAGTAGATTTCCCAACCTTCCTTCCGAGGAGTGGCTGGTGGGTTTGAACCACCAGCCTTCTAGTTAGCAGTCAAATACCTTAGGCATTATGCTACCAGAGCTCCTGATAAGCAAACTAGAGCTCATGAAATCTGAGTATCTTGTACCAGGTGGTACAGGTTATAAGCGAGAGAGGAAAGATTTGAACTCTGCGAGTCACACATCCATGACTACAGGAAATATGAAAATGCAGGTAGCATTCATTTTTCTAATTCTGAGGCTTTCATATCTAGGGAAAGTCCTGGAATATAGAGTCACAAGATTTTAAAGGTGGAAAAGGATCCTGGAGAGTACAGGCATACCTTGGAAATACTGCAGGTTCGGCTCCTGACCACTGCAACAAAGCGAGTATCATCATAAAGTGAGTCACACAAATTTGTTTGTTTCCCAGAGCATATAAAAGTTATGTTTACATTCTACTGAAGTCTACTAAATGTGCAGTAGCATTATGAAAAATTTGAAATATTGTGAGAATTACAAAAATATGACAGAGAAACAGGAAGTGAGCACATGGTCTTGGACAAATGGTGCTAACAGAGTTAACCTTGATACAAGGTTACCACACACCTTCAAATTGTAAAATACACAGTATCTGCAAAGCATGATAAAGTGAAGAGCAATAAAATAAGGTGTACCTGTATTAGTTAGCTCTTTTACTTTACAGCTGAGAAGATGCTTGAATTTTCAAGCATTGACTATGTATCAGCCATTTTATATACTTTCTTCCATTTAATCCTCTCTAAAACCATACCCATTAACTACTGCCATTCAGTCAATTCCAACTCATAATGACCCTAAAGGGCAGAGCAGGACTGCTCATTGGGTTGTAATCTTTACAGAAGCAGCTTTTCCTGCTGAGCAGGCTGGTGGGTTCAATCCACTGACCTTTCGGTTAGCAGTCGACCACTTAACCACTGCACCACCAGGGCTTCCTCTCTAAAACCCTGTTGTTGTTGTTGTTATGTGCCGTCAAGTCAGCCCCGACTCATAGCGACCCCTTCTTGGGTTTCCGAGGCAGTATCACTACAGAAGTAAACCCTAGGAAGTGTTTATTACTATTTCAGTTTACAGATCAAGAAACTGAGGCTCAGAGAGGTTGAATAACATGTCCAGTCTCTCAAAAATGGTAAATGGTAGAGGTGAACTTTGAACTCAAGCATGTGTCCCTTGTCAACTCTTTTTCTGCTCTGTAAATTTGCACCTAAAGCACAATTAAAAAAAAAAAAAAAAAAAGACTGTATTTTTAAAATAAAAACATTTTATTGTGGCATAATGTACATAACAAAAATTTTGCTATTTTGACCAATTTTAACTACAATTAATTGACATTAATTACATTCATTAGGTGGTGCAAATTACCACTATGCATTTCCAAAAGTTTTTTAAGCAGTAACTCCCCATTCCCTCCTGCCTCCAACCCCTGGTCAAGTAACTTGAAATCCTAAACAGGGATCTTCTCTGTAGGATGAGGTTATCTGATTTTACTTGCTGGAACTGGTTTTCAGTTTTGTTTGTTTTCAAATTTGTTTATTTCCCAATGCATACAAAAGTTATGTTTACACTGTACTGTAGTCTACTAAATGTGCAATAGCATTATGAAAAGTTTGAAATATTGTGAGAATTACAAAAATGTGTGCTTGTGAAAGTTTTTAATTCTTTCAATTCATCAAGTTTTTTTTTTTTTTCCCCTTCATATTACTAGGATTCATTTTTAAAATGTGTTTTCATTGTCAGTGGACATTGAAACAGGCAGGAAACGAAACCCTTTGTTGTTATTGTTGGGTAAATATAGCATGGTTTTTCCTTTTCTGAATCTTCTCCAAAGTACCAGGCATGGTTAAGCAACTCAACTCACGACATTCACCTCATAACAATCCTGAGAGGTAGGTATTACTCTTATTTTCTCCATTTTACAGATAAGCAAACTAGAGCTCATGAAATTTGAGTTATCTTGCACCAGGTGGCACTGGTTGTGACATCTGTATAGTTACTGTTACATGAACTTTAATACACATTCTGCTCATTTGGATGCTGTTGATAGGAGAACACATTTGATTTCATATCTTTTTGTCCCTTCTTGGGTTTGCTTATCACCCATTTCTTGTTCGATTTTTCAATATTGATTGAATTTCCATATATTGCTGCACAGTGCTGGTGCCTTTCTTTCCAGTGATTTCTTTCCACTTTTAGATGCTTCACACATCCTTTTAGCCAATAATAACCTCTCCTCCAGGACTCTGCTTTATAGTCATTTGGTTTCATTCATGTGTTTTGTTTATGTCCTCATTATATAATGTAATACGGGTTCATTTTTCCTCAGCTCTCTAAGCAATTTAGTTGGCCATTTTGGGGTTCTTTTTTTTTCATCCATTAACGATTTTAAACCCTATTCTTGGTGATGCCGAGAATTACTCTAGCATTTTTATCAATCTGCTCTTTTCATTTGTGGAAAAGACCTAATCCCTCTTGCTTTCCTCTAGGGGCTATCCTCACTAAATTTCTCATCCCTATAAGGAGCCCTGGTGGCACAATGGTTAAATGCTTGGCTGCTAAGTGAAAGGTTGGCAGCTTGAACCCACCAGCCACCCTGCAGTAGAAAGATGTGGCAGTCTGCTTCTGTAAAAATTACAGCTTTGGAAATCTTATGGGGCAGTTCTACTCTGTCCCACAGGTTTGTTATGATGCAGAATCGACTTGATGCAATGGGTTTTATGGGTATCAGGTTTCTAGATCTTCTGGCTGGGACTTTACTGCCACTGGCTCAACTGACTGCTCCAGGCATCCTACCGGTTGTTCTGGCCTAATAAAAATAGGAATTCACTTTATAAAGAACATTGGAATCCATTATCTGACTTGTATCTGACTGAAATACAGTAGGTAGGCATTATAATCTCTATTTTTATAGGTAGGAAACTAACATGTAAAGAGGTTAAGTAAATTTCCCAGAGCCATACAAAGTAAGTGGCAGATGCAGAATGCAGAACTAGAATTTCTCTTACCTTTTAAGACATAAGGTACTTCAAAAAAATAAAAAAACAAACTCACTATCATTGAGTCAGATCTGACTCATAGTGACCCCTCCTTGGGTTTCCAAGGTGGTATCACTATGGAAGTAAATTGCCCAATCTTCCTTCCAAAACATGGGAAGAACCCGAGTATAAATCAGATCAGGATGGATATATTTCTTGTCTTATATCTGAACCACATATATCTTGATTGATCTGTGTACTCAATTCTGTTTATTCATGGATTCTGTATTTACAAATTCACCTACTTGCCAAAATTTGTAACCTAAATCAATACTCGTGGCACCTTCATGGTCATTCATGAGCATGCACAGAGTGGCAAAAAATTTGGGTCATCTGATGCACATATGCAGTTGAGTTTGAAAAAGATAACATTCTACCCTATTTCAGCTCTCATACTGTACACAAGTGTCCTTTTCACTGTCTATTTAGTGTCACTTTTTTTTTTTTTTTTTGTATTTTGGTTGGTGATTTTGCTGTTTAAAATGGCTCCCAAGTGTAGTGGTGAAATGCTGTCTAGTGTTCCTAAGTGCAAGAAGGCTATGCTGTGCCTTACAGAGAAAATACATGTGCTCAATAAGCTTCATTCAGGCATGAGTTATGGTGCTTTTGGCTGTGAATTCAATGTCCATGACACATTAAAATTAATTAAATAAACTGACTTAGAAATATATATACAACAAAGTTATATATTGATAGGTTGACAAAAATGTTATGACCAGAGGCTCCCAGCAACCTATTCCTGTATATCCTCTTAGAAGCAATGGTTCAGTATTTACTAATTCAGTTTTGCACTGACTTTATAGAACACAATTACCATGAATAATGACTGTATTCATTTTGTGTTGCTGCATATTCTACTGCTGCAAATTACTCTAGATTCAGCAGCTTAAAACAACATCCATTTATTAGCTCATAGTTTTGTATGTCAGATAGGATTTAAATCTGGTATGACATGGCTGGGTTCTCTGCTCACAGTGTCACAAGGTTGAACTCAAAGGTGTTGGCCAAGTTGGGCTCTTATCTGGAGGCTATGGGGAAGAATCTGATTTCAGGCTTACTTTTGTTGTTGACAGAATCCAATTCCTTGTACTTGAAATACTGAGATCCTTGTTTCCCTGCTGATTGTCAATTGAGGAGGCTTCCAAAGGCCACCCACATTTCTTGACAAGTGAGCCCCTCCATCTATAAGCAGAAATGGCATATTGAAATCTTCTCTTGCTTTTATTACCTGACTTCCTTTTCTGCAACCAGACAGAGGAAACTCTGCTTTTAAATGGCTCACATGATGAGGTCTGGATTACCATAAACTTCTTATCTTAAAGTCAACTGTTATACAACATAATCTACTCAGTGGAGCCCCTTTGTAAGGTAAATGGTTAGTGCACTCAGATACTAACTGAAAGTTTTGTGTTTCAAGTCCACCCAGAGGCATCTTGAAAGAAAAGACTGGTAATCTACTTCCAAAATATCAACCATTAAAAACCCTATGGAGTGGGACTTCCAGTAATATGGCAAAATAGGCAGACAAGCTACACAGACCCTCTTCAACAAAGAAAAGATAAAACAATTGACAGAGATACAGAAAATAATCCTGGAGCCCTGAGCTTTGAAAGGAAGTAAACAGAAGTGGATTAGGCACCAACTAGTGGAAGAACTTGAATGAAAACAGGACCTAAGAATAGGCTCCACTTGTCAAGGATGGAAGGGACATATAGGAGGCTGATAATGGAAAAGAAGACAGGTGGTGAGTGTATAAGTGCTGCCAACTAGCAAACAGAGGAACAGAGTACCCTGCTTACTTAGATAACATCCAAAGAAAACAAAGGTCTTAGGAAAATCACTCCAACATATAATCACCAATTAAATATAAACACAAAAATGTTACAATGTCTTGGAGACAACAGAGTATCACAGTCCACACAAAGAAGAAAGATAAAGCAGGAGAAACAAGGGACCAGGACATAAACTCAAAACACATCCCCCAGGAAGCAGCAGCATTAGAAATCCCTGATAAGGAGTTCAAAATAATTATATTTAGGTAGCTTCAATGGATTGAGAGACAGAGCAAGGAAAACACTGACAAAATGGAGGAAAATACAGAGAAAACCCTAGAGCAATTGAAAGACAATACAAGAACAAAATGATAAAATAAAGGAAAAATTAGAAATGATACAAAATCTATAGATAGAAATCCAGAAGACTAATACTAAATTTTCAGAAATAGATAACACATTGAATAGGCAAAGGAGTAGAAATGAATCAATGGAAGACAGAATTAGCGAGACCGAAGGCAAATACCTCAATACATCTTTGGAAAGGGGTCAATCAGAAAAAAAAGATCAAAACAAAATGAAGAAAGCCTAAGGTTCATGTGGGATACCATCAAAAGGAATAACCTACATGTAATTGGAATTCCAGAACAGGA
>NW_006921600.1:19445437-19447471 GCF_000298275.1 Orycteropus afer afer | reverse complement strand
ATAAACACAGCACAGAAAATTATATGAAACAAAGAAATTAGCAACACCACGAAAAAGCACATAACAAAAGGACAGCAAAAAATTCATACTTGTCAATAATTACACTGCATGTCAATGGATTAAATGCACCACTCAAGAGATGGAGAGTTGGAGACTGGATAAGAAAACATAACCCATTAATACACTGTCTAAAAGAGACACACTTTAGAGAGAAAGACAAAAATAGACTAAAACTCAAAGGTTGAAAAAAGATATATCAAGCAAATGACAACCAAAACAAAGCAGAAGTGGCAATATTAAATTATGATCAAATTGACTTTAAGACAAAAACCACCACACAAGACAAGGAAGGACATTATAAAATGATTAAAAGATTGATTGAACAAGATGATATAACAATATAAATATCTATGCACCCAATGAAAGAGCCCCAAAACACATAAACCAGACTCCAACAGAATTCAAAAGACAAACAGATGACTTCACAGTCGTAGTAGGAAACTTTAATATACCACTTTCAATCACAGAGAGAACAACTGGAAAGAAACTCAATGAAGACACAGAAGAACTAAGCAATACAATCCACCAACTTGCCCTTAAAGATATTTATGGAGCACTTCCCCCAATAACAGCACAATATACATTCTTTTCCAGTACACATGGAACATTCTCCAGGATAGACCATATGTTAGTCCACAAAGCAAGCCTCAATAAATTTAAAAAACACTGAAATATTGCAAAGCATCTTCTCAGATCACAATGCTGTAAAATTAGAAATCAACAATAAGAAGATGAGCAGAAAAAGAGCAAACACATGGCAACTGAATAGCACCTTCCTTGAAAATGACTGGGTAATAGAAGAAATAAAAAATGAAATTAAAAAATTCCTTGAATCAGACCAAGGTCGTGGTGACATCTTGGCCACAGCCAGCTACCCAGAAGGAGGGAGTAGTTGGACCTGTGGGCTTGGGACAATAGTTGCTGGGGACATCAAGCTCAATTGGAATAACATACTACACAAAAACACTGTTCCACATCCTACTTTGGTGAGCAGCAACTGGGATCTTAAAAGCTTGCAAGCTGCCCTATTTAGATACAATTATGGGTTCCTCCTCATCCAGAGCAAAGAAGAATGAAGAAAACCAAAGATGCATGGAAATAATCAGTCTAAGTGACTCATCCACCATGCTCAGCCTATATGACAATGAGAACAGAAGGACTAGATGGTGCCTGGCTATCACTGTCTGGTAGTTAAATTTGTATGTCAACTTGGCTGGGCCTGGTTGAGTGGCTGGGTAGTTATTCCCCATGATGAGACTGACAATCAACTCCATGGTGGAATCTACCACAAGCAGCTGAGTAGCTGTCTTTGGGATGTGGTCTGCTTCCTGTATATAAGGAGAAGCCTTGGGGATAGTCTCTAGCTTATAGCACGCTTGGACCCTGCATGTAGCCATGCCATTGTTCAGCAGCCTGCCATGCTCTGCTGACCGTGGAACTTACAATGGACTTAAATTAATGGCCTGCTATGTGGTTTGGTAACAAACCTTTTTACTTTGTGCCTGTTTATTTGCCAATCTTGGGCTTGTCAGCCTCAGAAGCTAGTAGCTGTCTGAGTGAAGAAATGCCTCTAGCTCCAGTGGGCCAGGAGTAGGAAACAGCTGGACCTCAACATTGAGGGGCTTTCACCCAGCCCCTAGAGCCTCGCATTTTGAACTTGGACTTAAAGTCCCCGAAGTGTGGGAGAATAA
Source organism: Orycteropus afer afer (assembly GCF_000298275.1). NCBI lineage: Eukaryota > Metazoa > Chordata > Mammalia > Tubulidentata > Orycteropodidae > Orycteropus > Orycteropus afer. The sequence continues at coordinate 19,445,720 of NW_006921600.1, read as the reverse complement.
ACTCCTGTTTGTTCAAGCCATCCCATTTGTGGTATATTCATGTCAGAGTAGCATTAGGTAACCAGAAAACACTGTCAATCATTCAGAGGGGGATCTATGCAAGATATGCTGGACAGAGTGGAGTGGACAACAGTGTAGAACAAAACTCAAAATCACTTAAAAAAAAAAAAAAAAAACCAAGTCTGCTGGTGTGATAGAGCCTGATGGAACCCCTGAGACTATGGCCCCTAGCTGCCCTTTAGGTCTGGAATTGAACCCACTCCTGTGACCTCCAGCCAAAAAA
>NW_006921600.1:19444073-19445147 GCF_000298275.1 Orycteropus afer afer | reverse complement strand
GGATCTGACTCATAGCGACCCCTCCTTGGGTTTCCGAGGTGGTATCACTACAGAAGTAGATTGCCCAACCTTCCTTCCAAGGAGTAGCTTGGAAGTGGGTTTGAACAGCCAGTCTTCTGGTTAGCAGTTAAATGCCTTAGGCACTATGCCACCAGACCTCCTACTAAAATCTTTTGGACACAGCAAAAGCAGTGATAGGAGGCCAATTTATAGCAATAAATACACATATCAAAAAAGAAGAAGGAGAGCCACTGGGGACTTCCGGTAAGATGGAGGAATAGGCAGACAAGTGACAGAGACTCTCTTCAACAAAGAAAAGAAAAACCAGTTAACAGAGATATAGAAAATAATCCTGAAGCCCTGAGCTTTGAAAAGAACTATATAGAAGTGGATTAGGCACCAACTAGTGGGAAAACCTGAACAAAAACAGTGAGTACAAAGATGGTCAGAGCTGCGGACTGTCAGCTGCTCTGACAGGACCAACAGCCTGAATATTTCCAAGTGGTATTAGGACCTGAGAATTGACCTCAAGATCAGCCCTGGTCACCAAGGGCTGCAGGGACGAACGTGCTGGTGACCTATGACTAGGAGGGGAAACAGCAAGGAGGCAGACAAGCTGAGCTGTTGACTTTTCCCTGTCCGGATGGTGCAGCCATTTTGATTTTTTACATGTGGCAGCCATTTTGGGTATTTAAAGTGATCAAGAGAGCAGTCATTTTGAATGTTTACAAATGGCAACCATTTTGGATTTTAAAGTGATAGCTTTCTCATTCGGATTCCAGGCACCTAAGAATAGGCTCTGTTTGTCAAGGTTGGCAGGGACATACAAGAGGCTGACAACAGGAAAGGAGACAGGTGGTGGGTGTATAAGTGCTGTCAACTAGTGAATGCAGGGGAATAGCACAGTACCCTGCTTGCATAGATAACATACAAACAAAACAAAGAAAACGAAAATTGTGGGCAAGTCACTCCAACATACAATCCCCAATTAAATATAAATGCAAAAAAACATCATAATGGCTCGGAGACAACAGAGCATCACAGTCCATGCAAAGAAGCAAGATAAAGCAGGAG
>NW_006921600.1:19442185-19443743 GCF_000298275.1 Orycteropus afer afer | reverse complement strand
AAAAGGAATAACCCACGTGTCATCAGACTTCCAGAACAGGAAGAGAAAAATAAAACCACTGAGAAAATTGTCCAAGATTGGTTGGAAGAGAACTTCCCTGATATGATGAGAAATGAGAATATATCCATTCAGAAAGTCCAGTGAACCCCAAATAGGAGAGACCCCAAAAGAAAATCACCAAGACATATCATCATCAAACTCATCAAAACCAAAGACAAAGAAAGAATCATGAGAGCAACATGGGGAAAAGGAAAAGTTACCTACAAGGGGTAACCAATAAGACTAAGCTCGAATTTCTCGGCAGAAACCATGCACGTGAGAATTCCAACCAAGAATTATGTACCCAGCAAAACTGTCCCTCAAACACGATGATGAAATTAGGACATTTCCAGATAAGTGGAAATTAAGGAAATTTGTTAAAACCAGACCAACCTTACAAGAAATGCTAAAGGGAGTCCTTTGGACAGAGAAGCAACAACAGCCTATGACAACTGACTATTATCACACATGTTGATATAACCCAGAAACTAACCCATCTATGGAAGTATCCAAAGTAAATAAGCCTACAAGATTTTAAACAGGGAACCAGAGACATCATTGACAAATGAGGACAACTACAAACTCAAAGGAGGGAAAAAATTGTGTTGTTACAGCACTTCTAGATAGTAGGGAAGTCAAGACAACTACAAGACAGAATGAACTGTTCTAAACTTGGGAAGAAAACTATAAATTACTGGGTAACCTCAAAGAAAAATGATAAACCTTCACATGAAAATAAAAAAGAGGACCAGCACAAATATTTAGCAAATACTAACACAATAGCAAGAAAGGAAGTGATAACAAGATTCATAAACAAAACGAGCTTAGCATAGAAAATTATATGGAACAAAGAAATCGACACAATGAAAAAGCACATAACAAAAATGACAACAACAAATTCATATTTGCCAATAAATACATATCTGGCAAGGGACTTATCTCTAAGATTTATAGAAAACTCCAATGCCTCAACACCAAAGGAATTAACAATCCAATTGAAAAATGGGCAGAAGACATGAATAGCTACTTCACCAAGGAGGATGTTCAGGTGGAAGACATGAATAGATACTTCACCAAGGAGGATGTTCAGGTGGCCAGCTAATACATGAAGAGATGCTCATGTTCATTGGCCATCAGAGAGATGCAAATCCAAACAATGAGATACTGTCTCAACCCAGCACTGATGGCAAGGTTCAACAACACAGAAAATAACAAATACTGCCTGGGATGTGCAGCAACTGGGACTCTCATACACTGCTGGTGGGACTGTGAAGTGATACCACTGTGGAAAGCAATGTGGTGATTCCTTAGAAAACTGGAATTGGAGATACCATTTGATCCAACAATCCCATTATTAGGTATATATCCTAGAGAGGTGAAAGCCAGGACAGGAACAGATATATGCACACTCATGTTCATCGCAGCACTATTTACAATAGCAAAAAGATGGAAACAACCTATGTGCCCATCAGTGGGAAGAGTGGATGACCAAACTTTGGTACATACACATAATGGAATG
>NW_006921600.1:19395821-19440805 GCF_000298275.1 Orycteropus afer afer | reverse complement strand
AGCCACTCCTCGGAAGGAAGGTTGGGCAATCCTACTTCCGTAGTGATACTGCCTCGGAAACCCAAGGAGGGGTCGCTATGAGTCGGGGCCGACTCTACGGCACATAACAACAACAACAACAAATTTATGGCATAAATAGACTTTCAAGCATAACCCAAAATGCACAAACAGCTGAAGATAAACTAGATGAATGGGACCTTCTAAAAATTAAAATTTTATGTGTTTCCAAAGACTTCACCAAAAGAGTAAAAGGAGAACCTACAGATGGGGGAAAAATATTTGGCAACAACATATCTGACAAGGGCTTCCCTCTAAAATTTACAGAAAACTCCAACACCTCAACAACAAAAAGATTAATGATCCAATTTAAAAAGTGGGTAAAAGACATGAATAGACACTTTACCAAAGAGGATATTCAGGAGGCCAGTAAATACATGAAGAAATGCTCATGATCATTATCCATCAGAGAGATGCAAATCAAAACAACAATGTGATACCATCTCACCCCAGCACTAATAGCAAAGTTTAACAAGACAGAAAATAACAAATGCTGGTGAGGATGTGGAGAGTTTGGGACTCTCATACACGGCTGGTGGGACTGTAAAATGATACAACCACTGTAGAAAGCAGTAGGGCGATTCCCTCAAAAGCTGGAATTAGAAATACCATTTTACCCAGCAATCCCATTACTAGGTGTATATCCTAAAGAAATGAGAGCCAGGACAAGAACAAATATATGCACACCCAGATTCATTGCAGCACTATTTACAATAGCAAAAAATGGACACTGCCTTGGAAACGCAAAGAGGGGTTGCTATGAGTCAGGTTCAACTCGATGGCAAATAACAACAACAACAACAACAGCTGCCATCAACAGAAGAATGAAAAACCAAACTATGGTATACAATGGAATACTATGCAACCCTAAAGAATAATGTAGAATCTGCAAGACACCACATAACATGGATGAACTTGGGGGACATTATACTGAGTGAAATAAGTCAATCACAGAAAGACAAATATAGTATCAGTTCATTATTGCAAAAAGTCAAGGAAAGGTTTATGTATGGAAGGAAACTTTCTTTGTTGGTTACCAGGGGTGGTGGGGGTGGGGGAACACTGCAAAAAAAAGCATGGACCCATGTCAAAAAACACAACAAAACCCTATGAAGTACAACTCTACTCTGACACACATGGGGTCACCATGAGTTGGAATCAACTTGATGGCAACGGGTTGTTGTTGTTGTTAGATGCTGAGTCACTTCCAACTCACAGTAACCCTATGTGCAACAAAATGAAACACTGCTCAGTCCTGCACCATCTTCACAATCACTGCCATGCTTCAACCAATCACTGCAGCCACTGTGTCAATCTATTTCATTGAGGGTCTTCCCCTTTTTCATTGATCTTCTGCTTTACCAAACATGATATACTTCTCCAGGGACTGGTCCCTTCTGATAACATGACCAAAGTACAAGAGATGAGGTCTGGCCATTCTCATTTCTAAAAAGCATTCTGGCTGTACTTACTACAAGACAGAGATATTTATTCTTCTAGCAGTCCACTGTATGTTCAATATTCTTGGCCAAAACCACATTCCAATGCATCAGTTCTTCTCCAGTCTTCCTAATTCATTGTCCGGCTTTCATATGCATATGAGGCTACTGAAAATACCATGGCTGGTGTCAGTTGCACCTTAGTCTTCAAAGTCACATCTTTGCTCTTCAACACCTCAAAGAGGTCTTTTGCAGTAGATTTGCCCACTGCAATACATCATCTGATTTCTTGACTACTGCTTCCATGGGCATTGATTGTGGATCCAAGTAAAATGAAATCCTTGACAACTTCAATCTTTTAACTAGCAACTGGTTACTGGTAATATAGTGAAATCCATCATATTTAGAGTCCCAGGGATTATGCAGGATGTGTACATCATGAGGGTAGAAAATCTTAGAATCCTGCCTTCCACGGATTACTGTTTTCCAGGCACACAGGCGCTGTTCTTCCCACACTTTTAAATGATACCCCCTTGTGAGACCTGCAGGGATCCTTAAAACCTCTTTAACAGTAATTGTTGATTTCTTCCCTAGGTGTGGCTTCAGGCAGACTTACTGGACATCTGGGTGCTCTCAGATGTCTAATAGACCATTTCTGACCCAACACCAAGAATTTCCACATCTGTTTTTTCCCCATTCTCCCAAAGGGCCTTTTGACTCCAAAATACTGAAAATCACATTCTCATTCCCGATACATCTCATGTCCTGTGTGGCACACTGAGCATCATTCACTAAATGATAATAGTGCCCTCTGCCCTAAGGAGAACTTTAGCATCTTCCCTTAATGTCTCAGCCAGTATTAAGTTTGGGTCCGATTCCACTTCCATGTAGCATAAAATGATGGACGTCACCTCAGCTCAGCTCTGGAAGCTACTTTAGCTGCTTCTCCATTTTCTGCTCAAATTAATATTAATAAAAGCATTTTATTCCCAATTGCCTACTACCTACATGACACCCTGCAGCCATTTCTCACCAGGTAAAACCAAAAACCAGTTGCCATCAAGCTGATTCTAACTCATGGTGTCTCCATGTGTTTCAGACTAAACTCTACTCCATAGAGTTTTCAATGGCTGTGACCTTTCAGAAGCAGAATTCCAGATCTTTCTTCTGAGGCACCTCTGCATAGATTCAAACCACCAACTGAAATGCTATCTGTGGTAGTTGTGTGTCAACTTGGCTGGGCCTGGTTGAGTGTCTGGGCAGCTGGATGTAGTATTCTCCATGATGAGACTGGTAATCAACTCCATGGTGAAACCTATTCTGAGCAGCTGAGTAGCTGCTTTAGGGATGTGGTCTGCTTCCTGTATATAAGGAGACACCTTGGGTAACGGTCTCTAGCTTATTGCATGCTTGAACCCTGCATGTAGCTGTGTCTTTGTTCAGCAGCCTTCCATGCTCTGCCAACCTTGGAACTTTCAGTGGACTTGAATTAATGGGCTGCCATGTGGTTTGGTAACATTGGGACTGTGCCTTTTCACTTGTCAATCTTGGGCTTGTCAGTCTCAGCAGCCGGCAGCTGTCTTGAGTGAAGAAATGTCTCTAGCTTCAGTGGGTTGGAAGAAGGAGACAGAGCTGAAGCCCAATGTTGGGGGGCTTTCACCCAGCCCCTAAAGCCTGGCACTCTGAACTCGGACATAAAGCCTCCAAACTGTGAGAGAATAAACTCCTGTTTGTTTAAGCCATCCCATTTGTGGTATATTTCTGTCAGAGGGGCACTAGTAACCAGAACACCATCCTTTCTGTTATTAGCCCAGTGTTTAACCATGCATGTCACCCAGGGACTAGTCATCTGATGACCCAACTGAATTTCAAGCCTACTTGTTGAGCTGAGTGACAGACATCACACGGACCCATGTTAAACCATAATCTTGGGACTTCTGATCATGATTCTCTATAAATAATAAAATAGCTGACCTATTCAAGGGTGAAGGGGTATTTTCTTTTTTTTTTATTTTTGTTTTGACAAACAGAAATTTATTCTCTTACATTGTAGGAGGCTATGAGTCCAAATACAGAATGCTAGCCATAGAGGCTAGGTAAAGGCCCCTCAATCTTGGGCTTCAGCTCGGCCTCTTATTCCAGACCAAATGGAGCTAGAGGAGTCTCTTAACTCAGGCAGCTGCTGGCTGCTAAGCATGATGATCCCAAGGTTGGCAGGTAAAATGGCACAGTCCCAAGATTGGCAGGCAACCTATGAGGCCACGAGTTCAAGTCCAGGAGCAATCCCAGGATTTTAGGCAACACAGGAGGCCACTGGTTCAAGTCCAGGATTTGGAGATGAAGACTCAGCAAATGCAGGATCTAAAGTGTGTTAAACAGCTAGAGACTTTCCTGAACGCTTCTCCATGCATTGGAAGCAGGTCACCCTGAAGGCCAAAAGCTAGAGATCCTTCCCAAAGCTCTTCCATATATACTGGAAGCAGGCAACACTCCAGAGGCAGCTGGCTCAGAAGGGGTATTTTTTGTTGTTATTTTTAAGAATTATAGAATTAGAATAGTTTAATATTTATGTGGCCAGCATTTTGTTAGATGCCTTACTACATACAAGGATCATGGCAATCCTACAAGGATAGTATTATTAAACACATTTTACTAATTAAGAAACTGAGTCTCAGAAAGTTCAAACAATTTGCCCAAGGGTACAGAACTATTAAGTGACAGAAATATCAGAGTTTGCACCTTTTCCATTCCTGTGATTTCTCATTCCTAGAGAAGGAATAACACACGTGTGATCAGAACACCATAAACACAGTGGAAGGGGTGTTGCGCTCTCACACTTCAGTTCCTACTTGCTTGTATCCCATATGCTTTGTGAAAACTTTGATTCAGGGAACATTCTGCTGCAGTTGTTGCTGTCACTTCTGTTTCCAATTCCATCACTGTGACTGCTGCTTCCACATCCCAACAAAATGCTGTCCTGCAAAGGGTTTCACAGTGACTACAACAATAAAACAACTCTTAAAACATTTCCCAGAAAGCACCATATGGAAACACTATGTGTGGGGAGCACAAGTTGGAGAGCAGCAGTGTGTCTGCTTTCAATGTGGATGAATGGGTGGGTGCACCTGGGCTAGGATATTTTCTGAGGAGTGTGACTCTATGTTTGGGGCAGATTGAGGCACCTTGCCCTTCGGCAGATATTTTGGCCAGGCACCTTTGCTCTTGGGTGTATAATAGATCTACAGCAGAGAGGGGTTGTTGTAGGAATAGATTCCTTTGCTCTGACCCTGGTTGGCTCAGCACTGCCATTTCATTGTTCTCCATGAGGGCTGTGCTGCCAAGTCAGTCTTGGTACCTGCCAAGAGCATTGTTTTTTTCTAAGGGAAACTTCTCAGCCCATGGTGTCTGCTGGGGCCTCAGGCAAAGTGGGACTGGCCGTGTTCTATACTTCTCCTTGTTGCCATGGCTGATTAGAGCAGGAGAGGGAAATAACTTAAGGACAGCCAATCCATACACTGTCCAGTGACCTACGGGGCGGCCTGGCATGAAAAGCTCTCCTCAATCAGAAGCAGTTAACTAGGTCAGTGAGGTTTTCATTCTTGGAAATTTGAAAGGGAAATTATAGCAAGAATTGGTCAACTGGTAGAAACAGCAACAGAAGACACAAAGAAGGGCAGACAGGAAAAGAGTAACTGAGCCTCATCAATGAGTTCAAACCCACTTCACCCAGAGCTGCCTCTAAAGAAAGCCGTGGTGATCTGTTTCTGAAAAATCATAGCCTTCAAACCCTGTGGAGCACAGTTCTACTCTGACACACATGGGGTTGCCATGAGTTGGAACTGCCATAAGTTGGAACCTACTCAATTGAACTGGTTTGGATTTTTGGTTTTAACAATCTCCATTACCTTCCAATATCTTCTGGGGTCCAAACATTTTGTGCATGTGTACACACAAACTTAGTTCTCTAGTGCTGCTATAAAAGAAATACCACAGTGGATGGTTTTAACAAACAAATTTGTTTTCTTACAATTTAGCAGGACAGAAGTCCAAATTCAGAGTGCCAGCTCGAGGGGAAGGCTTTTTCTGTTGGCTCTGGAGAAAAGTTCCTGTCTCTTCAGCTTCTGCGTCCTGGACCCTTGGAGATCCCCATGTGTCTTGGCATCTATCTTATCCCATCTCTCTGTCTTTGCTCATTTCTTTAATCCTTTATATCTCAAAAGAGGTTGATTCAAGATATACTCTACACTAATCTTGCCTGCCTCATTAACATAACAAAGAACAACTCCTTCCCAAATGGGATTATAACCAAAGCATAGAGTTTTGGATTTACAACACATATTTTCTAGGGACATAATTCAATCCATTTCACCCTTTGACCCCCCCATTCATGTTTGTACCACATGCAAAACACATTCACACCCCATCACATCATTCCAGAAGTCTTAAATCAACTCCAAGTCCTAAACCTCATCTTTCAAAGCATCTAAATCAAATATGGGTGAGAGTTTTTGTGTATTCCATCCTGGGGCAAAACTTCTCTTCATTGGTGAACGTGTGAAGTCTAGACTACACATTATCTGTTTCCAAAGTACAGTGGTGGAGCAGGCACAAGGTAGATATTTACATTAAAAATGGGAGGGAGACATTGGAGGAAAAGAAGGGATAAGAGGCACCACCCAAGTCCAAAACCCAGCAGAACAAATTACATTAGCTCTCTCGGCTTGAAAATAATCCTCTGTTCTCTGAGACCATCTGGGTAATGGCCCCACCCTCCAGACTCTGGGTGTTGGCCACACCCTCTGGATTCTGGGTGGAGGTCCCTCAGCATTGGGATTCAGTTCTGCCTTCTAAGGCCTCTGGGATAGCAACTTGGCTCTCCTAGTACATCTGAGTGGCATCCCCACCCCCTCAGCCCCAGGAGGCCCTGTTGGGCATGGTAGCCCCCGTCCCTCAGTTTGGGGTGGTGGCCTCATCCCCCTGACATATGCTAACCACAGCCCCCTATTCCAGAACCAATTTGGCAAAGATCTGACTCTGAAAACTGGGAGGCTGTGGCCCCACCTTTTGAGATCCAGAAGACTGTGGCTCCATCCTTTGAAATCAAACAGTCCCTGCTTCCCATGTTCCTTCCATAGTTCTGCTGAACTCCAAGCTGTTCTAGGGATGGTCCTTTTTTTTTTTTTTTTAGGAGAAGAGATGTAGTTCCTTTGGCATGTTTCCTGACTGTAGAATACCAAGAGGCAAACAGCATTCTTTCATTTTGTTCTTTCTCTGTCCCCTTCAGTCTAAGCTGATGGGTTTTATGCTGTGACAGTTGGTTAGATCCATCAAGCACAGACTTAATCTCTTTAACAAAAGATTGTGTAGCTACATCTTTGGTGAATATTCTAGCATGTGTCCTTCATTTGTACAAGAGAATTTTCCAAATCATTAAGTTCTGTTTTCATTTTACACAGTTTATTTTTTTTTTTAATGTTTTTATTATGATTTTAGGGAAAGTTTACAGAGTAAAGTGATTTTCTACTCAACAATCCACACACATTCACTGCAATTCCCATAATGCATCAGTACTCTTCCCACTTCCTCCCTACATCCACCACACTTCCCTTTTCATCATTTCCTGCCTTCCTAGCTGTATCCCTGGGCAAATATTGCCCTCTTGATCTCATATGGTTGATTGCTCTAATGAGTGCATACCCTCCTGATATCAAAGTTCACCTTACAGGCCTGTCATCTGGCTGAAAGTTGAGACATGAGGGTTAAGTTCAATTTCTGACTTGAAGGGTATCTAAGGGCCATCATCTTGGGTGTACACAGTTCATTTTTAAATCTCTGTTTCCTCTTGCATTTTACTATGGCAAGAAGAAACCACATGGCCCCTTTAATATCATACTTAGAAATTCCATCAGCCAGATATTCATCACTTACAGGTTCTACTTTCCACCAAACATATGAATATAACTCAGACAAGTTCTTTCCCACTGCATAGAAAGCACTGCCCTTCCTCCATTGTCCTATCACATACTCATCATTATCTTTTAAAGCTTCACAAGAAGCACATTTAATATCCACATTTCTAGCAACATTCTGTTGCTGGCACCATATTCTCCGAGACTTTCTCTACTGCTCTGCTCACTTCCTTCTGAGTCTTCACCTGAGCAGCTTTTGATGTCTCTACTTCTACCAACAGTCTCTTCAAGAATATTTAGTATTAAGCATATTAACACTCTTTCAGCCTCTATCCATTACCTAATTCAGAAACCACTTCCACATTTTAGGTATCTTAGAGCAGTGCCCCACTCTCAGTACCAAATTCTGTCTTAGTTATCTGTGTTGTTGTTGTTGTTACGTACCATCGAGTCAGACCTGACTCATAGCGACCCCTCCTTGGGTTTCCAATCTTCCTTCTGAGGAGTGGCTGGTGGGTTTGAACCTCCAGCCTTCTGGTTTGCAGTCAAGTGCCTTAGGCACTACACCACCAGAGCTCCTTCTTAGTTATCTAGTGCTGCTATAAAAGAAATACACTAGTGGATGGTTTTAACAAACAGAAATTTATTTTCTAACAGTTGAGGCGACTAGAAGTCCAAATTCAGACAGCCAGCTCAAGAGGAAGCTATTCTCTCTCTGTTGGATCTGGAGGAAGGTCATTGTCTCTGCAGCTTCCCCTTCCTGTTTCCTTCCAGACCTCCATGTGCCTTGGTATGTATCTCACACCATTTCTCTGCTGCCTTGTTGAAGCTATTTTGTATCTCAAAAGAGACTGACTCAAGACATACCCTACACTAATCTTTCCTCATTGTTATTGTTGTTGTTATGTGCTGTCGAGTAGGCCCCAACTCATAGCGACCCCTCCTTTGGTTTCCGAGGCAGTATCACTAAAGAAGTAGGATTGCCTAACCTTCTTTCTGAGGAGTGGCTGGTGGGTTTGAACTGCCAGCCTTTTGATTAGCAGTCAAGTGCCTTAGGCACTATGCTACCAGAGCTCCTTTTTTCTCATTAGCATAACAAAAACAATCCTATCTCAAATGGGATGACAACCACAGGCACAGATAAATGTCAGGATTTATAACACATATTTTTGGTGACATAATTCAATCCTTAACACACATACACACAACTAGCAGACATTCTGAATAATGGACTTAACACACTGGTGCTTCCCAATTTATTCCTTGATTATTTAGACCTTCTAAGCAGTGTGGTGGTCAGTCTTTTGGATGGACTATACAGATTCTAAAGAAGCTCTGGTGGTGTAGCGGTTAACGCATTTGGCTGCTAATCAGAAGATCAGTGGTTCAAACCCACCAGCTGCTCTGTGGGAGGAAGATGAGGCAATCTGCTTCCATAAAGATTTACAGCCTTGGAAACCCAGTGGGGGGTCGCTATGAGTTGGAATTGACTCAACGGCAGTGAATTTGGGTTTTTTGAGTTTACAGTAGTAGTTCTCAAAACTTCCCTGAGCATCACAGAATTACCTACCTGGTGGGTATGTTAACACACAAATTGTTTGGCCTCAACTCTAGAGTTTCTGAGCTAGTAAATCTGAGATGGGGCCTGAGATTTTACATTTCCAGGTTCCGGGTGATGCTCATGCTGCTGGTCTGGAGACTGAACTTTGGGAATCACTGCAAGAAGTGCTAACCTTCCTTCTAAGGCATCTAAGGAGATCACTCAAGTATTTCTCCTGCAGTTAGGAATAGCTGCTTCCTGGTGCCTTCCTATCACTGCCTCTCCATGTGTCAGTGGCTGGGTGGCATAATTCTCAAGGACGTAGAGGTCACCACTCTACTTACTGAGAAAGGAGAAGGGTGGCAGAACCTGAACAGTCAAGTACCTCAGGCCTTTCTTTTTTGTCTTCTCACCTGTAAAATAAATAGTTATCAACTCTTTTGATTTGCAGGGTGTTGTAAGGATAACAAATAAAGACAGGTTGAAAATGCTTTGTAAAATACACAGTCTTTATGCTTTACCAGTTGCGGTAGAGTTGATACTGTTATGGTGATTCCATGTGTGTCTGAGCAGAACTGTGCTCCATAGGGTTTCCAATGGATAATTCTTCAGAAATAGATCATCAGGCCTTTCTTCCTAGACACCTCTGAACCTCCAATCTTTTCAGCAGCAACGTGCTAAAAGTTTTGTACCACTTTAACAGTTTATAGTCGTACTAATCTCAGTAAGGAGAATAAGTCTGGGCTATGTCAAGGCCCCACAGCAGTTCTGCACCAGCGAATATCTGGGTTCCTCTGTGGTTTTCCTCCTCCTCAAGCAGACGCCCACTTTCCTGGAAGTTCTACATCCCTTCCTCCCTGCCTACATCCCATCCTCACCGCCCCTGCTTGAGGATGGCCTGACTTGGGCATGTATGTGCGCTTGCATTTTTCTTTTGTGGAGAACAGGACTTCATTTCCTTCCCTTCCCTTGCCAATTCAGGAATCCTAGTGACTCATAGGGGGTTGTGGAGGCCCGAAGCTGGTGTGTTCCGAGCTCAAGCCCAGGGCTGGGAGTCCAAGTAAGACAGCTTTGCAGATTGGCCAAGGGAGACCGCGACTTCTCCTCCAGCCCGTCTTCGCGGAGCTCTAGGGGCAGCGCCCGTCCGTCTAAACATTATTCAGAATCCAGAGTCAGCCCTTGGCTCCAACCCCGAGTGAGAGCCTTCCAGGTTTGGGTTTCCTTGGCCCCGTCTGAACCCTGCCGGCCGCCGGCCAGGGCGGGCCTAACGCTGCGGGCCAGGACCCTCCCCCGACGCCTCTTGGCCGCCCCGAGGCGTCTTCTGAGGCCTCACGGGCCTTTCCGAGTCCCATCAGCCAGCACTACAGCTCGGCCTCGTCTGATTTTCCTTCCTTAAAAAGCGAGGGCTTCATTTAAGGGTTTGCAAATGTGTGTGCGCCAAAGCGCTCCAGGGACGCCGGGGGCTCACTGATCTCACCGTTTCTCCCAGCCACCTCCGAACCGCTCCGCTCCGCTCCGCGCCCTTGCACCCCAGGCGAACGCGCGCGAAACTTCACCACTGAACCTTTGAGCCACTACTCGTCCTTGTGGGTGCAGAAGCTTGCGCACCCTCTGAGCATAGGTGGGAGTCGGGGGCAAGGGAAGAGGGCAGAGACACACGGGGCGGCCACCCTGACGTTTCAGCGCTGGGAGGTTTCATGTGGGGCGAGCGCCTCAGGGCTCCAGTGGAGCAGGGTTCCAGATGTGTGCGTCTCTGCGGCGGGAGATTTCCTACGAATTCTGGGTAGGGACCTCGCACAGAATAGCGTAGTGCCTAAGGCACTTAACTGCTAACCAGAAGGCTGGTGGTTCAAATCCGCCAGCCACTCCTCAGAAGAAAGATGGGGCAATTTACTTCTGTAGTGATACTGCCTTGGAAACCCAAGGAGGGGTTGCTATGAGTCGGGTGGACTCCACGACACGTAATTCCAACAACAGCTCTCTGTGAGTCTGGTGGGGAAAACTGCCTTGGAGGGGCTGTGCATGGCCACAGAGGTGTGGGACTTTCCTGGTGAGTGGAAGGGTTCTGGATGTGTAACTGCAGACCTTAATTGAGGTTGGAGTTCTGATCCCACCATTTACCATCTACCAAATTTTGAGAAGTTAACTGCCATTCTCTGTTTTCCACTCACTGCCATCCAGTGGTTTCCCACTCCTAACCACCCCTCCTTGGGTTTCCAAGGGGGTATCTCTAGGGAAGTAGATAATTCAGTCTTCCTTAGGAGGACTGGCTGGTGTGTTTGAAACCAGCCTTCCGGTTAGCAAATGCCTTAGGCACTACCTAACAAAGGACCTAGAAATAATTAGTGCTTATTATTTTTCATGTACTTTACATATATTAAAGAGTTCTGGTGGCACTGTGGTTAAAACACTGGGCTGCTAACCAACAAAAAGGTCAGAGGTTCAAACCAACCAGCTGCTCTGGGGAGAAAGATGAGGCAGGCAACCTTGGAAACCCTATGGGGAAGTTCTACTCTGTCTTATAGGATCATTGTGAGTTGGAATTGACTTGATGGCAGTGGGTTTGATTTTGATTTACTTATGTTATTTTTATCCTTCCAAAAGGTTCTGCAATATTAACCCTCATTGGGTTTCCCAGACTGTAAATCTTTGTGGAAGCAGACTGCCCTGTCTTTCTTCCAGGGAGCTGCTGGTGGGTTCACACCAATGACCTTTTGGTTAGCAGTCAAATACTTTAACCACTACACCACCAGAACGCTTTATGATTTTGCAAGGTAGGTGTTGTTAACCCACATTCTGCAGATGAAGTAGCATCTCCAGGGAAAGTGACTTGCCAAGGTTACACCACTGCTAAGTGGGGAAGCTAACTTGAATCTGTTTCTAACTTCAGAGGTTGTCTACTTCCACTGGGAGAACATGAATATTAATTCAAAGCATCTGAAAATGTAAAGGGGTGATGGATACCAGTCTGTTCTGAAGTCCAGGCTGGAAGCATGATCTATCTCTACACCAACACTTCCCTAGGATCGTCAGGTGCAAGAGGAAGGGGCTTAGGTTGGACCCCTTGGCAGTAAGCCTTACTTACTCCTCCCACGTGGAGCCAGAGGGTTAACCTCCCCTCTTCGGAAACATTCATATGTCCCCACATTTCTCAGTGTCCTTGAGAAGCAGGATGGGTTTCACTGTCGTGGAGTTTTTCCTTCACCACTTAAACCTGTTGCCATCAAGTTGATTCTGACTCATAGCCATTCTACAGGACAGAGTAGAACTACCCCAAAGGGCTTGCTAGGCTGTAATCTTTACACTGGAGTTGCTACTGGTTGGAAGCCACTCCATGGTAACTAACAACAATAATAATCTTTACCAAAAGGAGCCCTGGTGGCACAGTGGTTAAGCACTCGGCAGCTAACTGAAACATCCGAACCCTCCAGCTGCTCTACAGCAGAAAGATGTGGCAATCTGTTTTAAAATGCCTTAACTGTCCAACACTTCAACAACAAAAAGACAAATATTCCAATTAAAAAATAGGCAGAAGACATGAATAGACACTTCACCAAAGAGGATATTCAGGCGGCCAACAAACATATGAAGAAATGCTCACAATCATTAGTCACTAGAGATATGCAAATCAAAACAACAATGAGATATCATCTTGCCCCAGCACTAGTAGCAAAGTTCAACAGGACAGAAAATAACGTGCTGGCAAGGATGTGGAGAGATTGGGACTCTCATACACTGCTGGTGGGACTGTAAAATGGTACAACCACTGTGGAAAGCAGTATGGTGATTCCTTAAAAAGTTGAAATTAGAAATACCATTTGACCCAGCCATTCCATTACTAGGAATGTATCCAAAGAAGTGAGAGCCATGATAAGAACAGATATGCACACCCATGTTCATCACAGCACTATTTACAATAGCCAAAAGATGGAAACAACCAAGGTGTCCATCAGCTGAAGAATGGATAACCTAACTGTGGTACATACACACAGTGGAATAGTATGCGACCCTAAAGAATAAGGTAGAATCTGTAAAACACTGCATAATGTGGATGAACTTGGAGGGCATTATGCTGAGAAGGACAAATATTGTACTAGTCCATTATTGTAAAAAGCCAAGGAAAGGTTTATATACGAAAGGAAATTTTCTTTGTCGGTTACCAGGGGTGGGAGGGGAGGGGAGGGAACACTGTTAGATGGGTAGAGACAAGTATTAATTTGGGTGAAGAGAGGGGCAATGTGCCAGATGTGGGTGATTGGCATGGTGGCATTGGGGAGGAGGGGGATGTGGAGGGTGGCATGGGAGGTGCAGACAGCAAGGATGAACCGTTTTGCACATACAGTGCTATGTTGTTAATGAAGGCAAACATAGATATACAGGTGCATGGATGGGTGGATAGACTGAACTATTGGGTATGTCTTTATAGGGGGCAATGTGCTCAGGACCATGTGTAGGGTTGGTGACAGTGTTTCTACAGGCGTACTGGTATGTTCTGTGGGAATTCCCGGGTGTATGGTAGAACTGACGGGATGGGGTTGTGGTCGCTTCTTGGCTGCAGCTGGCTACCTGGAGGGGATGAGTGGTTGGACTTGTGGGCTCGAGACCATGGTCATGGGGGACGTCAAGCTCAATCGGCATGGCATGCTGCATAAAACATTGTTTGGCATCCTGCTTTGGCGAGTGGTGACTGGGATCTTAAAAGCTTGCGGGCAGCCATGTGGATGCAGCGATAGGTCTCTCTTCATCCAGAGTGAGGAAGAATGAAGAAAACCAAAGATTCATGGAAACAATTGGTCTGGGTGGCTGGTGCATCATGCCATCCTCAGCCTGTACGACTGTGGGACCCGGGGGGGCTGGATGGTGCCCGGCTGCTGCTGTTGACCACTCAGAGGGGGTCTGTGTGGGGGATCCTGGGTGGAGTAGGGGAGCGGTGTGCAGCAAAACTCAAAATCATTTGAAAAGGGAGAGGGACCGGGTTTGCTGGTCTGGTGGAGTCTGGTGGAGCCGCTGGGACTCTGGCCCCTGACTGCCCTTCAGGTCTGGGATTGGGCCCACTCCTGTGGCTTCCAGCTAGGCAGGGGATGGATGTGTGAGGTGGGCATTTGCACTGGATGGGTTCACTCCTTGGAGGGGGAAGGCTGTGTGTGTGAAGGGAGATGGCTGGGGAGGCAGGGGTATGTGGAGGGAGGGACGCAGGGAGGAGGTGGCTGTGGGGGGAGGTGGGAGGGAAGCTGTTGCATTCTGGTGAATTGTAGTTGGTGTTGTGAGGCAGGGTGTATGTGGGCTGCAGTGTGGAGGATGAATTTACTCTGTGGACTTTTGTGCAAATCACAATTTAAAAAAAAAAAAAAAAGCCTTAACTGGTGTTGTAGTGCCTAAGGCATTTGACTGCTAACCAGAAGGCTGCGGTTGAAACCTACTAGCCACTCCTTGGAAGGAAGATTGAGTAACCTACTTCTGTAGAGACAGTGCCTGGGAAAACTCAAGGAGGGGTCGCTATGAGTTGAATCGACTCCACGGTAGTAGACAAGCAACAAGCAAACTACATCATGAGAGCTTCTTTCTGTAAAGATTACAGCCTTGGAAACCCTATGAAGGGCAGTTCTACTCTGTCCTAAAGGGCTACTATGGGTCAGAATTGATTGACACCAACAGGTTTGGAATCTTTACTGATGCAGACTGCCACATCGTTCTCCTCTGGTGCAGCTTGTGAGTTTGAACGACCAACCTTTTGGTTAGAAGCTGAGCGCTTTAACCACTGTGCCACAAGGGCGCCTTCCCTTCATGACTGGTTGTGCAAAAAACTCTCCCAGAGCCCAGTCTTGGGACCCCCAAGAGGCTGGCAGTGCCTCAACTCTCTCATCTGTGGTCTAGCATTCACTTTTCAGATAAAGTCGGTGGATTATGGGCCCAGTGTCAGAGAAATATGAGTGCTAGTCTTTGGTAAAATAAAATATCTTAATAACTGTATTACTTGTCTTGCCTGACCCCATGAGAGAATTGTGGTAAGGGTCTGTGATAGTTTGGTTTGTGTGTCAACTTGGCTGGGCCTGGCTGAGTGGCTGGGCAGCTGGTGGTAGTTAATCCCCGTGAGGAGACTGGCAATCAGCTCCATGGTGGGATCTACCACAAGCAGCTGGGTAGCTGCCTTTGGGTATGTATTCTACTTCCTGTACATAAGCAGAAGCCTTGAGATGGTCTGAAGCCTACGGCACGCTTGGACCCTGCATGTAGCCGTGTCGTTGCTCAGCAGCCTGCTATGCTCTGCTGACCTTGGGACTTAAAATGGACTTAATGGCCTGCCGTGTGGTTTGGTAACATCGGTACTGTGCCTTTTGACTTGTCAACCTTGGGACTTCTCAGCCTCAGCATCCAGTGGCTGTCTGAGTGAAGAAAAGCCTCTAGCTCCAGTGGGCCAGGAGCAGGAGGCAGAGCTGGACTCCAAGGTTGAGGGGCTTTCACCCAGCCCGTAGAGCCTGGCACTTGAACTTGGACTTAAAGCCTCCAAATTATAAGAATAAACTGCTGTTTGTTAAGGCCATCCCATTTGTGGTATATTCCTGTCAGAGCAGTACTAGGTAACCAGAACGGGGTCAGACTGGATAATGGCCACAGCAGGGTTTTGGGAAGTGTGAAATGCCTCACAAATGCAAGGTGGTATTAGCATTGAAGATAACAGGCATATGAGGACACATGCCATCTTAGAATCAGGCTAGCAGGGGAAATAAAAATGACTGTACATAGTTTAAATATATAACACAGTACATGTAAGTGCTATGCAAGTATATTCTTGTGGTGCCATCTTATACCCTTTTGGAATAATGAGAATGCATGTATCTGAGTAGCCTCTAAAGCTCCCGCTCCTATTAGCAGGAGCACCTTCTTTTCATAATAGCTCTAGCACACTTGTCTTTCTTCTCTTGTTAACCCCTTCTTTCCATTCATGTGGGTCTATAGCACGATTATTTTTCCTTTGAGAAGAGTTTATTAGTTTCTGACTGCTGCTGTGGCAAACCATAAACTTAATGGCTTGAAACAACACAAGTTTATTATCTCAACAGTTTTGGAGGTCGAAAGTCTGAAATGGGTCTCACAGAGCTAAGGTCAAGATGTTGGCAGGATTACTTTGCTTCTGGAGGCTCTAGAAGATAATTTCTTTGTCTTTTCCAGTTTCTAGAGGCTGCTCACATTCCTTGGCTTGTGGTGCCTTCCCCTACCTTAAAAGTCAGCAATAGCTGGTTGATTCTTTTCCTCACATTGCACCATTTTTCCTCACATTGCACCACTCTGACCTCTGCTTCCATCAGCACATCTCTTTGCCCCTCCTGCCTTCATTTTATGAGAACCTTTGCAATTACCTCAGACCTCCTCAATAATCCAGGATAGTCACCCTACATCAATATCCTTAATATAAACACATCTGCAAAGTTTCCTTTACCAAGTATGGTAATATATTCGCAGTTTCTGGGGATTAGAATATGTACATTTTTGAGTGAGAGACTGGAGGTGTGGAATGGGACGTTGGGGCGGGGGAGGAAGATCCAGGGCCTCAACCATAAGAGAATATTTTTTTAAAAAGAGGAGTATAAATTTTTCAACTCTCTCTAGAGAGAACTTGGCTGCTGAACCAGAAGGCTGGCGGTTCAAACCCACCAGCCACTCCTCAGAAGGAAGGTTGGGCAATCTACTTCCATAGTGATACTGCCTTGGAAACCCAAGGAAGGGTCGCTATGAGTCAGATATGATTAGACGGAAGTGAGAAGTGAGTTTGGTTGGAATCCCTCTTCTAAAATTAAGAGGTAAAATAGCAACTTTTTCTACACTATATCCATTAACTATCAGACTCCCTGGTAACAGAGAAGAAGAAATGATGGTTAACAAACATAAAATCAAAACACATTGCTGTCAAGTGAATTGACTCATAGCAACCCTATAAGGCAGAGTGCTGTAATCTTTATGGAAGCAGACTGCTTCATCTTTTTGCTGTAGAGTAGCTGGTAGGTTCGAATTCCTGACCTTTTGGATAGCACCCAAGTGCTTAGCCACTGCACTCCCAGGGGCTCCTAACAACAGACATAGACACCCCACATAAAAGAGAGGGAGAAACCCTCAGTAGGTTGTGGAAGTTGTAATGTGGCTTCATGGGGAATGCACATTACAGTTATATGAAATGATTAGCTGTTAAAAATTGTTCACAGCTCTTCAGCTGCTCTATTGTACAATCTTTTGGCGCTGTAGACTTCGAAACATTTTAAAAGCATTAATAAAATTCTACCCTTTCTTTTCCAAAAGAAGTAACTAAATTTTTTAAATGTTGCTGTTTTGATTGAAGTGGACACATGCAGCTCCTCAAATACCTCTCAAATCCTAGGAACATGGTTTGAAACCTCTGTTTTGAAATATTCTCTAAGTGAAATAACAATAATTTAACAAGTTAGAAATTACACTCTGGACTACAAAAGTAGAGAAAACACTATGGTAGAAATTTTTCTCCATGTTTCAGAAGCAATAAGCATAATAAGAATTGGAAAAGAGCAGGCTTTCATTCTGAGACTTGGTTTCCCCACCTCTGCCACATAGCACATTATGGCTCCCTTATGCCATAATCGACTTATTTTAGTCACAAGAGTAAAAGGGCCAGTGGGTAAAATGGAGAAAAGTACACTGACCCAGAAATTTGAGCCTGGATGGGCTAGCCCTGATGCATTCATTCACTTATTTGTAGAGTCCCTGTCGTGGCCTCTATTTGAGATGCTGGGAACATATTAGCCAAGACTTACTGTGGGCCTTTTATAGTCTGAAGATGGTGGGGGGTGGGGGGAGAAAGAGAAAGAGCAAACAAGTGAGGTTCTGTGTGGAAAACCATGTTGGGTAGGGTTCTGTGAGAGGGATATGAGAAAGGTCTGGAAAGCTTCCTAGAGAAAATGGCATCTAAACCAAGACCATGACAAGCAGCTGTTGGATAGGCAAAAAGGTTAGGGCTGAGAGAGGTGAAGGCAGGAGACTAGAGAAGAGCCAGAGTACAGAGTGGGGTATGATGGAAAGTAAGCAGGAGCAGATCATGTAGAAGGACTTTGAGGCCACTAGAGGAATTTTTACTTTCTCCTAAGGGCTAGAGAAACCATCAGATTGTTGTTGTTGTTGTTATGTGCCGATTACAAGGTTCTAAATAGAGGTCTGGCCTGGTCTGATTTGATCTTCACGAGCAAACTCTCCACCATTCATCTGTCAGTTTGTTGTGCCACGATGGCTTGCATGCTGCTGTGATGTTGGAAGCTATGCCACTGGTGGAAGCTCTGGTAGCATAGTGCCTAAGGCACCTGACTACTAATCAGAAGGCTGGTGGTTCAAACCCACCAACCACTCCTCGGAAGGAAGGTTGGCCAATCTACTTCCATAGTGATACTGTCTCAGAAACCCAAGGAGGGGTTGCTATGAGTTGGATCCGACTCAATGGCACATAACGACAACAACAACATGCCACTGGTACATTAAATACCAGTAGGGTCACCCACAGTGGACAGTTTTCAGTAGAGCTTTCAGACTAAGACAAACTAAGAAGGAGGAAGAGGTGGTCCACTTCTGAAAAAAAATTAGCCACTGAAAACCTTAAGAATAGCAGTAAAATGTCAGATACAGTGCCCGAAGATGAGCCCTCAGATTGGAAGGCACTTGAAATAGGACTGGGGAAGAGCTGCCTACTCAAAGTAGAGGCAACCTTAGTGACATGGATGGAGTAAAGCTTTCGAGGTCTTCATTTGCTGATGTGGCATGACCCAAAATGAGAAGAAACAGCTGCAAATATCCATTAATATTTGGAATGTGAAATGTATGAAGTATCAATCTAGGAAAATGGGGAGTTGTTAAAAATGAAATGGAATGCATAAAGATCAATATCCTAGGCATTAGTGTGCTGAAATGGACTGGAAGTGGCCATTTTGAATTGGACAATCATATCGTCAGCTATGCTAGGAATGACTGATTGAAGAAGAATGGTGTCATAATCAGCTTCAAAAAGATTGTTTCAAAATCTATCCTGATGTACAATACTGTCAGTGACAGGATAATATCTATACAACTACAAGGAAACCAGTTAATACTGCTATTATTCAAATTTACACACCAACCACTAAAGCCAAAGGTGAAGAAATTGAAGATTTTTAACCCACTTCTGCAGTCTGAAATTGACCAAACATGCACTGATAATTATTGGTGACTGGAATGTGAAAGTTGGAACCAAAGAAGCATCTGTAGTTGCAAAGTACAGCCTTGGTGATAGAAATGACACTGGAGACTGCATGATACAATTTTTGTAACCACTGACTTACTCATTGCAAATAACCTTCTTTCAACAACATAAATGGTGACTATACAGATGCACCTCACCAGACGGAATATAGAAGAATCAAATCGACCACATCTGTGCAAAGAGATGATGGAGAAGCTCAATATCATCAGTCAGTACAAGGCCAGTGGCTGAGTGTGGAACAGACCCTCAATTGATCATGTGTAAATTTAAGTTGAAGATGAAGAAAATTAAACCAAGTCTACGAGAGCCAAACTACAACTTTGAGTATATCCCATCTGAATTTAGAGACCATATGAAGAATAGATTTGACACATTGAACACCAATGACCAAAGACCAGACAAGTTGTGGGATGACATCAAGAACATTATACATGAAGAAAACAAAAGGTCATTTAAAAGACAGGAAAGAAAAGAAAAACCAAAATGGATGTCAAAAAAGGCTCTGAAACTTACTCTTCAATAGAGTATAACTAAAGTGATAGAATGATGAAATGAAAGATCTGAATAGAACATTTCAAATGGTGGCTTGAGAAGATAAAGTATACTGAAATGTGCCAAGACCTGGAATTAGAAAATCAAAAGGGAAGAACATGCTGAGCATTTCTAAAGCTGAAAGAACTGAAGAAAAAATTCAAGCTTTTGAGTTCTAATACTGAAGGATTCTATGGGCAAACTATTGAACGATGCAAAACGCATTAAAAGAAGAAGGAAGAAATACACAGTCACTGTACCAAAAAGAATTGGTTGACGTTCAACCATTTCGGGAGGTAGTGTATGATCAAGAACCGACAGTACTGAAAGAAGAAGTCTAAATTGCACTGAAGAAATTGACAAAATAACAAGGCTCCAGGAATTGACAGAAACCCATTAAGATGTTTCAGCAAACAGATGTAGTAACACTGGAAGTGCCCACTCGTTTATGCCAAGAAATTTGTATGACAGCTACCTGGCCAACTGACTGTATTTGTACTCATTCCAAAGAAAGATGATCCAAAAGAATATGGAAACTATTAAACAATATCATTAATAGCACGTGCAAGTAAAATTATGCTGAAAATAATTTACAAACCATTGCAGCAGTACATTGACAAGGAACTATCAAAATTTCAAGCCACATTCAAACAAGGATGTGGAGCAAGTTATCATAGTTGTTAGATGGATTGTGGCTGAAAGCAGAAATACCAGAAAAATATTTGACTGTGTTATATTGACTATGCAAAGGCACTTGACTGTTGGATCATGTCAAATTGTGGTAACATTAAGAGAATGGGAATTCCAGAACACTTAATTGTGCTTATGAGGGACCTGTACATAGACCAAGAGGAAGTTGTTTGAACACAACAAGGGGATACTGCATGGTTTAAAATCAGTAAAGGTGTGCATCAGGGTTTTATCCTTTCCCCATACTTATTCAATATGTATGCTGAGCAAATAATTAAAGAAGGTGGACTATATGAAGAATGGGGAATCAAGATTGGAGGAAGGCTCATTAACAACCTGCAATATGCAGACGAAACACCCTTGCTTGCTGAAAGTGAAGAAGACTTGAAGCACTTACTGAAGATCAAAGACTACAGCCTTCAGTATAGATTACACCTCAACATAAAACAAAAACCCTCACAACTAGACCAATAAGCAACATTATGAAAAATGGAGAACAGATAGAAATTATCAAGGATTTCACTTTACTTGGATCCACAGTTAACACCTATGAAAGCAACAGCCAAGAAATCAAATGACATATTGCACTGGGCAACACAAACAAACACACTGCTGTCAAGTAGGATCTGATTCACAGCGACCCCCTCCTTGGGTTTCCCAGGTGGTATCAGTACGGAAGCAAAAAAAAATTTCTTTAAAGTGTTACAGAGCAAAGATGTCACTTTGAAGACTAATGTGCACCTGACCCAACCCATGGTCTTTTCAATAGCCTCATATGCATGTGAGGACAATGAATAAGGACCAAATGAAGACCTCAGAACTGATACATTGGAATTGTGGTGTTGGTCAAAAATACTGAAATGTACCATGGACTGCTAGAAGAACCAACAAATCTGTCTTTGAAGTAGTGCAGCCTGAATGCACCTTAGAAGTAAGGATGGCAAGGCTTCTGCTCTCATACTTTGAATGTGTTATCTAACAGGAGGGGTCAGTCCCTGAAGGATATCATGCTTGGTAGAGGATCAGCGATAAAAGGGAAGACCCACAACAAAATGGATTGACCTAGTAGTTGCAACCATGGACTCAAGCTTGGCAGTGGATTGTGAGGATGGCGCAGGACTGGGAGATGTCTCGTTCTGTTTTACACAGGGGCCCTGTAAATCAAAACCAACTCCATGGCACCTAACAACAGCAAACTCAGTGATCTTGGACAATGAATGTGCTTTCCATTTTCTCATCTGTGCCTTTAACTCCTTAAGCAATAACAGCATGCAATACATAGTCCCATTACCAGGCAAGCTCCTCTCCCCAGATTTTTCCCTTTCCCAGTGACCCTTCCCCAAGCCTCTAGGTCTCCAGGTCAGTATCAATTTCTGTAAGTAAAAGATGGAGACAGCCTTGCTCAAACTGGAGCCAGAGTAATGAAGGGTGGGCCAGAGGAAGGGCTTTCGCCCCGACAGAATGTAAAAGGCTGAGAACACTCGCCAGCGGCGGCCAAGGAGTCGCTCTGGGGGGATTACGACCAGGCAGGCTCGCTCAGCGCGCTGGGTAGCAGAGCAGCCATTCCCTTGCTTCCGAACAGCCGGGTGGGAATTCTTTCTAAATATTCTGGCCGCAACCACTGCTCACTACCTCTTATCGCTTCTATGTGGCCTCAGATGAAGGCTGCGCAACCTGTACAGCTGAAATCCACCCATTGTTCCCTCTCTGGAAGGCAGAAGTACAGCTCCCGGATGCCCACAAGCCACCCTGGCCGCCTGAGTAACCGGAAACGCAGGCCAGGCGCGAGGCCAGGCCCTGTCTTGGATGTGCGCAGGCGCAGGTCACACCGGCCGGGCAAATACCAGCGAAGGCGGTGTTTCGCGGACTGCCGCTGCCCTCAGGTGGAACGTGTGCGCCATGGCACGGCCGCTTCCTTCCAGCGGAGGCAGGCGCTGTCCGGCAGGGGCCTGGCAAACCCAGCCTTGGGGAGCCCAGCCAAGCTCTGTGTTTTTCCAGGTCCACTCAGGGCCAGGGGAGCTCTGCGTGTTTGTTTGGTGGGAGTGGATTACTGGAAAACGAGACGGAAGGTACCATGCAAATTGGCATGTACTGTATTGTTTGGGAGTCAACAGCGTGTGAAGCAAATGTCAGGTGATGGCAGTGCTGGGAAAGCTGCCCCCTCCTCCTGGCCTTGAGTGTTCCCTGACCTTGAACAAGGCACAGCTGGCAAAACAGCGCTGCTGACCAGTGTGGAGGGGAAGGCGGCAGGGGAGTCAGGACAATAATCGGAGCTAGCCGGGGCCCAGCCCACACAGACCACCCGGGGTCTGTAAAGGGGAAAGGGATACCGCCCCTTCTGCCCACCCAGGGGCCCATTGAGGGAAAACAGCACCTATGGCAAACACTGAAATTAGGCCCCTGTGTAAACATATGATACCTGTCTTAGATATTTAGCATTATCTGGCACTCTGGGCAATTAACTGAACAATGAAAACTCTGCCTTGGGGGCCCAATTAGTCATTTTCTTGGAAGAGAGACTTTTTTTTTTTTTAATAGGTTCTCGATGTCTGTGCCCTTCCTCTCTTCCTCCAGGACCTCTGGCCCCAGGTAACTTTTCCCTCCAGTTTGGTGGAAGGTTTTATTAGGAGAAAATAGTTTTAATGTCTAGAAACCATTCTGGGAAAATGAGGGCGTTTGACCTGTGGGTGGGTTGGGAGCCTTGGGATGGGGGACCTTCCAACGCCAAGGGGCAGGGTCCGGGGCAGGATGGCACACTGGGATGCAGAGGGCCCAGACAGGTGTACTGGAGTCCTGATGGGGGCGGGGGGTGGGGAATGGGGAGAGAGGAGGCAGCAGGAGAAGAAAGCCCAAGAAGCTGGGAAGGGGCTCTCAAATAGGAAAGTATTAGTTTTAACATGTTGAATAATTTCCTATAGCTGACGATGGAAACTGCCAAGGTTAATAGAAACAGCTCAGTGGCGCCCCCCTTCAAGTGGAGCCCAGGGCACTGTGCCATACCTGCTGTACTTTAGATACGTCTCTGCCCACCGCACAAAGATATTGTCCGTATGGCCAGACTAGCCGTTCCAGAGAGTCAGACTTCCTGTTAGGGAGTCCATCAGGGCCCACACAGTCGGTAACATTGCCTGAAGGGCTATCCCAGCAACGGAAGATTTCGCTGAGATCAGTGAACCCATACTATGGAATGAGAATTGTATACCTTATTCCACTAATGAAACTATATACAGTGCTTTTTAAATTCACCCTTACAGGCTGGGTCCTTCCAGCCTCCTGATTCTGAGTTGTCCTTGAGTTTCTTGGGTCCCACCCTGTTTTTGTCTGGAGCAGCTCACTGTGTAATGTGTTTCCTCTTGTCAGGGATTTACAGATTAACCATGAAGAATGTCACTGGCCTTTTTTGCCCTTGCTCAAGTGCATCTGGAGTATTCTCTCCTCCCACCTGGATTTCTAGAGCTGTTGGGGAATGGCTTCTTGATGGCTTCCCCTCTTTGCCCTGGGCTTCCTTCTCCACTCCAGCAATGCTAGGGGAGGGGCTTTTAGTGTCTGGATTTTAGGTGGGAGGAGAACAGTTTCAGGACTGAGGCGGTGAACTGACAAAGGTCACTACTTTGGCAGAAAGCATGGATCCTATTCCAGACTGTTTCCTTTCTCTTGCCTCCAAACATTCCACCTGGCTGCAGATACCTGGGGTTTTACTATATAATCTGTCGCAGCTGCTTCTGCATAAGCTGTAAAAGCACTTTGTGATGTGAGCTTGTTGCCTGTGGAGGAAGATGCCAGAGACAGATGAATCTGAAAGGCTCATGGTATAAGTTCAGTATGGTGACATTGATATCCCATGTTCTTTAAGAAATGTCTAGATTGTGTGACCCCAGTAGAAATCTTCTGGTACAAAGCTCTCATCACACAGAGGGGCAAATTGAGACCCAGAGAAGGGAAATAACTGGCCCAGGTCACTCAGCAAACTAGTGACTAAGCTGGAATTAGATCTCAGGTTTCCTGACACCACTTTATTCATTGATTATACACATTTACTGAGGACTTACTATGTGTCAGGTACCGTACTAAGTTCTGGGATACAGCTGTGAACAAAGCCAAATTCCTACTGCCATAGCGCTTATATTCCCTGGTGTGTATGTGAGGAACTTGAGAATAAACATATTGCTTTCATAACCTCACGTGGTTAGAAGTGCTGGGAAGCTCTGTGCACTTTTTTCTCTGTCATTGGGGGAAATGTGTTTGCAGGTTGGGAAGAAATGTTCACTCACATGTACAGTTGTTAAATATACATTTGTGGATGTTTCATGGTGGGTAACAAACACATATAACAGAGTAAGACCTGTCTTGAAAAGCTTGCACTTCTGCTGGGCTGGGGAGAGAAAACATGCCCTCTTAGCCTTTATACATGTACTTCTAGGAGTTTTATGCTCATTCTTTCCCTCTCCTGGTCTTTTCCAAAAGGGAGGCTTGTAGAAAACTCTGATTCTGAAATGGTGCAAATCCCTTCCCCAAAATGCCTCTTGGACCCAGCCACTGCTACTGACCATCTAGTGGTCTTAGGGAGGTGGTGGGCAGTGCAGCTATGGCTTATAATGAGAGATAAGGCAGCATTCTCCCTGCAGTGAATAATAGAACAAAAAGCTACTGGTGCCTGCAGGATCAAAGCGCATGAGCAATCAAAGTGTCTCTGGGTTAAAGAGATCAGCAAAGGGGGCAGGCAGTGGACTCCACGGAACTTCCTGGGAGGGAAGTCTGGCCTCTGGGGAAACCTTTAGCTGGAGAGAGGATTCTGGACCTTACGAGAAACTCTCCTGTGGCTCCTGCTCACCTTCCCTGAGGAAGTGGGCCTCTTCCCTCCATTCTTTCTTGCCAGCCCTAACAAAGTCCAGAAGTTGGGATGGGTGAGGCGGGAGGTGATGAGGAAAAAGTTCACTGTACCAGGAGGCAGGAGCCACTTGATCTGTAAGCTTAACCAAGCTGTGAGCTATTGCTGTTGAGTCGGTTTTGACTTGACTCATGGGCATCCTGTGTATGAGAGTAGAACTGTGTTCCATAGGGTTTTCAGTGGCTGATTTTTCAGAAGTAGATCTCCAGGCCTTTCTTCTGAGGTGCCTCTGTGTGGACTTGAAATGCCAGCCTTTTGGTTAGCAGCCAAGCACTTAACTGTTTGCACCACCTAGGGACTCCTCTGTGAGCTTAACCAAAAAAACAAACTCATTGCCATTGAGTCAATTCCAACTCATAGCAACCCCCTTTGGGTTTCCAAAGTGGTAATTCTTTACAGAAGTAGATTGTCCATTCCTTCCATGGAGTGGCTGGTGGGTTTGAACTGCTAACCTTCTGGTTAGCAGTCAGATGCCTTGGGCATGGCACCACCAGAGCTCCTTAAAAACCAAACTCATTGCCATCGAGTCTGTTCTGACTCATAGCAACCACCATTGTGTTTCTGAGACTGTAAATCTTCACAAAAGTAGATCACCCCCTCTTCCTTCCACAGAACAGCTGGTGAGTTTGATCTACTGACCTTCTGGTTATCAGCCAAATGCCTTATGCCCTATGCCACCGGAGCTCCTGCTCTGTGAACTTAGGCAATATTTATTTCCTGGGCCTTTATTTCCCCATCTATAAAATGAGGAGGTTGAAATAGGTGTTGAAGTACCTGCCAACTTAATCTATTTTCCAGAAAGGAGATAGAGAAAATCTATTGCTTTTAGGCTCCCTGTCTAGTTATTTCTATGCTAGGCTGAAGGTTTTCCATAGGTATCCTGGGCCTATCCTCAAACTCAGGCTGTGAACCCCATTTCTTGGGGAGAAGCAGGAAGGGAGCAAGTAGGAAGACTGTATTACATATTCTCTCACCTTACCTTTTCCCCACAAGGAGCTCTGGTGGTGTAGTGCCTAAGGCATTTGACTGCTATCCAGAAGGTTGGTGATTCAAACCCACCAGCCACTCTGTGGAAGGAAGACTGGGTAATCTACTTCCATAAAGATTTACCACCTCAGAAACCCAAAGAGGGTCTCTATGAGTTGATGGCAGTGGAGTTGATGGCAGTGAGATTTTTTTTTTTTTTTTGGTACCTTCTCCCCACAGCCAGCAGAAAAACCAGCAGCTTAGAATATTTTTTTTAGATGACTTATCATTGCTATTTTAATTTCAAAAGAATATTTTAAGATATTAAATTTTGTGTCTTTAAATATATATGCAGTTCTAAAGTGGAAAATCCTGGTGACTTAGGGTGCTCTGGTAAGCTTTGAAGATGTTCATCTCAGACGAAAAGAACCCCAGCGTCCTTGATGTGCTGGGGGAACCACACCCTTAGGAAACGGACCACTCCTCATATGTGTGTGCCTGCCATCTGGTGTGTGTGTGTGTGTGTGTGTGTGTGTGTGTGTCTGTTGAGTAAGCCTGAGTCCTGGGCCCTTTGTCTTTCCTTCCAAGTAAGCCAGCGGGGCAGGTAAGTGTGTAATTAAAAGAAAAAATATTCCAGTCAGGAAATAACTGATTTTCCTAGAGGAAAGTCATTGTGAACCTTTTTTTTTGTGTGTGTGAGCGTAGGGGCTTTTAGGCAGGTGGGGAGAGTCAGTGGAAAGCAGAGTGGGGAGAAAGCTATATGGTTACTAATGAAAGACACTGCCATGTTTATTTGTTTTTCTAATTTTCTATTGTGATTTTGGTGAAAGCTTACAAAGCAAATTCATTTTCTATACAGCAGTTCATACACATTTTGTTTCATGATATTGACTACGATTCCCCGCAGTGTAATGGTTCTCTTCCTACTTCTTCCCTGTAGTTACCTTTTCCCTGTGTCCTTGTTTCCCATGCAGTCCTGCCCTCTGAGCTGTCTCCCTGTGCAAACACTGCCCTTCAGTTCTCCCATGATTGATCGTTCTAAGGAGTGTATTTACCTGATGTAAACGTTCACCCTATATGCCTGTCTATTGTTCGGCTGGAAGGCACAGGAGTGAGTTCTGTTCTTGACCAGAAGTATAGCTTCCATGTTTGATGTAAACCCAAGACCCACACATGGACCCAATAAATGGACACAGACAGAGCACATGGACACACACATACAGCTCCACATGGACACCGCACAGACCTGTGTTATGATAGCACATATGGACCCATGTGTTCAACTGAATACCCTCACAGATGCACCCAGGCACATACGTGAGTGTGCACACACCCAGGATGCCCTTTGGCACGTGAAGGGAGAGGCACTCAAGTCAGCTGGGCTACTTTCCTTTTGAGCTCACCTCCGCCTCCCCCAGAGGCCTTGGGCAACCCTCACCACCACAGCAGCCAACATTTTTGTATATTTCCTGACAGCTTAGCTCTATTCTGTATGCATAAATGCTAAGTAATTGAACCTTCACTACAGCCCTATGACTTGCTGTTTCCATTTACAGACGAGAAAACTGAGGCACAGGGAAATTTAATAATTTGCTCAAGCAAGTGGAGCAGAAAACTTAGGGTTTGATAGTAGACTGCACCATGTCTGCTGCAGCTGGGAAATGCCTCTTTTGTGAGGGTTTCATTGAGGACTGACTGTGTCCCAACTAATACCTGGACTCTCAGTCACCTCTTTTGTGGATTGTGCTGTGCTGTGGGTTGTGATGTCCAAAGTCCGACCTTTGACGTTAAGATTTCCTTTTAGCCTCTGTCCGTTAGACCAACAGCGTGCAGCTGAAGAAATAAGAACAGGATGAGGGCAACTCGGCTCTGAGAAGATATCACATTCCTTGTTGATTACTGGTTTTACATCAATTTTATTAAAGGATATTTTACATACCATAAAATGCACACATTTAAATGTACAGTTTAATGAGATTTGACAAATACATTTAGTTCTATAACCACTATGCCAGTTGAGAAATGAACATTTGTCAAATGAACAGAAAGTCCCCTTGTGCCCCTTTATACTTCATCTCCAGCTAATGGTTGATTTGATTTCTAGCACTATATAGATCAATTTTTCCTAGTCTAAAATTCATATACATGGGAATATATGGTATGCACTTTTTTGACTTTTTCTTGTCAGCATGTTTTCGAGATTTACTCATGTTGCATATAGTAATAATTCAATCTTTTTTTTTTTTTCTAATCGCTGAGTAGTATTTAATTGTATGGATGTACCATAAGCCAAAAACCAAACCCACTGCCATGGAGTTTATTCTGACTCATAGTGACCCTATAGCACAGAGTAGAACTGCCCCATAGGGTTTCAAAGACTGTAAATCTTTACAGAAGCAGACTGCCTCTTCTTGCTCCTGTGGAGTGGCTAGTGGGTTTGAACCACTGACCTTTTGGTTACCAGCTGAATGTGTTAGCCACTAGCCAACAGAGCTCCTTGGATGTACCATACTTTGTTTATTCATTCACTTGTTGATGAACATTTGGTTTGTTTACAGTTTTTGGCTATTACTAATAAAATTGCTATGACCATATGTGTACAAGTCTTTGTGTGGACATGTGTTTTCAGTTCTTTTTTAAAAATAATTTATTTAATATTTGCTGTTGTTATTGAGAATATACACAGCAAAAAATACATCAATTCAATAGATTCTGCATGTACAATTCAGTGACATTGATTACATTTTTCAAGTTGTGCAACTATTCTCACGTTCTATCTTAGTTATCTAGTGCTGCTATAACAGAAATATCACAAGTGGGTGGCTTTAACAAACAGAAATTTATTTTCTCACAGTTTAGGAGACTAGAAGCCTGGATTCAGGATGCTACCTCTAGGGAAGGCTTTCTCTCCCTGTTGACTTTAGAGGAAGGTTCTTGTCTCTTCTGAGCTTCTGCTCCTGGGCAGTCATCATGTAGCTTGGCAGTCTTCTTCCCCCATCTTTGCTTGTTTGTTTTATGTCTTTTATATCTCAAAAACTATTGACTCAAAACACACCCTACACTAATCCTGCCTTTATTAAAATAAAGACAGCTCCTTCCCAAATGGGATCGTAACTACAGGCATCAAGGTTAGGATTTATAGCACATATTTTGGGGGGACACAATTCATAACACCCTCCTTTTCTGAGTTGTTCCTCCCTCATTAACATAAACTTACTGCCCCTTAAGGTTCCTGTTTAGTCTTTTGAGTTGCTGTTGTCAATTTGATCCCATATAAATAGATCTTAAAAAGAGTGTAGTGCTCAAGGCAGACATTCTTTATTAATCTAAACTATTGTTTCATTTAAAGAAGACTTCAGGGGATATTTTTGGTTTAAGATTTAGCAATTATCTCAGGACAGTAGCTTTGGGGGTTCTTCCAGCCTCCATGGCTCCAAAATATCTGGATTCCTTGCGAATTTGAAATTCTGCTAGTTTTCATTTCCAAATATCTATGCATTGAATGGCTGGGTTATATGTCCAGGGTATGTTAAACTTTTTAAGAAACTGACAAACTATTTCCAAAAGTGGATGTACTATTTTATACTCCCACTAGCAGTTATATGAGAATTCTCATTGGCTCACATCATCATCAATGTTTGGTATTGCCTATTTTAAATATTTTAGTTGTTCTAGTGTGTGTGAAGTGGTATCTCATTGTAGTTTTAATTAGTATTTACCTGATAACCAATGATGTTGAACTCCTTTTCATGTGCTTCTTGAACATTTTATACCTTCTTTTGTGAATTATCTGTTTAAGTCTTTTGCCAGTTATTGGGATTGCATTGGGATCTTTTGATCAATTTGGGCAGAATAACCATTGAGTCTTCCAATGCATGAGTATAATTCTTGCCATCCTTAATCCACACTGTCTGCATCATTCAGTGTAGAGGTTTTACACATTTTTTTATTAACTTATATTCCAAATATTTTGTTGTTAATACTATTGCAAATTGCACTTTTTAAAAAATTTCAGTTTCCAATAATTTGTCACTGAAAAACCAAAACCA
Source organism: Orycteropus afer afer (assembly GCF_000298275.1). Classification (NCBI taxonomy): domain Eukaryota; kingdom Metazoa; phylum Chordata; class Mammalia; order Tubulidentata; family Orycteropodidae; genus Orycteropus; species Orycteropus afer. Next base: position 19,410,487 of record NW_006921600.1, on the reverse strand, counting down.
AACCCAGTGCCACTGAGTCAATTCTGACTCCCAGCAAACCCCAGTGGGTTTTCAAGGCAGTAAATCTTTATGGAAGTAGATTGCCCCATCTTCATTCTGAGGAGCACCTGGTAGGTTTGAACCTCCAACCTTCTGATTAGCAGTCAAATGCCATAGGCACTGTACCACCAGAGCTCCTTTTTGTATATTGATTTTGTATCCTGTAACCTTGATAAACTAAAGTATTAATTTTAGTAGTATTTTGGTAGATTCCTTGTGATTTTCAATGTAGGCAATCATGACATCTGTGAATGTACACAATATACTTTTTTTTCCCAATACTTAGGCATTTTATTTCTTTTTCTTGCCTTGCTGCCCTGGCTAAAACTGCAAAACCATATTGAATAAGAAAAAAAAAAAGGACTTTCTTTTAATCTTAGGAGAACATCATGCCCTCTTTTGTCCTCACTTATTTTTAAACTACGTAAGCCTAAGTTGTTCTGGGGAAATGCAGCTTCATGGGCCAGCCTTGGGAATGTACAAGTGGGCAGCAACAGTGAGACCACTCTCCTGGGGTGGAAGGACACACAATTTAGGAAGTGAGCACCACATTTACATCATCCTGTCTGTACATCATCATCTGTAGTTGTTAAGTTCCCTCAGTCCCCTTTTGGAAGAAAGTAGGGTCTGAATAAACAATAACATAAAGCCAGCTGAAGTAATTGAATAGAAGCTTCCAGATTCTGCAAACTCAAGGAGCTCTATTTGTTCAAATCTTTATTTTCTCTCTATCTCTTTCTCTGTGTCTCTCTCTTTCTTTCTGTAACTTGTAGCATTTGTATATTTTTGGCAGTCTCTCCCTCTTCATCTCCTCATCTCCCCAAGAACACACTCAGAGATCCTCACACCACCAGACTCCATATCAGAAACTTCAGAACCTTGAACTAGGAATTGATGGAAACAGAGGAGACCTAGAAGTGATTGCTTTCCCTAACCCTAGGGAGTTTACGATTGAGGGAGACAATGATGAATAGGAAGAGGGTAGGAGGAACTTTACAAAATCAGTGAGGAGAAACACACTTGTCAGCACATATGCAGAACTCCAAACCAAACTCACTGCCATCCAATCAATTCTGACTCATAGCAACCCCCATTGTGTTTCCAAGGCTGTAATTTTTATTGAAGTATATGGCCCCATCTTCCTTCTGCAGAGTGGCTGGTGGGTTTGAACCTCTGACCTTCTGGTTAGCAGCCACAGGGCTAAAAATAGAGATGGGAGCTTTAAAATAAGAGTGGTTTCTGGGAATTGGAAGGGTACCACAAAGCCCTATAACCCAACCACTGTCCAGATGCAGGAGACCCTTCTCCTACCCCAGCCTTCCTGATAAACACTTCCCACCTTGGCAGTATACAGTATATAAATGGAGATGAAGTCACTGTCTCATCAGATCTGGGGATCAGCTCTGATTTGTTCTTATTCTTAATGGATATGAGTTTAGATTCAAAACATCCACATTCACTGATTGTTACCCCCTGCATAAAATTCTTCTGAGATCTCCTAAACCTTCAAGAATATGTCCATCCTTACCCCTCCAGAAAACTAGCCCTAATTTATCTTTCCAAGCTCATCTCTTGGAATTTCCTCACTTAAACCCTGTTCTTAAGCCATCTTGAACTCCTTAGAGGAGCTTGACCTTGTTCTATTGTTTTAACCTTGTGCCCTTGTAGATGCTTTTCTCCTTCCTCATAAACTCTTCCTTGCTACTCAAGACTCAACTCAGGTGTCTCCTCTTTTCTGATCCTCCAAGCAGAATTGATCTCTCCCTCCTTGATGTCCCCACTGTTTTCTCTACATGGATCTGCCAGAGTCCACAGCCCAGGAGATTATTTGATCGTATGCCTGGTTTTTCCTTTGATAGTGGGAATTTGTTCATTTTTATATTATTTATTTATGTACTTTTAGGACTAGTTTCAGTGTCTGATGTATAGGACATGCTCAATAAATGTTTTCTAAGGAAGGAATGGTAGTATGAATACATCCTTGACAGAAGCCTTGAATTTATGAGATAAAGTTTGAGATGGGGATGTGTTAACTAGAGCATATATTAATGAGGTTTTGTGTGACAGAAATGCAACTTGTACCACTAAGCACAAAGGGAATATTTTGGGTCATATGAAAAGGCCTGTATATAGACCAACAGGCAGTCATTCAAACAGAACAAGAGGATACTGAATGGTTTAAAAATAAGTAAACATGTGTCAGGGTTGTATCCTTTCATGATACTTATTCAATCTGTATGTAGAGCAAATAATCCGAGAAGCTGTACTAGAAGAAGAATGTGGCATCAGGATTGGAGGAAGACTCAGTAACAACCTGCAATATGCAGATGACACAAACTTGCTCGCTGAAAGTAAATAAGACTTGAAGCACTTCCTGATAAAGATCAAAGATTATAACCTTCAGTATGGATTACACCTCCACATAAAGAAAATGAAAATCCTCATAACTGGGCCAATAAGCAACATCATAATAAATGGAGACTAGATTGAAGTTGTTAAGGATTTCATTTTATTTGGATCCACAGTCAATGCCCATAGAAACAGCAGTCAAGAAATCAAACAACATGCTGCATTGGGCACATCTGCAGCAAAAGACTTCTTTAAAGTGTTAAACAGCAAAGATGCTCCTTTAAAGACTAAGGTGCACCTGACACAAGACACTGTCATTTCAACAGCCTCATATGCATGTGAGAACTGAACAGTAAGAAATAGCAGAAGAAGTGATACTTAGGAATTGTGGTGTTGGTGAAGAATATTGAATATACCATGGACTTCTAGAAAAATGAACAAATCTGTCTTGGAAGAGATACAGTTGGAATGCTTCTCAGAAGTGAGAATGGCCAGACTTCATCTCTTGTGCTTTGGTCATGTTGTCAGGAGAAACCAGTCCCTGGAGAAGGATATCATGCTTGGTAAATTAGATGGTCAGAAAAAAAGGGAAAGACCCTCAGCAACATAGATTGACATGGTGGCTGCAACAATGGGCTCAAGCAAAGCAACAGTTTTGAGAGTGGCACAAGACCAGGCAGTGTTATGCTCTGTTATACATAGGGTTGCTGTGAGTTGAAACAACTCATACAACAACAACAATGAATTATCCAGGGGGTAGATTGGGCTTCAGGACCTCAGCAGTGTCATCAGGACTTTGTCTCTTCATATTGCAGGCAAGTGCTCTCCTGCCTTTGGTTGGCCTATTGGTTGGCCACCAATAGCTTAAGACTCACATAGTACCTGATTAGCAACTCTGGAAAGGGTAGAGCTTCTTCCCAAATAGCTTTGGCAGAAAAGTCCTCTGGAAGGATCCGATTGGCTTGGCTTGGGTCACACGAGCATCCTTTTTTTGATTATTGTGGACAGGATAACAAAGTATTCTGATAGTCTAGGTCAGGGTCTTGTGGATAAGAAGGGCAGTCCCACCAAAACTGCTTGGAATTGATTCCCCACCAAACAGAAGGTTCTCTACTGGAAGAAGCAGGCAAGCAGGTCTGCTATTGGACAGAACATACAATGGCAGACCACCATATAGTCTTTCTTAGTTATCTGGTGTTGCTGTAACAGAAATACCACCAGTGGTGGCTTTAACAAACATAATTTTATCACAATTTAGGAGGCTAGAAGTCTAAATTCAGAGTGCCATCTCTAGTGGAAATCTCTCTGTCCACTCTGGGGGAATGTCCTTGTTTCTTTTCAGCTTCTATTCCTAGGTTCCTTGACAATCACGTGTCTTGTATCTTCTCCATGCTTTTGTGGTTTCTTGCTGCTTGCTTAATCTGCTCCTTTAGACTCCAAAGAGATTGACTTAAAACACACTAATAGTGTCTCATTAACATAACAAAAAAACCTCTATTCCCAAATGGGATTATAACCATAGGTATAGTAGGATTTACAACATACATATTTTTTAGACACATTCAATCCATAATACAGCCAAACCCAAATTCTGTGTATGAAGCAAATTACTTACCCTCATTGTGTATTGGCTGCTTTATTTGGAAGGAGAATAATGTTCTTGCTCTCTGTAACATTTACACAGTGGATGACATGGGGACCAATGGTCAGGAATACACTTTGAAGCCTTAGAGGCCTTACTGAGATGTGAGGGAGTATTCTTGTCAGTGTAGACCATGACACAGATGTTTTCTTTATGGGAAGTCTCGGTGAGGAAATCCATTCCCTGAGCCTCATTATTTTTAGTAACCAACAGAGGTAACAGATAATCATCCTTGGAAACGCAAAGGCACAGAGATCACCAGAAGGAGCAGGCAATAAGAATACTTACTTCCGTAGTGATACTGCTTCGGAAACTCATGGAGGGGTCCCTATGAGTTGGAGACAACTCGATGGCACATAACAACAACAACAACAACAACAAACTCCTCTCTCTTCCCACGGGGTCCCATGACTATATACGTGTAACCCAGAGCGTGATCCCTGGGGACACAAGAACATCCATCAAGCAGATAGACCTTGAGGACACAAGCTATGTGGCCTTCTTTCCCCAACCTCCCACCTCAGCACTACCAGCAAACAAGATTATTGAAGCCAAGAAGGCAGCATTCGGAAATTTAAAAGATAAACGTGCACAGGGTAATTGAATAGCGTTCAGCTGAAAAACGAGCTCTCAGAGCTCATAATCAAGGCTATACTTTACTAGAGGGCTTCCTCTATCTCTCTTTGCAAATCCAGGAGGGCCAGCAGTGTTAACCCTTTGGAAGGGCTGCACTATGTGAGGAGTATGTGAGGAGCTGTTGAAATAGTCGTGTCATGGAGGAAGCCGCTGGTGTGGTAGGGAGTGCCTTGTCACTGGCAGTGTTCAAACAGAGGCTGGACTGGGCAAGTGGACCCAGTGATTGCTAAGGAGCCTAAATCAATTCTGAGAGTCTTTGATTCTGTCATTATGATTTTACAGACTCAAGGATCAGCTATTTATTGAGAATGTATTATATTGTCAGCACTGGGATCAGTAGTGCTGAGTCGTAAAATAATAATAATATAACAAATAGTTTAGAGAAAACTTGGTATGCACAACACAATTTAAAACACTTTCCATATTAGAATTAATTTGATCTTCACAACATTCAGATTAGCTAAGCATTATTATTGTTTTGGTTTTACAGTTGAAGAGGCACAGAGAGTTTAAGTAACTTAGCTGGGCTAGTTGATAGGAGAGTGGGACTCAGGCTCAGGTGAAGGGTGGAAGAATGGATAGATGGATAGATAGATAGGAACCAGTTGCTGATTCATGGTGACCCCACATGTGTCAAAGTAGAACTGTGCTCCACAGCTGAATGGCTGTGACCTTTTGGAAGAAGACCCTCTCCAGGCATTTCTTCCAAGGTGCCTTTGGGTGGACTTGAACCACCAACCTCTTGGTTAACAGTTGAACGTGTTAACCATTTGCAGTATCCAGGGATATATAGATACACATATATATACATGTTTAAGTCTAAGAATATGATAGCACAATCTCTGCTCACTTGAATTCACCATCTGGTTGGGAGAGCAGTGAGTATGAATGTTTGTAAACAAGGGGATCATGTTTGACACCCCACATGGAAGGACTATCTGGGGCTCATTTTGTTAATGCCCTAAGACCTGGCCTTTCTCCAGCTACCTTTGGAGGCAACTGAGGTCCGATGGTGTCCCCTGGAACTGTTGCTCACAAATGTGCTGGTGAACCACATCACTCCAGACCCAGCTCCCTCTCCTCTCCTATCCCCTTTCTCTGGTTATCGTAATTATTTGGGAATTTGCAGAATAATCCGTCACCAAGTCCTCTAAAACAAATTGAATGTCAGGTTTATAAAACAACCTAATAAAGCAGATGGCATTACCCGCTGGTAAATCTTTTCCCCATTTCCTGCCCCACCCCCTCCCCACTTCAGTGTCTAGGAAAGCTGACAGATTATCCATTTACAGGCAGATTAATCCTGAACAGTATAAACATGGGGAGAAAATTACACTTTCTTGTCTCCATAATTGATAAGAAGGACGCATTAATCTATAAAGCCCAGAGGAAGGGCCCATCTGTCTGCTCAGACAGACATGGGGGTGTCTGGGAAGGAAGGAGACCCGTCCATCTCTCTGTCAGTCTGCTTTTTTATCAGACACCACTCTTCTAGAGGCTGTCCAGCCTCCTGGGCCCTGGAAATTGGACTTCTGCAAACTTTGCCTGCTCCCTCTCCATGAAGCTGGCAGAGCTTAAGGGTCATCGTTTCAGAATTCTATGCCAGGGGCAGAGGCTTTGCCACACACTTCCTTCTTCTTCCCAGGAACTCCCACAACTGGGGAGAAGTCTCTAGGTTGGTCATGTGGTGAGTCTATAAGTTTGCCTTTCAGGTGTCTGCTGACTGGCCCCTGAAGGGATTCCAAGAGGAATTTGTTCAGTGAGATTTGTATTTAGTCCCTTTCCTGCTCTTTACTACAGCTTTAAAAGTTTTCACAAATTTACACACTTCCCCTCCCCTTTCTGCCTCTTCCTGCACTTTCCCTGGGGGAGGCAGCTGTGAGGCATTAATTGTCTCCTTGAGGCCTGTCAGAACTGTCAGGAAATGTCACACCGGCCAGATCCACTCTCTGCAAAGGATGGGGACAGAGAGAGGGTTCTTAGTACTAACGGCCCCCCTCCCAACACAGGGACAGACAAAGCCAGGGACATATAGCCTCCCCCAAATGAAGGATTTTAAGGAAGCTCCCTCTGTCCTTTGCTTGGGACAAGGTCAGGTGAGACAGATGGGGCAGATTTATTTATCTAGAGTGGGAGAGAGGGCCCAGGGGAAGTCCCAGTAGATGCCCACCTAGCCAGAAGGACACTGAGTTGGCCATTAGAACCCTGAAGGAGAGAGGGAGGAAATAAAGACAGTGATGGTGTGGGCCACAGGCAGAGGAGACATCCAGAAGCCACAGAGGGACCTGGAAAAAGGGAAGATGGAGATAGTATAAATGAGCAAGGGCTCTTGATTCCTGGCTTTAGGATGGGCAGGGTTCTCTTGAGTCTGGGAATCAGTATGCTCTTAGCCTCTCTTGCCCTTCTTTCTCCAGAACTGAATGGGAAGTGCTAGCCTTTGTACGAGCAGGGTACATTTCTGGTGCCCCCTCCCAACTTTGTGTGGAGGTGCACTGAGAACCCAGACTTCAAATGAATTGCAGAGACTTCTCATACATGGTACAGTGGTTAAAGCATTTGACTGCTAACCAAAAGGTCAGCAGTTCGAACCCACCAGCTGCTCTGAGGAAGAAAGATGAGGTAGAATGCTTCTATAAAGGTTTACAGCCTTGGAAACCTTATGGGGCAGTTCTACTCTGTCTTACAGGGTCACTATGAATTGGAACCCACTCCACGGCAGTGGGTTAAACACTTCATCTCCCCTTCTCTCCTGCAGACTACATTCTTGCTTTGGTTAGACTCTCATCTCCAAAGAGATGCACTCTGGGGAGGGAGCACCATAGACTGATCTGTGAGATAACTCAACAGGTCATCCAGGGACCCTCTGTTCTGCTAAGGATCAGGCAACACAGGAATGATCCTAACAAGTGCTCCAGTCTTTGCCTTGGGACACCCAAGCTTTTTGTATAAATGGCATGTGCCCCTCATGGCTGGTATTTGAAGGTGACTCTAACCAGATCTTCCCAGACTGTGTCTCTTGGAGTGCTAATGGGCTGGTAAACCCACTGCCATCAAGTCAATTCCAACTCATAGCAACCCCCATAGCATTTCCAAGGCTGTAATTCTTTATGGAAGCACACTGCCTCATCTTTCTCCTGTGGAACAGCTAGTGGGTTTGAATCGCCAATCTTTTAGTAAGCAGCCCAATACCTTAACCACACACTACCACCAGAGCTCCTAATGGGCTAATGGTGCCTGGGATGTTCATTGGGTTTTATAGTTAAATAAATTTGCAAGATGCTACTTGTCTTAATTTCTTAGTGCTGCTATAACAGAAATACCACAAGTGGGTGGATTTAAAGAGCCAAAAATCATTTTTTCACAGTTTAAGAGGCTAGAAGTCCAAATTCAGAGTACTGGCTCCAGGAAAAGGCTTTGTCTACCCTGGGAGAAGATCTTTGTCTCTTTCAGCTTCTCTGCATCCATTCTTTGGTGACCATGAAGCATCAGTCTTTCACCATTTGTGTTTACTTGCTTTGTGACTGGTCTATTCCTTTTATATCTTGGAATTGATTAGGTTTAAGACACACCCTACACTGATATGCCTCATTAACATAACAAAGAAGCTCTATCCCCAAATGAGATTACATACACAGTATAGGGGTTAGATTACAGCACATATTTTGGGGGGACACAGTTAAATCCGTAGCACTAGTTAACAAAGTTAAACAATGTTTTTTCCTCTGTTTTACTTTTGGTATTTTTTGCTTTACTTCTCTTGTCTCTTCTGGGTGTTTTTTTCAAGGCTTCTTCTGGGTTTTTCCTCTTACTTTCCATATTATAAAGCATTGACTGTGGGGTTGATATAATCCCAGTGAATTTATAAATATTAACTCCTTTTGGTTTCATACTTTTCTTTTTCTAAAAACATGATTAAGTTCTACAAATATATTTTTAAATTGACAATTATAATTTTAAAGGAGAAAAAAATTAGTGACTCTGACCCTAAGGTCTTGCAAGCTTGGAGGTAATATCATTCCAGTTTCATTTACTAAATTTAATAAAAACCATTGCAACATGAATTGTAAAGTAATGATATGTAAATTATCTAGAGAAACCAACAAAGCATTTAATTTTAGCCCCTGAAATGTAGTAATTAATGCTGTATGAATATCTATGGTTTGGAGGGTTAGTTTTAATAGTTATACATTTGGATGATAAAATGATCATTTTTACTTATTCTGATTCACAGAGTCTCAAACTGCTTCAACCAATTAACTTGTTACTGTCTAGAGAGGCAGCATTTTTGCCCTTTTAATAGGGACCACAAGGAGTCTCAGTTCTGCTACTGCATCTTCACAGAGCCACAAAGCAGGATCAACCTCCCACGTGCTGTAAAAAGAGCAGATGTTTTGTTTGCAGAGCCCTGAGTTAGATGCTGTCAAGAGAGACAAGGAAAGGGGGAATGCCATTCCTGTTCTTACAAAAACAAGTGGGCATTGTTTAAAGGGCAATGAGTGTCAGTGAATGGTGGTAGAATAATTTGGAAAAGGATAGTGGTCATAGTTGTGCAATATGATGAACATCATCAATGTCACTGAATTGTACTTTTAAAAATTGTTGACAAATGTTTTATTATATATATTTTTAGCACAATAGAAATAGTTGAATTAAAAAGTGAATGAGAGGGAAAATAATAATAAAGACAAGATGGTGTGAAAAAATATCCCTTTCCTGAAAATGTCATTAAGAACTTCACAAAACAAAACCAAGGGCAAAAAAGAAACAACAACAACAACAAAAACAAACACACAAACAAATAAACAGAAAAACCCAACAAAACAACAACAAAATAAAACAAGTGCTGTGAAGTGGAAAAATGTCCTGGAATCAGAAGAGCTGGTTCTGTAGGTGTCTCATGTCACGGTTTTGATCACAATCTTCTCTGTGCCTAGAATTCTTCTCCCCATGCCCTGTGTGTCTGATGAAGTCCATCCCTGGCATCTCCTCTTCATCTCTTTGACAGAATTGATTACTCGTTCATGGGACCTCACTGTATCTACCCCATGCTTCTATTAGCATTTTTTTGATTTTTATTTTAATACATATTTGCTTTGCCCCCTCTTCACACACAAACCCCAAACTGAGTTCCTTGGCATCTGAGGCTATCTTATTATCATAATAGTTATTGATATTAATAATGTTTTCATTATATTCATAAGAACCTTTTAATTTAGGTATCATGTCACCATTTTATAGGTAAGGGCATTTGAAGTGATGAGAATAGTGTCAGAAATGTAATTCTAGCTAACTATTACTTGTAAAGAATCTCTTTGCTTGATAGGGTGCACCTTACCTATCTTACTCACTTTTGTGCTTCTAGTATCCAGAAAAAGCCTGGAAGTGAACATGCTCATCAGTGAGTGCCCCTAATTATCTATATAGCCTTTTGTGAATGTCTTGGTTTGAGTTCTTCCAGAATTAGAGCAATGATTGGACTGTAAGTAGTTCATCTGTGAGGTAATCCCAAGCAACACCAGAAGAGAATGAGGAAGCAAGACATGAAAGGGAAGGAGGCCAACAAACTTTAACCACCATGCACATCTGTAACTCAGTCCTATTAGGGAACCCTGTAGAACAGGGTGATACCACAAAGTTATCTCAATCAAAGGTTGAGGAAGCTGGAGTATTTACTCACCAACTCCCCATCCATCAAGCTCTTTCCATGAACATTAACAACTGCCCACATGTCAGGCTGAGCATGTTCCTGAGGCCAGAAAACAATCCTTAGATCTCAAGTGTCTTCAGAAAGCAGTGCTCAGAGTGTAGAGATGAATGCCTAGTGGATATGGGTGGAGCTACTGCAAGTAATTTCTTTTATTTGGGTCTCAGTTTCTCCATCTGTACACTAAAGGGGTTTCTAGAATAGATAATGCCTTAGAATGTTTCAAGGAGCCCTGGGTGCAGTTGGTTAACTGTTTAATTGCTAACTAAAAGGTCAACAGTTTAAACCTCCCTGCCATTCTGGAGGAGAAAGATGTGGCAATCTACTTTTGTAAAGATTTCAGCCTTGGAAACCCTAAGAAGAAGTTTTTCTCTGTTGTATAGGGTCACTATGAGTTAGAATTGACAGCAAGAGGTTTTCTTTTGGTTAAGAATATTGTAACTATAATAGTCTGACACTGTGCAGCAAAAATCAAGATGCTGATATAAGAATCTGGTCAGAAAAGAAAATAATCAGCCTTCCACATAATTAGGGGCCATGGGCCATCTGAAGAACACATGGATGTTAGTATTATGCTAGAAGTTGTGTCCCCTCCCCCAATAATCAGTTTATTTATTGAGGAATTTATTGAGGATACCATATGCCTACAAGAAAGACCAGTTAATACTACTATTATTCAAATTTACACACCAACCACCACAGCCAAAGATGAGGAATTTGAAGATTTTTACCAGCTTCTGCAGTCTGAAATTGACTGAACATGCAATCAAGATGTGTTGATTATCACTGGTGATTGGAATGCAAAAGTTGGAAACAAAGAATAATCACCGGTAGTTGGAAAACATGGTCTTGGTGATAGAAATAACACTGGAGATCACATGATAGAATTTTGCAAGACCAATGACTTATTCATTGCAAATACCTTTTTTCAACAACACAAATGGTAGCTATACATGTGGACTTTGCCAGATGGAGTACACAGATATCAGATTGACTACATCTGTCACAAGAGGTGATGGAAAAGTTCAATATCTTCAGGCAAAACAAGGCCAGGAACTGATTGTGGAACAGACCATCAGCTGCTCATATGCAAGTTTAACTTGAAGCTGAAGACAATTAAAAGCCCAGGAGAGCCAAAATATGACCTTGATTATATTCTTCCTGAATTTAGAGACCATCTGAGGAATAGGATTGATACATTGAACACCAATGACCCAAAACTGGAGGAATTGTGGGATGACATCAAGAACATCATCCATGAAGAAAGTAAAAGGTCATTAAAAAGACAGGAAAGGAAGAAAAGACCAAAATGTATGTCAGAAGAGACTCTGAAACTTGCCCTCGAATGAAGAGTGGCTAAACAAATGGAAGAAACAATAAAATAGCTGAACAGAAGATTTCAAAAAGCAGCTTGAGAAGACAAAGTCAATTATTATAATGAAAAGCGCAAAGACCTGGAGTTAGAAAACCAAAAGGGAAGAATGCACTTGGCATTTCTCAAGATGAAAGAACTGAAAAGGAAATTTAAGCCTCAAGTTGTGATATTGAAAGATTTTATGGAAAAAATATTGACTGATGCAGGAAACATCAAAAGAAGATGGAAGGAATACACAGAATCACTGTACAGTACCAAAAATGTTCATCCATTTCAGTAGTAGGTCAATGTTCATCCATTTCAGTAGGTGGCATCTGATCAAGAACCAATGGTATTGAAGGAAGAAGTGGAAGATGCACTGAAGGAATTGGTGAAAAACAAGGCTCCAGGAATTGATGGAATACCCATTGAGATGTTTCAACAAATGGATGCCATGATAGAGGCACTCAGTTGGCTATGCCAAGAGATCTGTAAGACAGCTACATGGCCAGCTGACTGGAAGAGATCCATATTTGTACCCATCTCAAAGAAAGGTGATGCCACAGAATGTGGAAATTATCAAACAATATTGTTAATGTTACACGCAAGTAAAATCTTACTGAAGATAATTCAAAAATGGTTGCAGCAGTGTACTGACAGAGACCTTCCAGAAATGCAAGCTGGATTCAGAAGAGGATGTGGAACAAAGGATTTCATTGCTAATGTGAGGTGGATCTTGGCTGAAAGCAAAGAATACCAGAAAGATGTTTACTTGTGTTTTATTGGCTAAGCAAAAGTATTTGATTGTGTGGATCATAACAAATTATGGATAGCATTGAGAAGAATGGGAATTCCAGAACACTTAATTGTACTCATAAAGAACCGGTATATAGACCAGAAGGCTGTTGTTCGAATAGAACAAGGGGACACTGCATGGTTTAAATCAGGAAGGGAGTGTGTCAGGGTTGTATCTTTTCACCATACTTATTCAGTCTGTATGCTGAGCAGATAATCCAAGAAGCTGGACTACATGAAGAAGAACATTGCATCAAAATTGGAGGAAGGCTCATTAACAACCTGAGATACACAGATGACACAACCTTGCTTGCTGAAAGTGAAGGTGACTTAAAGCATTTACTGATGAAGACTGAAAACTACAGTCTGCAGTATGGATTACACTTCAATATAAAGAAAACAAAAATCCTCACAACTGGACTAATAAGCAGCATCATGATAAATGGAGAAAAGATTGAAGTTGTCAAAGACTTTATATTACTTGGTTCTACAATCAATACCAATAGAAGCAGCAGTCAAGACATCAGACGCCATCTTGCATTGGGCAAATCTGCTGCAAAAGACCTCTTTCAAGTGCTGAAGAGCAAAGATGTCTCCCTGAAGACTAAGGTGCACCTAACCCAAGTCATGGTATTTTCAGTAGCCTTATATGCCTGTGAGATCTGGATAGTGAATAACGAAGACCAAAGAAGAATTGATGCTTTTGAGTTGTGGTGTTGGAGAAGAATACTGAAAGTACCCTGGACTGCTAAAAGAACTAACAAATCTGTCCTGGAAGAAGTGCAGCTGGAATGCTCCTTGGAAGCGAGAGTGGCCAGACTTCGTCTCACCTACTTTGGTCATTTGTCAGAGGGACCATTCCCTGGAGAAGAATATCATGCTTGGTAAAGTGCAGGGTCAACGAAAAAGGGGAAGGCCCTCAATAAGGTGGATTGACACAGTGGCTGCAACGATGGGCTCAGATATAACAATGATCATGAAGCTGGCACAGCACTGGGCAATGTTTCATTCTGCTGTACATAGAGTTGCTATGAGTTGGAGATGACTTGATGGCACCTAAAAACAACATATGTGGTTAAATACTTGCTCAATATCTGGAAATATTTCATATATGCTCAAGAAAATGTGTGTTCTCTGTGGAGCATAGAGTCCTTTATATATCTAATAGTTCAAGTTAATTTATTTTTCAGATCTATATTTCTGCTTTCTTTCTGTTTGCTCAACTTATCAATTTCAGAAAGGAGCTTGTTGCAACCTCCAACTACAAGTTTTAAATTTTCTATTATTCCCTACAGTCATGTCATTTTTACTTTATATATTTTGAAGATATATTGTTAGGTGCTTATATATCCATGATGATTATATTGTCTTTATATACTATTCCTTTTATCACCATATAGTATCTTTCTTTATACTTATGTTCACATATTATGATTGCTAGCCTGGCTTTATTTTCATTCATATTTATCTGATGTGTCTTTTTCCCTCCTTACACTTTTCAGTCTTTCTGTATCCTTTTGCTGTAATAGTGTCTCCTCCTTAAAAAGTAAATACTTTTGGACATTCTTTGTTTTTTAGTATAACTTGAGGAAGTCTTTTTCTCCCCTCAAACTTTATATTTTGAATAGTTTCAAACCTACAGAAATATTGCAAGAGTAGTTCAATAACTATTCATTTTCTTCATTTGAAGTCATTATTTGTTAACAATTTACCCTTTTGTTTTATGTGTACATATAAATTCTCTAACTTATTTAAGTTGTAGACATCATGACCATTCACCTTTAAATGCTTTAGAGTCTGTATTCTATGAACAAAGATACTCTTTTACTTAACCACAATACAGTGATCACACTCAAGAAATTTAACATTGGATGGTGGACTAGGCAGAAGGATTGAACAGACCCTCTTCAACAAAGAACAGGGAAACCAATTAACACAGACACAGAAGATAACCTTGGACCCATGAGCCTTGAAGGGAAGGATACAGAATTGGACTAAACCCCAACTAGCAGAAGAATTTGTGTGAAAATACCAAAAAAAGGAGACATACAGAGCTGCGGTCTGACAGCGAACTGAGTGACCCTGACAGTACAGGCGGCTCGGAGATTCCCGACTGGTGGTAGGACCTAAGAATTAACCTAAAAATC
>NW_006921600.1:19387801-19393009 GCF_000298275.1 Orycteropus afer afer | reverse complement strand
TATTATATAAGGCTACTTTCCAGTTCTTTTTAAATTTTTTTTTTTTTTTTAAACTAGAATGTCAATCTGTTGTTTAGCTGAAAGTCATGGGAGTGAGTTCAGTTCTGGGCTTGACGGATGACTAGGGGCCCTATCAGTAAGCCTTGTCTTTTTTATGATTTTGAGTTTTGTTCCACATTTTCTCCCACTCTGTCCAGGATCTCCTATACTTTCTCCAGTTCTTTTTGTTGTTCATGGTGCTGACATTCTAGAACCACCAAGCCAGGTGTTTTACAGACTATCCCCTAATTTGTATTTGCCTGATAGTTTCTTCATAATTATATTCAGGTTAAACATTTTTGGATAGTAATATGACTCGACGGCACATGACAACAACAACAACAATACTAGATAAGCAATAGTGGGTCCTCCTCAGTGATCACATCAGGAAGTGTGTGATGTCTGTTTGTGTCATTACTGACAATGAGGTTCATTGTTTGGTTAAGGCATCCCCAGATTTCTCAATTGGGATGGTGGCTTTTCTCTGTTTCATTATAAAATATTTGGAGGAGTGGTATTTAGAAATGTTGTGAATGCTCTATTTCCCAAAAACTTTTCAACCAATGATTTTTGCCCCATTGAAATTCTTGCATGAATCAACTGTTACACTAGTGGTTGCAAAATGATGATTTTCTAAATATCTATTGCTTCTGCATTTATTATCATCCATGTATAAAAACCATCTTGTGCTTTCCCTCTCCACTTAAAATTTTGTTTTATTATTAACATGGACTGACAGATATTTAAAATTGTCCTAAATTTAATTAGAAGGAGTTTCCTATGTCCCTCTGTTATGCCCTCTCAGTTTTAGAAAATTTCCATGTGTTCTAGCATAAAAAGATATTCTAAGCTCATTTTGTGCTTTCCCAGTTCCAACATTAGAACTAGCCATTTCCTCAAGGAATCCTGGAATCCTCTTAGTAGTGAATTATATTTAAAAAACAAGATCTGAGTATTAGGTGAGCTTATTGATACTGGAATATTATTGCCTAAGGCATTTGACTGCTAACCAGGAGGTTGGCAGTTCAAACCCACCAGCCCTCCATGGAAGGAAGACTGGGCAATCTATTTCCATAAAGATTTACCACCTCGGAAACCCAAGGGGGTTTGCTGTGAGTCAGAATTGACTTGATGGCAGTGAGTTTGGTTTCCTGGAGGCCTTTTTGGTCATAACTGAGTTCTGCTATCGTGGCATAAGCTCAATACAGCCTATTTATTCCACTTATTATTGTGAAGAGCTCTGGACAAAGTACAGAAAGCAACTACCCCAAGACCCTGAGAAGTAAACAAAAGCAGCCAGATTGTGGAGGGGAATAAAAATTTACAGAAGCATGGGAGGAGGGTCAGGGCTTCCTTTTTTTTTTTTTTTTTTCCTTTCCTATATGGCCCTGCTCCAAGTCTATTTCTAGTCATTGAGCTACTAGGAAGAATAATGGCATGGTTGGCTTAAACTCAGGTGTATACCCCATCGTTATGACCAAGGAGCTATAAAAAGAGGCTCCTGTAGATCTGAGAGAATAAGGGGAGTCTCAGAGAGGAGAGAGCTGGAGAAGGGGGTTCTCTCATTTTTACATGAATCTGCACACATCTTGAGTTCATCCCTGAGCTGTGCTTGAGTGGGCCAAGCACAACTCAGCACAGCAAAGGCTTTAAGACCTGAAATTGTATAAAACTACAGTCCAGACTAATCCCTTAGTAGTACATATGTGGGATATACTCAAAAGGAGCATATCAAAGTCTTTGAACTGAGATTGAAACCACTGTTTATAGGAGGTGAAACAGAACTTGAAGTCTGAATCTAAATGGGCTGATTGCCTGCAAAAATAAATAAGCATAAAATAAAACAGCATTCTTCAGAGGATTAAAACAGGGCTTGTTGTCTACACAATATAACATTTACCATGTTTGAAATAAAATCTGGAATTACCCAGTATACCAGTTCTAAGGGAAAAGACAATCACAAATGCCAACTCAAAACTGACCTAGACAGTGGATTGATCAGGCAAAGACTTTAAAGCAATTATTATAATTATGTACTATGAGGTAAAAGTAGTGCATTTGAAATAAATGAAAGATAGAAGTTATCATTAGAGCAGTAAACAAATAAACAAACAAATAAACCCCCAACTCACTGCCATCTAGTCAATTCTGACTCATGGCGACCCCCATTGGATTTCTGAAGCTGTAAATCTTTATGGAAGTAAATTTCCCCATCTTCCTTCTGCAGAGTGGCTGGTGTGTTTGAACCACTGACCTTCTGGGTAGCAGCCAAAGGCCTTATCCACTACACCACCAGAGCTCCTTCATTATAACAATAGAAACTATAAAAAGAACAAATGATAAATTTTAGAACTAAAAAAAAAAACTGAAAAAAATCCACTGGATAAGCTCCATAACAAAATGGAGATGAGGGAGTAAAGAATCAATGAACTTGAAGATAGTTTTATAGAAATTATTCAGTCTAAAGAACAGAGAAAACACTTAAAATAAAAATGAACAGAGCTTCAAAACCTAGTAAGACAATATCAAAAGATCGAATAGATTTGTGATTGGAATTACAGAATGAGAGGAGAAAAAGATTGGGTCAGAAAAAAATATTTGAAGGAAAGGTTGAAACCTTTCTGAATTTGGTGAAAGATATAAATTTATAGGTTCAAGAAGCTTGTTGAACTCTAAAGGGGATAAACTAAAAAAAAAATCACTCCTAGAATCATCATAATCAAAATGGTGAAAACTAAAGCAATGGAAAACTCTTGCAAGAAACTAGAAAGAAAAGTACATATCAACACTGGGGAAGAAAAGTTCTAATAAATGCAGATTTCTCATTAGAAACCATGGAGGTCAGATACAGTGGAACAACATCTTTAAGTTGCTGAAAGAAAAGAACTACCAACCCAGAATTCTGTATCCTGCCAAAATATCCTTCAGGGATAAACTTATAAAGCATATTCTTAGATAAAGAAAACTAAGTGAATTTGTTTCCAGAGGACTTGTACTACAATAAAAAGTGAAGTGAATTCATCAGACTAAAGGGAAATGATAGTGAAAAGAAAGTTGGATCTTTGGGAATGAGACAAGAGGAAAAAAAAAGTTAATATATGGGTAAATATAGAAGACTATTTTTTCCCCCTTAAATTCTTTAAAATATGTATGACTATTGAAGCAAAAATTATAATGTGAAGGAGTTTCTAATGCATGAGGATGTAATACCAAATGACAGCTGTAACATAAAGGTCAGTTGAGTAGGGAGTAGAATAAAGTAGTTTATATAGTTGCAAAGCTTTTACATTTTACTTGAGTATAAAAGGTTAGTTATGTACATTGTAATCTCTAGTTATTGTTGTTAGGTGCTGTCAAGTCAGTCCAACTCATAGCCACCCTATCTACAACAGAGCAAAATTCTCCCTGGTCCTCTGTCAGCCTCACAGTCCTTGCTATACCTGAGCCCATTGTTGCAGCCATTGTGTCAGTCCATCTCATTGAGGGCCTTCCCCTTTTCTGTTGACCTTCCATTTTACCAAGCATGATATCCTTCTCCAGGGAGTGGTCCCTTCTGACAACCAAAGTAGGTGAGACGAAGTCTGGCCATTCTTACTTCCAAGAAGCATTCTGGCTGCACATCTTCCAGGACAGATTTGTTAGTTCTTTTGGCAGTCCATGGCACTTTCAGTATTCTTCTCCAATACCACAACTCAAAAACATCAACTCTTCTTCAGTCTTCCTTATTTATTGCCCAGCTCTCACATGTATATGAAGTGATTGAAAATACCTTGGCTTGGGTTGGTGCACCTTAATCTTCAAGGAGACATCTTTGCTCTTCAGCACTTGAAAGAGGTCTTTTGCAGCAGATTTGCCCAATGCAATACATTGTCTGATGTCTTGACTGCTACTTCCATTGGTGTTGATTATGGAACCAAGTAATATGAAATCTTTGACAACTTTTTTAAGGGTTACCCTAGTGACTACCCACCACTTGTCTGTCAGTTTGTCATAATGTGGAGGCTTGTGTGTTGCTGTGAGGCTGGAGGCTATGCCACCAGTATTTCAAATACCAGCAGGGTCACCCATGGTGGACAGTTTTAAGTGGAGCTTCCAGAGTAAGACAGACTTGGAGGAAGAAAGGAGCCATACACTTCCCAAAGAATTAGCCAATGAAAACCTTATGAATAGCAGTGAAAACACTGTCTGATATATTACTGGAAAACTTTATGAATATCCCTGAAACATTGTCTGATATAGTGCTGGAAGATGAGCCCATCAGATCAGATGCACTGAAAATATGGCTGGGGAAGACCTGCCTCCTCAGAGTAGAGTGGTGGATAAATAGAGACAACTTTAATGATGTAGGTGGAGTAAAGCTTTCAGGACTTCCATTGACTGATGTGGCATGACTCAAAATGAGAAGAAACAGCTGCAAACATGCATTAATAATTGGAACACGGAATGTATGAAGTATGAATCTAGGAAAACTGGAAGTTGTCAAAAATGAAATGAAACCCATAGAGATTGATATCCTAGGCATGAATGAGCTGAAATGGACTGGTTTTGGCCATTTTGAATCAGAAAACCATATGATGTACTATGCTGGGAATGACAAGTTGAAGGGAAAGGTGTGGCATTCATCATCACAAAGAATGTTTCAAGATCTATCCCGAAGTACAATGCTGTGACAAGATAATATCCATACACCTACAAGGAAGACCAGTTAATACTACTCTTATTCAAATTTATGCACCAACCCCAAAGCCAAAGATGAGGAAATTGAAGATTTCTACCAACTTCTGCAGTCTGAAATTGACCAAACATGCAATCAAGATGTGTTGATTATCACTGGTGACTGGAATGCAAAAGTTGGAAACAGAGAAAAATTACCTGTAGCTGGAAAATATGGTTTTGGTGATAGAAATGACCCTGGAGATTGCATGACAGAATTTTGCAAGACCAACGACTTATTCATTGCAAATACATTTTTTTTTCAACAACATAAATGATGGCTATACACC
This sequence comes from Orycteropus afer afer, assembly GCF_000298275.1. Lineage (NCBI taxonomy): Eukaryota > Metazoa > Chordata > Mammalia > Tubulidentata > Orycteropodidae > Orycteropus > Orycteropus afer. The sequence continues at coordinate 19,387,967 of NW_006921600.1, read as the reverse complement.
TGGATTTCTCCTGATGGAATACACAGGAATCAGATAGACTACATCTGTCCCAAGAGGCAATGGAGAAGCTCAATATCTTCAGCCAAAACAAGTCCAGGAGCTGATTGTGGAACACATCATCAACTGCTCATATGCAAGTTCAAGTTGAAGTTGAAGACAATTAAAA
>NW_006921600.1:19378347-19387241 GCF_000298275.1 Orycteropus afer afer | reverse complement strand
CCAAAAAGAGTTGGTCAATGTTCATCCATTTCAGGAGGTGGCATATGCTCAAGAACCAATGGTATTGAAGGAAGAAGTTGAGGTTGCACTGAAAGAATTGGCAAAGAACAAGGCTGCAGGTATTGACAGAATATCCACTGAGATGTTTCAACAAATGGATACTGTGCTGGAGGCGCTCACTCAGCTATGTCAAGAGATTTGGAAGACAGCTACCTGGCCAACTGACTGGAAGAGATCCATGTTTGTACCCATTCCGAAGAAAGGTGATCCCAATGAATGTGGAAATTATTGAACAATATCATTAATATCACATTCAAGTAAAATCTTACTGAAAATAATTTAAAAATGGTTGCAGTGGTATAGTGACAGAGAGCTTCCAGAAATGCAAGCTGGATTCAGAGGAGGATGTGGAAGGAGGCATATCATTGCTGATGTCAGATGGAGCTTGGCTGAAAGCAAAGAATACCAGAAAGATGTTTACTTGTGTTTTATTGACTATGCAAAAACATTCGATTTTGTGGATGATAACAAATTATGGATAACACTGAGAAGAATGGGAGTTCTAGAACATTTAATTGTGCTCATGAGAAACCTGCACATAGATCAGGTGGCTGCCCTTCAAACATAACGAGGGGATACTGTATGGTTTAAAATCAGGAAGGGAGTGTGTCAGGGTTGTGTCTTTTCACCATACTTATTCAGTCTGTATGCTGAGCAAATAATCCGAGAAGCTGGACTACATGTAGAAGAACTTAGAATCAGGATTGGAGGCACACTCATTAATAACCTGCCATATGAAGATGACACAACTTTGCTTGCTGAACGTGAGGATGACTTGAAGCACTTACTGATGAAAATTAAAGACTATAGTCTGCAGTATGGATTACACCTCCATATAAAGAAAACAAAAATCCTCACAACTCATCCAATAAACAGCTTCATGACGGATGGAGCAAAGATTGAAGTTGTCAAGGATGTCATATTACTTGGTTCTACAATCAATACTAATGGAAGCAGCAGTCAAGACATCAAATGCCATATTGCATTGGGCAAATCTGCTGTAAAAGACCTCTTTCAAGTGATGAAGAGCAAAGATGTGTCCTTGAAGACTAAGGTATGCCTAATCCAAGCCATGGTATTTTCAATTGCCTCATATGCATGTGAGAGCTGGACAATGAATAAAGAAGATCAAAGGACAATGAATAAGGAAGATCGAAGAAGAGTTGATGCTTTTGAGTTGTGGTATTGGAGGAGAATGCTAAGAGTACTACGGACTGCTAAAAGAACCAACAGATCTGTCCTGTAAGAAGTGCAGCTGGAATGTTCCTTGGAAACAAGAATGGCCAGACTTTGTCTCACCTACATTGGTCATACTATCAGGAGGAACCATTCCCTGGAGAAGGAGATCATGCTTGGCAAAGTAGAGGATCAACGAAGACGGGAAAGGCCCTCAACGAGATGGATTGACACAGTAGCCAACAATGGGCTCAGGTATAGCAAGGATTGTGAGGCTGGCACAGGACTAGGCAGTGTTTCGTTCTGCTGCACATAGGGTCGCTATTAGTCAGAGATGACTCGAGGGCACCTAACAACAACAACAACAGCTGCAGTCTGAAATTGACCAAGCATGCAATCAAGATGTGTAGATTATCACTGGTGACTGGAATGCAAAAGTTGGAAACTAAGAAAAATTACCTGTACCTGGAAAATATGGCCTTGGTGATAGAAATAACACTGGAGATATGATAGGATTTTGCAAGACCAAAGACTTATTCATTGCAAATACAATTTTTTTTCAACAACATAAATGATGGCTATACACCTGGATTTTGCCTGATGGAATACACAGGAATCAGATAGACTACATGTGTGCCAAGAGGCAATGGAGAAGCTCAGTATCTTCAGCCAAAACAAGGCCAGGAGCTGATTGTGGAACAAATCATCAACTGCTCATATGCAAGTTCAAGTTGAAGTTGAAGACAATTAAAACAAGTCCACAAGAGCCAAAATACGATCTCGATTATTTCCCTCCTGAATATAGAGACCATCTAAAGATTAGGTTTGATGCATTGAACATCAATGACTGAAAATCAGAGAAATTGTGGAATGATATCAAGAATATCATCCATGAAGAAAGTAAGAGATCATTAAAAAGGCAAGAAAGGAAGAGCAGACCACAATGGATGTCAGAAGAGACACTGAAACTTGCCCTTGAATGGAGAGTTGTTGTTGTTTGCCGTCGAGTCGGCCCCGACTCATAGCGACCCCTCCTTGGGTTTCCGAGGCAGTATCACTATGGAAGTAGGATTGCCCAACCTTCCTTCCGAGGAGTGGGTGGTGGGTTTGAACTGCCAACCTTCTGGTGAGCAGTCAAGTGCCTTAGCTATAGTAAATGGAAGAAATAACAAGATAGAAGAGCTATAGAAGATTTCAAAGAGCAGCTCAAGAAGACAGAGCCAACTATTCTAATGAGATGTGCAAAGACCTGGAGTTAGAAAACCAAAAGGGAAGAACATGCTTGATATTTCTCAAGCTGAGAGAATTGAAGGAAAAATTCAAGCTTCAAGTTGCAATGTTGAAAGATTCTATGGGCAAAATATTGAATAATGCAGGAAACATCAAAAGTAGATGGAAGGAATACACAGAGTCACTATACCAAAAATAATTGGTCAATGTTCATCCATTTCAGGAGTGGCATATGGTTCAAAGACACATAGAAACAATTAGTCCAAGGGTCTAGTGGACCGTGCAAACCTCATCCTACACTACCATTTGTATTATTTTTAAGGGTTGCTTCAGAGATTTTTTTTTTAAGGGTAATCTCTAGAGCAACCCTTAAAAACAATACAGATTTAGCCAAGATATCAATGATGAAATAGAATACTGAAAAATATTCAAATAATCCAAAAGGAGTCTGAAAAGGAGGGACAGAGAAATAAAACTAGAGGGGATAATAGAAAACAAATAGTAAAATGATAGAACCAAATAATTACTAATTACATTAAATCTCAGTAGTCTAAATTTTCAAATTAAAAGTCAGAGATTGACAGAATTGATAAAAAAAAAGAAACGTCCTACCATATGCTGCCTTCAATGATACACTTTAAATAAAAAGATACATATAGGTTGCAAGTAAATACATGGGAAAAAAAAAGATACAGTATGCAAATAGTAAGAAGGCTAGATTTATTATATTAAAATCAGATAAAATTAGTTTCAAGACACAGAATATCACCAGAGATAAAGAGAAATAGTTAATAATGATCAAGGATATAATTCATCAGTAAGACACAACAGTGATAAACTATTTGTATTTTATGATAAAGCATTCCAATTCTGGATATTTAGCCAAATAAATAAAAACAATAAAAAGGGACAAAATTTGATAATTATCGTGGATGAATCTCAAAAGTGTCATACTGAGTTAAAAAACTGATGCAAAAAATATTGCATATTATATAATTCTATTTATATAAAATTCTGGAAAATACAGAGTAATCTGTAATGACAGAGCAGACCAGTGGTTGGTTAAGTATGGAGGTGGAGGGAAGGATGAATTTTAAAGAGAAGAAAGAAACTTGACAGTGATGGGCATCTTTTTTGTCTTTATTGTGGTAATGGTTTTACTTGCATAATGCAATGCAACACACTGCCATGGAGTCAGACCCGACTCATAGCGACCCTTCCTTGGGTTTCCGAGGCAGTATTACTATGGAAGTAGATTGCCCAACCTTCCTTCTGAGGAGTGGCTGGTGGGTTTGAACAGCCAGCCTTCTGGTTAACAGTCACATGCTTAGGCACTATGCCACCAGAGCTCCTTTTGCTTGTATATAGAACCAAAAAAAAAAAAAAAAGAAAGAAAGAAAAAAAAAATCAAGCCCACTGCTATCGAATCAATTCTGAATTTTATTATTATTTTATTTTATTTACTTTTTAAAAAATAGGACAGAGTACAACTGCCCTGTACAGTTTCCAAGGCTGTAAATCTTTACAGACGCAGATTGGCTCATCTTTCTCCCATAGAGTAGCTGGTGGCTTTGAACCACCTACCTTTTGGTTAGCAGCTGAATGCTTTAATCACTGCACCAGAGGCTGTCTTTTACTTGTATATATATTTGTTCAAAGTGAACAAATGGTGCACTTTAAATATGTGCAGTTTAGTGTCCTTTAGTTTTAACTCAATAAGGCTGGAGAACAAATGCTTAAAAAATCTCCTGAATACATACAGATACATCTGATTGCAATCTAGTAAGTACCTCTTCTTCTCCCTTTCTTTATTTGCATCTTCTCCCATAGTGATTCTCTCCAATAGGTTTCTTTCTCACTGGTTCTTGACAATATCAATATATTTACTCACTTGCTCATTGCTATAATGCATACAAAATAGTTTTGGAATTGCTACACCCATACCATTACCAACCATAGAACTGTTACACAAGTTTAAAACTTCTTCACAGTTCTTATTTTCTTTAGAATATATCCCACTAAGGATGTAAAGTCCAAACACTACATTCAAAAGATACTTAGATTAATTTTTTTCCCTTCAGTTTAGTTATCTTATCTATTTGATAGATAGTTTTTTTCTGTTTACATTCAATTTTATGTGGTTTCCCCCATATTTGATGATTTAATTTTATTTTTTGAATACTAATATTTACATAAGGAACTCTGGTGACATAGTGGCTAAGGCATTTGGCTACTAACCAGAAGGTTGGCACTTCAAACTCACTAGCTGCTCTGTAGGAGGAAGATGAAACAATCTATTTCCATAAAGATTTACAGCCTTGGAAACCCAGTAGGGCTTGCTATAAGTTGGCATCAACTTGATGACAATGGGTTGGATTTTTTTTTTTTTTTAATGTTTGCGTGGGTCAAAAATACAAACTATACAAAAAGTATATGTAGAAGGTTTCTTTCCCTTTCTTAGCACTTCTTTCTTCTTTCAAAGTATTTCTTGAAGGTAACCAGTCTCAGTGGATACTGATTTATCCTTCCTATGTTTCTCTTTGCAAAAATGGGTATATATTCTTATTTAACTGTTTTTTTCTTACAAAAATATAGCACAATACTATTTTTTTTCCTTAAAAATCTCCTGGAAATCAATTCATATCTGCTTACAGAAGTATACTCCATTGTATGGTTATATCATGGCTTATTCTACCAATCTGCAATGTATATGCATATAGATTGTTCCCAATATATTGTTACTTTTTTTTCCATATTTTTTGGAGATGGATATTGAAAGTAAATTAATAGAAGTGGAATTATCGGCCGATGCATAAATATATACATAGTTTTGCTGGATGTTGTCAAATTCCCTCCTTTGGGGTTAGAACATTTTGCACTCTTACCAACATTACATGTGATTGCCTATTCCCTCATATCCTTACCAACACAATGCTTTGCTAAGCTTTTGAAATTTTGCCAGTTTCATAGTTACAAGATGATATCAGTGTAGTTTTAATTGGCATTTCTCATATCTGATTATCTTTTTAATAAACGTAAAGACCACTTGTATATCTTGGGCATTGTTTTTTTGTTTGATGGTTTACTTTATCTCTTTGGACTTTTCTCAATTTCTGTGGATTGTTTACCTACTAGGGATATTAGGCTTTTATCTCTGATATGTTTTGCCAATATTTCCCCAGTATGTAACGTGTCTTTTGGCTGAATTTATGGGGATTTTAGCTATGCAAAGTTCCCCCCTTTTTAAAATGTAGTTATATTTGGATTTTGAATCATAATGAGAAAGCCTTTTCCCACTCCCAGAATTATCCTGCTTTCCTTTAATACTTTCATGGTTTCATTTCTTTCATACCTCTCTGATCCATTTGCAATTTATTCTTGGGTGTGGTATGGGGTGTGATTCCAATTTTATCCTTTTGCAAATGGTTATCCAATAGTCTTAATATCATATATTAAAAAGTCCATCTTTTCCTCAGTACTTTGAGATGCCACCTTTATCATATACTAATTTTCCTAATGTACTCAATCTATTTCCGTATCTTCCTCTTTGTTTCTCTGGTCTACCTATTAATGTAGCAGTATCACACTGTTTTAATTATAGAGACAGCCTCTGTGTTTTAATTTCTGCTATCATATTTCATATTTTCCATTTACTCTACATTCTTTTTTTTTTTCTTTTCATTTTGTTTCTCCATTGGCTAGATCAAAATTTCTTATGCTTACTTAAAATTTGTGTCTTCTACTTTTATTCCTATAGTGGGTACCTATAACTTAAGACCCATGTTGTTGTTGTTGTTATGTGCCCTCGAGTCGGACTCTACTCATAGCGACCCTTCCTTGGGTTTCCGAGGCAGTGTCACTACGGAAGTAGATTGCCCCATCTTCCTTCCGAGGAGTGGCTGGTGGGTTTGAACTGCCAGCATTTTGGTTAGCAGTCAAGTGCCTTAGGCACTACGCTACCAGAGCTCCCTAAGATCCATACTTATATTTATTTATTTGATAATGTCTAAGATTTTCCCCACCAGCCACAAGTTCTTGGTTATTAGAGCTATGCATTTTCATATTTTTTGTTTGAGCTTTGCTTTGTTAGATATGGGAGCTCTGGTGGTGTGGTGCCTAAGGCATTTGACTGCTAACCAGAAGTCTGGTGGTTCAAACCCACCAGCCACTCCTTAGAAGGAAGGTTGGGTAATCGACTTCCATAGTGATACCACCTCGGAAACCCAAGGAGGGGTCGCTATGAGTCAGATCTGAATTGACTGCAGTGAGTTTGTTTTGTTTGTTTGTTTGTTTGGTTTGTTAGATATAAATAGCTTTACTGAAGGGGGTCCCTGAATTGTGCAAAGGATGAAGTGCTTTGTAAGAGATGCTTTGTAAGGCAGACCTAGCGATCTGCTTCCAAAAAGCCATAGCTTTAAAAACCCTGTGGAGCAGTTCTACTCTGCACACATTGGGGCACCATGAGTCAGAATCAACTTGATGACAACTAACAACAACAACAACAACAACTTTTAGGAAATAATTTGGTCCTTCTTCCCTCCTGTTTCTTTTGCAGGTGTTCTCTGGATTTATTTCTCTTTTTAGTTGCTTTCTGTTAAGACCAAGAGTGTTTTCAAAATGAGATTTTGTGTGGCAAACTGGGAGGTCTTGTATACCTGAAAATATTTTAGTGACACTTTTGTATGTAAATGGCAATTTGGCTGGATATAAAATTCTAGGTTCAATGTTATTTTCCTTTAATACTTTGAAGATGTTTCTCTGTATCTCATGTACTATTAAGTAATATGATGGAATCTGAGCCTTTGCCTTTTTAGATGACTTTGTTTTTCCTTTCTGGAAACTTAAGGATTTTCTTCCCTATATCTCTTATGTTCTCATTTTCACTAAAATATGTCTAAGTGTGGATTTTTCCTTATCTATCCTATTTGGCACTATGTAAGTTCTTTCAATCTGAGGTCTTTCATCTTTTTTCTTTTTTCAAACACTTCCTCCTCTCCATTTTTAATTATTTTCTTGGAATCCCATTATTTGGATGTTAGTCCTTTTGTTTATCTTCAATGTAGCTCAGCTTTTTTTTAGTATATATATTTTTAATCTTTTTATCTACTCTAGCTGCCTTCTAAGGAGCTCTGGTGGTACAGTTCCTAAGGCATTTGACTGCTAACCAAAAGGTTGGTGGTTCAAACCCACTAGCTACTCCATGGAAGGAAAATGGGGCAATGTATTTCTGTAAAGATTTACCATGTTGGGATTCAAAATGGAGTCTTGCCAGTGAGCAGCACGATTTTTCCCTCTGGCATCTAAGGACTTTGAAAACTAGGTACAATAGTTTGAATTAGGAACTTTGGTGCTCTGAACAGCTCACTGAATCACAGTACACGAAACACAGAAGAGCAGAATTAGACAAAAGGCACAGAGAGATTATTTAGGAAAGAGCTACTGGTGGAGGATGGCCGGGCACCCGAGAGAGGCCACTGGAAACTTTCCTGGGGCAATTACTGTCTGCTGGGTGAGGGTGGCTGCCTGAGATCCCCGAGCCAAGAAGGAGGACACCTTATAGCAGCATACCAGTGGCCACTACAATATTCCAGCAGGCAGTGGCAGAGACCTGCCTTCAGCAGCTGATTTTGTTGGTAATTTGGGTCGTCTGGGTGCAGGCAGGCACGGGCACCACTGCTGAGATTCAGGTGGAGAACTCACTGTTGTGCCAGAAAGGCTAGCTCCCTCCCCTCCAGAGTGGGCTTGGGTCAGACTGGGAGACACCATGTTTTTCTTTGCCATGGATTTTGAGACTGCAGGACACTAGCAGGTACTCCCCTGACTCCAACACAGCTGAAATTGCATGCATCTTTGGTGCCACAGGTGTGTGGTATCACAGACAAACTCCAGAGCTGGCCATTAGCAGTCTGGCAGGATTGCGTCAGCACCACAGGCAGACAGGGCACAGAGAGTGAAGAAACCACAGCTGAGTGCGGTCCCGCGAATTTTGCCTTGGAGCTGTTCTTTGGCGCTGTGAGGCTGCAGAGGCAGGGTCTTTGAGTGTGCCTGAAATTGGCGGAAATTTGCGACGCTCTAACAATAGGAATCTTTCCTGAGGTTGAGCCGTGGTCTTGCAAATAAATACACCATCAATAATAGCCTGCTCAAAGCCCTAGAAACTGGCTGTAGCAACACCAAACTTTCCTTCTTCTGCTCCCACCTTCTCCGCCAATAACTTCACTCATTCAATAGAAGAAAGCATATTCAGGCAATTACCATAAAATCTCCCGCTTTGAACTCTAAACCCTCTTTAAAGATGAGAAACAGAAACACATATCCACACTACACACAGTGATTCCACCATCACAAAGAAAACAGCAGAGCTACCCAACACACCTGAATCAATAATAAAATAAAACACACAAGCTTCACCTTTTCAAAATATTAAA
>NW_006921600.1:19362875-19364022 GCF_000298275.1 Orycteropus afer afer | reverse complement strand
TATCCAAACTATGGTACATACACACAATGCAATACTATGCAACCCTAAAGAATAATGTAGAATCTGCAAAACACCACATAACGTGGATGAACTTGGAGGATATTATGCTGAGTGAAATAAGTCAATCACAGAAGGACAAATATTGTATTAGTCCATTACACTATAATAGTCAAGGAAACGTTTATCTATGGAAGATCATTTTCTTTGTTGGTTACCAGGGGTGGGAGGGTACGGTAGGGAATACTGTTAGATAGATAGAGATAAGTTTTGATTTGGGTGAAGAAAAGGGCAATGTACCAAATGTGAGTGATCAATATAGTGGCATTGAGGAAGAGAAAGACATAGAGAGGTATATGGGAAGTACAGACAACAAAGATGAACCCTTTGGTGCATATAGTATGGCATGGTCAGTGAAGGCAAACACGGGTATATGGATGGATAGATGGGTGGACAGGCTGAAATATTAGGTATGCATATGAAGTGGAGAGTGCACCCAAGAACATGTATAGGATTGGCAGACAGTGGTCCAATAACTTTATGTGTATGATCTCAATTCCCAGGTGTATGATGGGGCTGACAAGGGGCAAGGTTGTAGTCACTGCTTGGTCACAGCCAGCTACCCAGAGGGACTGAGTAGTTGAACCTGTGGGCTCGGGACCATAGTCACAGAGAACATCAAGCTCAATTGGCATAACATACTACATAAAACATTGTTCTACTTCCTACTGTGGCGAGTAGCGACTGACTGAGATCTTAAAACCTTGCAAGCTGCCATCTATATGCAACGATGGATCTCTCTCCATCCAGAGCCAAGAAGAATGAAGAAAACCAAAAATTCGTGGAAACAATTAGTCCTAGCGACTGGTACAACATCCAATCTGTAGCCTACACAACTATGAGACCAGAAGAAATAGACGGTGCTCAACTACTACTGTCAACCACTTGGAAGAGGATCTTTGTAGAAGATCCTGGATAGACAGGGGGAACAATGTGGAACAAAACTCAAAATCATTTGGGAAAAAAGAAAAAAAGCAGAGAACAGGTTTGCTGTCCCGAGGGAACCTGGTGGAACCACTGAGACTATGGCCCCTAGCTGCCCTTCAGGTCTGGAATTGAACGCATACCTGTGGCTTCCAGCCAAACGATA
>NW_006921600.1:19271840-19362025 GCF_000298275.1 Orycteropus afer afer | reverse complement strand
TTTTTTTTTTTTTTCCCACTGCGTTCTGAAAGAATTCCTTAGCATGATTTTCCAGCTAGTTAACCCTTATATTTATTTCACTTACTATATTTTTTCATACACAATGTTTCTATTTGCTTCTTTCTTGTGACTTATGCCAGTACTGGCTTCATATTCTCAATATCATCTCTTTCACTGGGATATTTATTAAGCTTATTTTAAATTCTTGCTCCATCCATTCCAGTTTTCCTGCTTCATGGGATGTATGCTCTTCAGTTTCTTGTCTTTCTTTTAGAGTGGTTTTATTCCTCAAGGCCAAATTATTTTGGCCTGTAATTTTATGTTCTCTTGGGCCTATCAGTTACTCTGTCTGGTAATGTATTTGAGGAGGGTCTGAAGTCCTAATTTTTAATTCCTGGTGAACTTAAAAAAGAGAAGAGTAGATGAGTGCCAAGGTAGAGAACAATTATTCCACCGAAACTCTCTTGATTTGTCCTAGCAACCTGTCTTACTCCCACCTCTCCCTTTTAGACTCCCTGGGTGGTGCAAATGGTTAAGGTACTTGCTGCTAACCAAAAGGTTGGCAGTCTGAGTCCACCCAGAGGTGCCTTAGAAGAAGGGCCTGGTGATATACTTCTGAAAAATCAACCATTGAAAATGCCGTGGAGCACAACTCTGCTCTAACACACATGAGGTCACCATAAGTGGGAGGTGACTCAGTGGCAACTGGTTGGTTTAGATGTTGCTCCTTGATTGTGCAACTTCTTTGTCTGCTATTCTCCTTTGAAAGAAACAGACTTGGGAGATGGATCCTTAGTAGATCCACCAGTCCTGAGGGTTTGAAAGGAGCAGAGTTGGATGGATTAGTGAATGCCCTAAAGAGCTGGAATCCCACATTTGGTCCCATCAGCTCCCACCCCAGCAGGGTTTGACACCTTTTCTAATAATATTTTTGTAGTTCTAGAAGCCTGGGCTGTAATAATGCCAGACAGTGCTCATTTCAAGGTAATTGTGTATGAGGGTGAGTATAGGGGGAAGGAGAGTCCAGGATCAGAAATTTAGAGGTCTCCAAAATCTAATTTTACATTGAAACTCCTCCTTATTCTATCTTTATCCACTCATTTGCTCCACATACAACAGTCTCAGTTTTCAGGAGCCTTCTGTCTCCCCAGGGATATCTCACAGTTTTATGTTCAGATCCTGAGATCGATGTCTCATTTTCTCTGCTGTAGTTTCTCCAAGATGAATTTTGGGGGAAGGAGCCAGCTGCTTATGGCAGTCTGCCATCTTGTCAGGAAATGGTGATTCATTATTTATGGGTAAATGCTCAGTCTTTGAGATGCCTTCTCTCTCTCCCTGGTTCTTTTCATTGTGGAGTCTAGATGGTAGAGGGTTTACAAGTCCTCATACAGGTAGGGAAGGAAGGATGCCTTGGATTCACACAGCATCATTTCAAAATGCCCTTCTCTCTCCTTCAAAACAACTGTTCTGGGCTGGTGCCTGGCCTGGTCTGGCTGTTTGGGGCCTCATGTTGGCACCCACCCATAGAGTCCAGTTCTGTGATGCTGGAAACAAAGTGCCTGCAGCCTGCTTATCAGACCTCAAGTCTCTGTTGGGCCACTGGCCAGTGGATGCTGTGAGTCCCTCACCAGGTCACCAGGAGCTCTGTATCATCTCCACAGGCCACCAGCAGATATAGCAGGGAACCAAGAACACTGCCTCAGGCTCATTTATGGAGCAAGCATCTTTCATGACCACCACGTTGGGTGTGCTCATGTGCTGGGCTTCTCTTAGACTCAGGCTTACAGCCTCCTCTGTCTGACCTGCTCTCTGGAGAGTGTCTTTCCATCCTTCTAATATTTTCAGTCTCCCCACATCTGTCTAGATGTTTCTATCTGTTTCCCTTAACCAAAACTTACAGAGTTTTGTACAAACTTCTGTTACGATCTCTTTCCCTTTGTATCATAAGTATTTATGTGCTATCTTCCCGGCTAGAGAGGGAGCTCCCTTAGGGCGGATACTGAGAAATATTTTTCCACGCACTGCTCAGTGTCTGGCCTAGGACTTGCCAAATAACAAGTACTGGATAAAATGTGTGTTGAGTCAAATTGAGTAATACAAGTTAAAAAGAGATAAGTGCTTTAAAAGAGATGTTTGAAGGAGAAAATCATTATTTATGGTTAGGGATGTGGAGAGGGTTCTTAAGAAGGTGACATCTGAGGATTTTGAATGATGGAGAGAGAAGAGCACTTGGGATAGAGGGAGCACAATGCTCAAAGACATAAAGATGGGAATGCTCAGGGAGTTTATTTGTTCTTTTTTTTTTTTTTAATCAGGAATCACTCCCTGAGCTTCTTTGTGAGCCCGTTGTATAGTGTTTTGAACATAAATGGCTCTGAGAGTTAACTCCATTGAGTAAAATAAAATCCCAGTCTCCTACCAGCTCCCTGGGAATGGCCATCAGCATCTGGGGGATACCTGGTGGTCATGGAAGGCTTTAGGTCAGAAAGAAAAGTATCTCTCTTTGGTTCAGACATTAGAAGCTTATAGTATTTCACACCCTGTATCAGTCAAGGTCCCTATTATGATACACCCAGACAAAGAAATTGAGGAGAATTTAAGGAAGGGACTATTTACAAAGGATAGGCTATTAAAGGAAACCAGCTAGCAAAATCCCTCCCTCATCTTGAAGAGAGGAAAGAAGAAGGCATTTCCCTGTGTGAGGGGGCAGCCCAGTTGGAGCTTTGCCACCTCTAGAGGCACTGCCAAACTCTGCATGTGTGTATGTGTGTGTATACATGTGTGTACACCTACGGGAGGGTAATAAACCCACTATAATCTTTCTCCTTCAGCTTTCTGGGGTCTTCCCGTAGTGCCTCCCATTGGCCAAATCCAACTGGAAGCCTCTAAGAGCACAGAGCAGGGTGTGTAAGAGTGGCATGTGGATCTGCAGTAACAAATTACAGAACCTCTAGCACATGTCACTGTCTCATTCAATTCTCACAATAGCCCTACGAGGAGATTTTAAGGTCCCTAGCGTGGTGCAGTGCCTAAGGCATTTGACCACTAACCAGAAGGTTGGTAGTTTAAACCACCAGCCGCTTGGTGGAAGGAAGATGGGGCAATCTACTTCCGTAAAAATTTACTGTCTTGGAAACCCAGTGGGGGTCATTATGAGTGAGAATTGACTCAATGGCAGTGAGTTATTGTTTTTATTTTTTTTGCTTTAGATGGCACAAATGGTTTGTACTTGTCTACTAACTGAAAAGCTTGCATTTCTAACCCACCCAGTGGCTCCATGGAAGAAAGACTTGGAGATCTGGTTCTGTAAAGCTTACAGCCATGAAACCCTATGGAGCACAGTTCTATTCTGACACACATGGGGTCTTCATGAGTTGGAATTGGCTCAATGGCAGCAAATTTGGTTTTTTGGTTATTGTGGAGAAAAAGAAGACCTAGAAGTTGACTTGCCCCGGATCACAAAGCTATTTTGAGAAAGATTTGTGTCTTTACTGTTTATAGGGCCATTTATTCTGTGTGTGCATGTGTGTGTATGTGTTGGGGTGAACAGATTATAAGGACAGGACGGCACACAGCAGGCTGTAGTGCTCATAGGCCACCCAGAAATGGAATGGCTGGAAGGGGCCAGGGGAGTCTGGGATTGGCATCATGGGTTAGGAACTTGACCCTGGAACTTGGATGCAGGAAGACTAGGCCCAAATAGAGAGATAGTGGTGGCAGGGAAGAGTCAGCTAGAGCAGGGGTTCTCTCGCTGTTTGGTATTTATACTATTAAAAATTATGGAGGACTCTAAAAAGCTTTTGAGGAGCTCTGGTGGCATAGTGCCTAAGGCATTTGACTAATAACTAGAAGGTTGGTGGTATCACTTCCATAGTGATACCACCTGGGAAACCCAAGGAGCAGTCGGTATGAGTCGGATGCAACTCAATGCCAGTGAGTTTGGTTTGTTTCTTAAAGAACTTTTGTTTCTGTAGGATATGTTTATCACCATCGCCTGTATTAGTAATTACATCTGGAATTTAAAAATAAATTTATCAATTGATTTGAAAACAATCATAAATCTGTTACGTTAATGTAAATCAAACATTTTCATTAAAAATAGTATTTCCCCAAACAAAAAATGTTAGTGAAGAGAATGGTATTGCTTTACACTTTTGCAAATTTCTTTAATGTCTGACTAATAGAAGACAGCTGGATACTCAATCTGCTTCTGCATTCAATCTGTTGTGATATGTTGTTTTGGTTGAAATATGTGAAGAAAATCTGGCCCACTCAGATATGTACTTGAAAAAGGTAGAAATATTTTAATAGGTTTCTCAGATAATTGTGAATATTATTCTTTGATACTCCACTAAAATTCAATAAATTGTAGTTTCTTTCTTTCTTTTTTTAAATCGTGATTTGGGTGAAAATTTACAGAGCAAATACACTTTCCATATAGTAGTTCACATATATACTTTGTCTCATGACATTGACCACAATTTACCACAATGCAACAGCTCCTCTCCCACTTCCTCCTGATAGTTACCTCTTCCCTGTGTCCATCCCTCCATGCACTCCTGCCCCCTGAACTGTCTCCCTGTGCATAAGCAGCCCTTCTTTCTCCCATGATTGTTCTCTCCAAGGAGTGTATCTACCTCAGGTAAATGTTCAACTCATATGCCTGTCTTTTGTTTGGCTGGAAGCCACAAGTGTGGGTTCAATTCTAGACCTGAAGGGCAGCCAGGGGCCATAATCTCAGTGGTTCCACCAGCTCTATCGGATTAGCAAATGTGGTCCCCTCTCTCTTTATTTTATTTTTTTCTCCAAATGATTTTGAGTTTTGTTTCACATTGTTCTCCCTTTCTATCCAGGATCTCCTACATAGATCCCCTTCCAAGTGGTTGACAGTGGTAGCTGGGCACCATTTAGTTCTTCTGGTCTCATAGTTGTATAGGCTGCAGATCAGATGGTGTACCTGTCACTAGGACTAATTGTTTCCATGAATTTTTGGTTTTCTTCATTATTCTTTGCTCTGGATGGGGAGAGACACATCGTTGCATCTAGATGGCAGCTTGCTAGCTTTTAAGATCCCAGTTGCTACTCCCTAAAGTAGGAGGTGGAACTAAATTGTAGTTTCTTAAAGAAGATTTATAATGTGGAATTTGAAACCAAATCAAAAAATATTTTATACCCTACTATATGGCAATACATTGGTGGTTCCTGCACACTGAATAGCTCTTTTTACCATGCATGGCATGGTATTTTACCATCACACATAGGACATTTGAAAAATATTATTTCACTGAGTTATGTAGATCTTCCAAATGGTGACATATTTCACTATAACCCACTGCCACTGAGTTGAATTCTAACTCATTGCAACTCATTGCAACCCTATAGGACTGCCCCATGGCTTTCCAAGTTGGTAAATCTTTCACAGAAGCAGACTGCCTCATCTTTCTCCCATGGAGTGCCTGGTGGATTTGAACTACCGACCTTTTAGTTCGCAGCCAAGCGCATTAACCAGGGCTCCTTCATTTCATTATACAAGCTTTTTAAAAAATTACATTTATTGCTATCACTGCTGACCTCATCAAAGAAGATTTTAAATATTGGGAAGCTGTCAAGTTAGATGAAAACTCAAATTTGGTCATTGGCCACAAATAGTACCAATTGTTTCTCTTAAAGTGATAGGCCCATTTGTTCACTTTAAAGGTAATTTCTGTCAAAAACATATGTCCAAATAATCATAACTTATCAGTTGTTCTTTCAAATAAAAATGGTGTCATGGATTGAATTGTGTTTTCCTAAAAATATGTTGAAGTCTTAATTCCTTGTTTGGGGAAATAGAGTCTTTCTTTAAAGATACTACCTTTTTTTTAAAAAAGCTATTATCAGTTTTAAGGTCACACAGGAGTAAGGTGGGTCCTAACCTTATTTAGCTGCTGTGTTATCAAAGAGGAGGACAGACATAGAGACAGGGACACACACAGTGTCTAATAAGAATATATATCTACAATCAGCAAAAGAACACCAAGGATTGCATGCAGACACTGAAAGCTTCCAGAACTCATGGAAGGAATTCACAAGGCCAATGCCCTGATTTGGACTTCTAGCCTCCAAAACTGTGAGGCAATTTACAGTTGACCTTTGAACAACACAAGGGTAAAGGTGCCAATCCACCCCACTGCCCACGCAGTTGAAAACCTGCATATAATTTTGACTCTCTAAAAACCTAACTACTAATAGCCTGCTGTTGACTGGAAGCCTTGCCGATAACATAAATAGTCAATTAGCACAGTTCTTGCCATATAGTTATTGGATTTTCACACAAAGACACTCACACATACAACAGATAAGTAATAATGATGATTATTTACTCCTCCTTAAGTGGATGTTGATCATCATAAAGGTCTTTACCCTCATCGCCTTCACATTGCGTAGGCTGAGGAGGAGGAAGAGGAAGGGTTGGCTATGCTGTCTCAGGAGTGGTGGGGGCAGGAGAAGTGGGGGAGGTGGAAGAGGAGGCAGGAGAGGCAGGGACACTCACTGTAACTTTATGGAAATACATTGTAATTTCTGCCTGACTTTTTTGCTTTTCCATTTCTCTAAAAATGTTTCTTCCATTCCTTTTTCCACCATTTACCTCAGCTCCAGTGCCTGTATGATATAAGCACTGTCTCATAGAAGAATGAAAGTGAAGGAAGTAATCTCCCAGTCTAGGCACACAGATGAGAATTGGGAACTAATTCTGAGGATCTATATCTTAGGAGCTCTGGTAGCATAGTGGCTAAAGCACTTGACTGCTAACCAGATGGCTGGCGGTTCAAACCCACCAGCCACTCCTTGGAAGGAAGGTTGGGCAATCCTACTTCCATAGTGATACTGCCTCGGAAACCCAAGGAGGGGTCACTATGAGTCGGGGCCGATTCGAGGGCACATAACAACAACAACATATTTGGTTCTATTTTAATTTAAAATCTTATACATGTATCACTTCTTTATTAAGTCCTTGAATAGTTGGAACCCTTCTGCCAGACTGTCTAATGTCAATTTGTTTTCTGGCACTGCTGCTTCTACGTCTTCTTCCTCATCGTCTGGCACTGGTTTGGAAGCACTCATTGCCAACAAGTAATCTTCTGTTAATTCCTCTGATGTGTCTATTAGCTCTTAAATTTCTCCAGGATCCATATCTTGGAAAAAAAATCCACGTCTAAGTGGGCACATGCAGTTCAAACCCAAGTCGTTCAAAGGTCAGGTGTACTTCTGTTCTTCAAAGCCACCTACTTTATGGAATTTTGTTATGGCAGCCTTAGAAAATTAAGACAAATGGTATCCCATGAAAGGAGTGACTAGTTTAGCTTATAATGCAAACAATTGCTCTAGTGCCTTTTCATCAGTGATACGAACATCATTCTTTTTAGTAGGAAGCAGAAGTGCTTTATACATACTTCTCATTTAGTCACACAGAATATTAAAAAGATGTATTCATATTGAGATTTAGTAAAATTACTATTCTCTTCTTTCCATAAAGTACTGGGGGAAAAAAAAAAAAAAACACTGCCATGGAGTTGATTCCAAGTCATAGCAACCCCTATTGGGTTTCCAAAACTGTACATGTTTATGGAAGTAGATGGCCTCATCTTCCTCCCATGGAGCAGCTAACTCACTTTAACTCACTGCCATCGAGTTGGATCTGACTCATAGTGATCCCTCCTTGGGTTTCCAAGGCAGTATCACTATGGAAGTAGATTGTCCAATCTTCCTTCCCAGGAGTGGCTGGTGGGTTTGAATTACTAGCCTTCTGGTTAGCAGTCAAATGCCTTAGGCATTACACCACCAGAGTTCCTTCCATAAAAGAAAGTCATAAGCAAAAGTGACATGAATGTGTATGAAATTGTGACTATTAGTCACAAATACAATGACTGTAGTACAGTTTGATGCCATGTCTTGGTTCATGTCATTTTACCCACCATTGTCTTTGTACCATCACTGTAAATGTTAACATGGTGACATAGACAAATAATGTCTTATTATTATTATAAAAATATTTTGACCTTGTGGAACTCCTGAAAGTGTCTCGGGGAACCCCAGGAGTCTGTGGACCATACTTTGAGAATTATTAGCACTTCTCAGAAATAGAGTAGTGGGGAATCAGACATAGATGATAATGGGGCCTGGGATGGCATGGCCCCACTTGTTGGAGTTGCTTCCAGCTTCTTCCCCACACCTTCACAGGGGTGGGTCTTTGCTGCCCACATGGCCTCTTAAACTGCAGCATCCAGGAGTATGGGGAGATACTGATGGTACTGTCTGAGTAGGAGTGGTATGTGTGCCAGAAGTTGGACCATCCTGATCTGAAACTTAAATAGCTTCTTCAGGACACAGCCTCAAAGTAGAGTGGAGATGAAAATTAAGCAGAGGTATTATAGGGTAGCAGTTGCTGAAAGGGGAAGTGTCAGAAGGGCCATTGGATCAGCTGTTTTTTTAGAAGATACTTTAAGGAGGCCGTTGGCTATGGATGTGCTGAGGTGGTTCTGGCACTGCCTGTCTGGTCCAGGACTCTCACCTGACAGCCTTATGGAGCCTTCTGGGCTCAAAGTTGCTCCTCCTTGAGGCAAAGTTTAGAAGGCAAGATGCTTCAAGTGAAGGAAGTAATCTCCCAGTCTAGGCACACAGATGAGAGTTGGGAACTAACTCTGAGGATCTATATTTGGTTCTATTTTAATTTAAAATCCTATACATGTATCACTTCTTTATTAAGCCTAGTCCTCATATATGCAGCCCTAACTGAATCTTGAGTCTAGTGACTCATAGCTCCCACCTCTAAACCTATGTTTGGTCCATTCCTTCCTGACTCCCATGAGAAATTCCTGACACAACTTCCCTCCCCTCCTTTAAAACTCTGCTCAAGATTCACCTCTTCCAGAATTTTTTTTCTGTTACTTCTACCCTCTACCCTTCCCTGTAGAAACCTTCCTCATGTCTAGTTCCCTCAGTGCTCATAGCAAGTAAAGCTAACATTTTTGAGCACCACTGTGCTGGACACTAGGCTACAAATCTTGCATATGTTGTTTCTAACCCTTATAATAGGAGTCACTCTTTTTGTCTCTCCCCCTACCTCTCACATCCACTCAATCAACTCCTGTTGAGTCTGCCTCCAATCCATCACTTGACTCCATTCTCTTCTCTCCATCTCCACTGTCATCACCCTTGTCATTTCCTGCTGCACTACAGCATAGCCTCTGGTTTCCTTCCCAGCATCCTCCTATTCACTGGAATATAAGCTCCATGATGGCAATCCCTGTATGCTGTGTTCAGCCCTCCATCTCCAGTACTTAGCACAATGCCTGGCTCACAGTAGCTGTTTAATATTCATTTTTTTAAATGCATGAATGGAAGGAGTGAATAAATGAAGGAATGATCTCAATTATACAGATGAAGAGACTGAGGCCTATTAAGTGATGTGCCCCTGATCTCATGATCTCACAGTGAGGAGGGGCCACACTGAATTCCAGCCATGTGTGTGGGACACTAAAGCCTGTGTTCTTTCCCCTGCCCAACCCACCCCAGCATGAACCATTTTAGACTGGAGTCCTATGTACACTGTCCCATTTCACCTGTGTGCATTTTTGATCACGAATTTAATTGTAGAGTCCTTGGATGGTGCAGTTAACACATTTGGCTGCTAAACAAAAGGTTGAAGGCTTGAGTCTACCCAGAACCACTTCAGAAGAAAGGCCTCTCAATCTACTTTGAAATTGCAGCCATGGCAAAACCTATAAAGTCCAGTTCTATTCCGACATGTATGGGATCACCATGAGTTGGAATTGACACAAAGACAAGTGGTAATTTGATTGTAAGCTCATTAGGGATGGTAATGATGACATTCTCATAGTTCCATGTACCCAGAATTGCCAAATTTTGAGTGAGGAGGCTCAGATTGCAGAACAGGATCCATCCAGATAAGTTATGGGATCCTTTTATCCTGTAACCCCATCTCTCTGAACCTCCTTTTCTAATTGCTAAATCAGGGACAATCATGTACTTCTCTGTCATTAGGTAAAGCCACAGGAAAGCAGTAGGGCTTTGGCTTGGCTAGGGTGGTGGCAATGGAGTTAGAGAAAAGCAAATAGAATGAAGATATATACTGGCATTTCAATTAACAGGGCACCAACATCAAACAAAAAACCAAACTCACTGCTGTCGAGTTGGTTCCGATTCACAGTGACCCCTCCTTGAGTTTCCAAGGTAGTATCTCTGTGGAAGTAGATAGTTTTCTTTCCGAGGAGTAGCTGGTGGGTTTGAACCATCTGCCTATTAGTTAGAAGTCAAATGCCCTAGGCACTACACACCAGAGCTCCTTACCAACATTGTTGTTGTTGTTGTTATGTGCCGTGGAGTCGGCCCGACTCATAGTGACCCCTCCTTGGGTTGCCGAGGCAGTATCACTACGGAAGTAGATTGCCCAATCTTCCTTCCAAGGAGTGGCTGAAGGGTTTGAACCGCCAGCCTTCTGGTTAGCAGTCAAGTGCCTTAGGCACTATGCTACCAGAGCTCCTTTACCAACATTAGGGGTGATTATTATCCTGCCTGACTGGGGAACATAGGACAGCAGTGCAGGCCAGGATGAAACACTCTGTCACTCATGTTTCCTCCCATATGGGCTATGCACCTTTGTTTCATGGTGTTGGTGTCCCTGGAGCTGCCACACTCCTGTGTTTATATAAATAAGGCCTTGAAGTCACCTCTTACCCTCCCTTTTGTTCCCCCAGGAGCAGTTGCTTCTCTCCCATATGGCCCTCCTTTTCTGGTTCTTATTCTATTCCTGACCATCTTCACCTCCATCTCTGTCCAGGAAGGATCATCCTGCTAGGACTGTGGCTGTAATTCAAATTCTTCAGTTTAGCCTCAAGTCTCTCTATCCAATCCTAGTCGTCTTCTTTTTTTTCTAATTATTTTTGCAGTGTTCCCTCCCCTCCCCACCCCCGGTAACCAACAAAGAAAGTTTCCTTCCATATTTAAACCTTTCCTTGCCTAGTTTTCCTTTCCAGCCTATAGTCTCCTTCTCAGATCCCTACATCCCAGCCAGATTAATTTTCTCACTTCTGTCTTCAAAAAGGGCCTTATTAGCCTTAGAATCTTCCCTCTGGAAGAGACCTGAATCCAACTTCAGGTATCCCTTCTAGCAGGAACTGTTTCTGACAAAACTGTTTCCTTTCCTCTGGATTGAAATGGCCTTGACAAATCCTCTCCTTGAAGGAGGTTACATCTCCCCCACCCTAACTCCTACCACCCTAACACCATTCAAATCCTCCCTTGCTCTTCAAGGCCCCATTCAAATCTCACCGTTTCCATGCAGCTTTAGGAGCCCTCATGGCACAACAATTAAGCACTCATCTGCTAACCAAAAGGTTGGCTGTTTAAACCTACCCAGTGGGCTCCATGGAACAAAGACCCAGTGGTCTGCTCTTGTAAAGATTACAGCCAAGAAAATCTTGTAGAAAATTCTACTCTGCCACATGGGGTTGTTAATGAGTTGAAATTGAACCGCAGTACCTAACAGCAACAACCGTACAGCTCGCTCTGATTGTGAAGCCCATGGTAATCTTTCTTCCTTCTCTACTCCTTTACATGGTAGTTCATAACAAAAGTTTTGCATCAGAGAGAACTGAGTTTAAATCCCAGCGTTGCTAACTATTTAAGATGCTTATCTCCAGGAGTCTCAGATTTCTTATGTGCAAAATGCAATGGTATTATTTGCCTTTTAGAACCTATATAGGCACTGGATGATGGAGGGCATGTGAAGTGGTTGGGGGTGTGCCTGACAACTAGGAATTACTCAAGGCATGACTAGCATCACACAAGGG
Organism: Orycteropus afer afer; assembly: GCF_000298275.1. Taxonomy (NCBI): domain Eukaryota; kingdom Metazoa; phylum Chordata; class Mammalia; order Tubulidentata; family Orycteropodidae; genus Orycteropus; species Orycteropus afer. The sequence continues at coordinate 19,350,173 of NW_006921600.1, read as the reverse complement.
TTGCTTGCCAGTTAGTGCTTTGTATTGTTAGTACCCCCTCCTCTTTTTTTTTTTTTTTTTAAATAATCTATAGCAGTTCTGGGAGCTCTGGTGGCATAGTGCCTAAGGCATTTGACTGCTAACCAGAGGGCTGGTGGTTCAAACCCACTGGCTACTCCTCTGAAGGAAGATTGAACAATTTACTTCCGTGGTGATACTGCCTCGGAAACCCAAGGAGGGGTCGCATCCAACTCGATGGCAGTGCATTTGGTTGGTTTGGTTTATAGCAGTTCTATTTCCATAACTCATGTTAGATTCTCAAGGAGCAGAGACTTGAACCCAATAAATAGTCAGTAACTATTTTCTGGTTGACCTGGAAATGGTTGTATGTGTGAATGCATGAAAGTGTGAACGTGTATGTGTGTATGTGTGTATGTATGTGTGTTCGTGCATATCAGAGAAGGAACATCAAAGAAGGTGTGAGGGAATGTGGAAGTGGCAGGCAGGGCTGGCATGTAAACATTGCCCCTACTGGCAGTATGTGAGTCCATGGGAGCAAAGGGGGAGCCCAGGAGAAAGTTCTGTGCCCACTTCTATATTCTGTGTTGGTTGCCGCCACCCGCTAAGGTTTCCACATCCCCAGCCTGGCACACTGCCAGAGTTGGGAACGTGTGGGGAGGGTATAAATGTGTGCGAGTCAGGGACCAAAGCGGTGGAGCAAATAAGGAGTATATACAATTGCAGATTCTTTGTTCTGCCCAATGATTCCCCTTCCCTCCCTCCCAATACATCCTAAAGAGTTGCTTTCTGTGCCAGCCTGGCCTGCCCATTCCTGCGCCCAACAGAAGGACTGTCTCCACTTGGCTTTCGCAAACCCTGGCCTTGTGACAATGCCAATCGCCTCCCTGGCGCCTCCTCCTCCCCTTGCCGTTGCCACTTTGCTTTGGCAGGTGTGAAATATTAATTGCCTCACTGGGGACTGGGCTTTTTCTGTCTGTCGTGTCTGACCAGAATATCATTCTCTCCTGCAAATATAATTACTGGGGTGGGGGATGGGGGAGGGGGGTTGCTGCAAGGTAGGAAGGGAGAGTATGTGTGGGAGGGGTGTTGAGAGGGGGCTGCTGCTTTTTCTCTTAATCGCCTCTCGCCTGTCTGTTAATTAGGAGCCGTGCTTTGCTACATGCTGAGATATTTTGGTTAATTATGAAAGAGAAAAGGACAAATTTGTCACGTCTTTTGTTTTTGTTCCACCATGTCTAGTGGTGACAGCAGTGTGAAGGCTGATGGACTGCTCAGGCAGCAGCGCCAGATGCTTGCACACCCTTCTGTGAGGGGTGCAGGGGAAGGGAGGGGCCGTAGGGCCAGCAGCCAGCAGGGGGCATTCAGGCCAGCTGGTGGGCACAGGCCTGTCTGGGCTGAGTTCAGTGGGGTCAGGTGGAGAGATTCACAGTGGAGGGCAGGGAGGAGGAAGTGTTTCCACAGAAGCCTCAAGCCCCACGGGAAGTAGGGGAGAGACACCAATTTCTGTGCCATTCAGTCTGGGTTGTTGGCCTTAGCAACAACCAGTGGGTTGAGGCTGAACTTGCAGATAGAAATCAGAGCTGGAGGGAAGGCTCCTGCCCCTCCTAGGATCTTGAGGAAGTGGGAGGCATGTTCATGCTGGACAGTGGGGGTGAGTGTGATGGAGGGTAGCACGCCATTAGTCCCTCACAGAATAAGTCACCCAGGGGATGTGGAAAGTTGTGCCGTTTCTCTCTGCTACTGCTCTCCGAGCTAAGGCCTGCTTGGGTCTCAGTTTAGAAATTATCCCTGCAGACTAGGCTAGGAGCCCTGGCTTTGGGCTTTGTGGCTAACTGAGCTCCTACCCCACTGCAGTCCTTGGCACCTGGTTTCGGTGTTGCCTGCTTCCCTGCCAGTCTCCTTCACTAGAGTGTGAGTTCAGAGCCACACTGGGTCCTGTGGACTGGACATCCCTTCGGCCTGCCCATAACCTAAATAAATAAATAAATAAATAAACCAGTTGCTGTTGAATCCGTTTCAACTCATGGCGACCTTATGCTGACTCTTGTGCAGATAGAACTGTACTCCGTAGGATTTTAAGGGCTGTGACTTTCCAGAAGCAAATTGCCAGGACTTTCCTCCAAAGCGCCTCTGGGTAGGTTCACACCACCAGCCTTTCAGTTAGTAGCCAAATGCTTAACCGTTTGCACCATCCAGGAACTCCTTCCTGCCCATAATAGGTCCTTAATCCCCTAGTTGTTGCATGTTGAATGAGTTCATTTGGGAAAAAAAGAAAGCTCTTCATCTTCGAACCGATCAAATAAACGTACAAGACTGTAGAGGCAGTTGCTGACTTAAAAATGGATTGAGTTCCAAAAATTCATTTGAATTAGTTGTCTGAAGCTTTTTCCCATAACAACAAGGATACCAGTGCTGGCAAGGCTCCTGGGCTGGCTGCCAAAAACCTGTTTAACCCATAGTATAGATTAAGTACTGTGCATTTGCCATGAAAAATAGTAGAAAACAATACTCTTGCAGGGCTAGTAATTAAAAGAGAAATATGATAGTATTGGAGTATGAATAAAAACAGGTTAAATTTTTCATTTTGAATATTGGCGTTTGAGGGAGAATAGTTAGAAAAGGATGAGCAAGTAGAGGAGAGACTTATGGGAAATCTTAATGGAGTTTCTGAGTATTTTCAAGGGTTTTAGAAGTCAGTGATACTGGTTCTTTATTTTGTCTCAATTCTACTTGAAACTCATGACTGTTCCTCCCTCTCCCTGATTGCTTTAAAATTAGGCCAACTGTTATTGGTCCCAGTTAAGATCATTAATTTGTTCATAGATGTAACAAAAAGAGTACAAGAATCCTAGGGTGCTTGGGCAAAAGCTAGAGGGAGGGGGAGAACACCAGCATACAAATGCAAAAAGGTGCTTGTGTCCATGGGAATGAGTTTGCCTGAGATGAAATCAACTGAGAAATTAGCTGGGATAAAAGGCAAGGATGGCTGGATGCAGCCCAGGATGCCCGCCTAGTTTTGAAGGGATTGGAGGGAATGTGAAGAGAAGCTGAGTGGGACAGTTCCCAGTTCCAGTCACTAGGAGGTGCTGTGGTCTTATTTTGAGCAAAGCCTAGTGGGTCAGCAGCCTTTGAGCGGTGGGTGGGGAAAGCAGTCCAAGTTAATCCTACAAAGCTTCTCTCTATAAAGCTCCAACTGAATGATGTAGAGGACAAATGCTCTAAGAGCCAAAGGAGAGAGAGTGGATGATGGTAGACTTGCAGAGAAGTTGAGCCCAGCACTGGCCTTTGAAGGCCAGCACAGTGAGACCAGCAGGAAGGGAGGGTAGCAGGCTTCGCAGCTAAGAGGATCAGTGTGGGCAAAGTTCCTGAGACAAGAGTGAGCCTGGTGTGTCTGAGGGAAGAGAGATAACTCCAAGGTATTGGTTTTGTAAAATAAATCAACATAAATGAGGATGTTAGAATAGGAAGGGCCCCCCCCCTTTTTTTTTTTTTTGAGGGGGGGGGGGGGGTGAGCAAAACTTTGAGTCCTGTTTTTTTTTTTTTTTTAACCTTTTATTTTGATAAAATTTTAGATGTACAAAAAAGTTGCAAAAATAGTATAGAGTTCCTGTATACCCTTCATCCAGCTTCCCCTAATGTTAACACCTTAAATTACCATGGTACATTTATCACAACTAAGAAATTAACACTGCTGCAATACTATTACCTAAACTAGACACTTCATTCTAATTTCACCAGTTCTCCTACTAATGCCCTTTTGTTCTGTTCAGGATCCAATTCAGGATACTGTGTTGCATTTGTCATCCTGTCTCCTTTGTCTCCTCCAATCTGTGACAGTTTCCCCCTTATTTTTCATGACTTGACAATTGGCAGTGGTCAGGTATTGTATGGAGCATCTCTTAATTTGGGATTGAAGTTTTCTCATGATTTGAGTGAGGTTATGGGCTTTTGGGGAGAATACCACAGAGGTGACATGCCCTTCTTATGTCATATTATGTCAACATGATTTACCACTGATTAGAGCCCTTCAAGCCCCTCTCCAAGAGCAGATTCAGTTTAGTTTCCCAGAAAAATCTTGCATTCCTGACTGCATGCACCTTGTTATTCAGGAAACTAGAAAAGATTTTTTTTTTTTTGTCTGGAGAAACTACTTTTTACTACCTCTGGGTAATTGCTTATCAGCCATGATTAAAGTGGTTGCTGTCAGTATTCTCAATGGATAAATTACTATTCTCCTTTTTCACACATTTTCTAACCTATTTATTAGAAGCAATTCACTAAATCCAGTCCCCATTCCAAAACCAAACCAATCAACCAGTTGGAATCCATTCTGACTCATGGACACCCCGTGAGTCCCTACTCAAGGAGGTGGAAATTAAACTCCACTTCCCTGGTAGGCACAGTTAATCCCTGGACTATTAACCAAAAGGCACCCAGAAGTGCCTCAGAAGACAGGCCTGATGATCTGCTTCCAAAAGATCGCAGCCTCAAAAACTCTCTGGAGCACTTCTACTCTGCACACACGGGGCACCATGCATCAGGCTCACACAATACTCAACAGCGACCTGGAGGGAAGAGTAAGAAAGGATTTGTGGAGATACAGTAAAACCACCCAGTAATTGATGCATATATTGAGAGAGATGCCTTGAGACTATGCAAATATACTGTTTCAATGAATTTATTATTGGGCAAGTTGATTTTGCTATAACTATGGGACCAAGTGACTCGACAGCAGTGAGTTTTTTTTTTTTTTTTTTTTTTTTTTAGGACCAAAGCCAACACGGGGGCTCTGGTCACATAGTGCCTAAGGCACTTGACTGCTAATCAGAAGGCTGGTGGTTCAAACCCACCAGCTACTCCTCAGAAGGAAGGTTGGGTAATCTATTTCCGTAGTGATACTGCTTTGGAAACCCAAGGAGGGGTTGCTATGAGTCAGGTCTGACTCGATGGCACACAACAACAACAACAACAACAACAACAACAACAAAGCCAACACATTGCCATCTAGTTGATTCCAAATCGTAAAGACCCTATAGAACAGAGTAGAACTTCTCCACAGGGTTTCCAAGGCTATAATCTTTTTGGAAGCAGACTCCCATGGAGTGCCTGGAGTATTTTAACTGCTGCTCTTTAAGTTAGTAGCTGAGTGCTTAACCTTTGTACTGCCAGGGCTCCTTAATTGTAGGACAGAAGACGTAATAAGGATGGAGACAGAGACACAGAATGAGAGTTCTGAGGGCTCCTAGGACTAGAGATTGGTATGTGAAACCCAGAGAAGTTAACTCTTTTGCCTATAGTGAGTCACCCAGCAACTTGTTTCCAGAACTGGGACTAGAATTCAGTGTTGAGAATCTGGTCAGACGAGGCTGTGTTGTGGCAGAAGTGGTAAGGGTGCAGGCGCATGGGAAGGGAAAGGTGCAATTACCATTTGTTCCTAGTAATGAATTCTCCACCATTTTGTCTTGTCCTGTGACCCTCTCTGCTGGGCCCTGGGGCTAATAGCAATTGGGGAGATGCCCTCAGCATCTTTGAGGACTTTACTCTGAGCTATAATGGGAGCCTGCCTCCCAGCTCACTGGGGAATTGTGGACAGTTCCTGCTGAGGATTGCAGCCTGACACAGCCCTGACTTGCTGGTCCATTGACTGGTGGTCTGTTCTAGATCAGTCTCCCTTACCCCACCTCCTCCCCAGACTTGGTGAACCAGATAACAGGTGGGATTCACTTTAGCATTGCTACTACTCAAAGAGCAGCGCTATACCTTGATAGAAAGCTGAGGCCCCACCTTGAGACCCTTGAGTTTTTGGCTCTCCTCTATTTCTCCTCCACATCTTGGCTTTAAGCCTGCATCAGGGAGGGTTTGGATTGGCTACAAGGTGACCCACAGGCTGGTTAGGACCCTTTTCTTCTTTATCAGAATCAACAGTGCTGTTGACAAGTCTTTGAGAGAGAGACCAAGATTCAAAGGGCATTATCCCAGAATCTCTCCTGAAATTGACAGGCCGGGCTCTTAATATCCTGGCTAGAATCTCTTGTTGCTTCAGATGTGGAACAGGGGCTTTACCACGTGTGTGAACCAAACTGTGCATTACCTCTTTCAGCATCTTCAGTGTATCTGTGATTTATTTAACTCCATTGGCCTGTGACCCACCTCCCTTTTACCTCTTCCAAAAGGCCTTTCTTGATGAACTTTACATTAAGCCAAGTTTAGGTTAGTGAATTGAAACTCAGTTCTATGCTGTCTTGTATTATTGAGTAGTTTCAAATGTGACTATCAGGGCTGCCCTGATGTTCTTCTAAGAGGAGAAGCTCCTTGAGGGTGTCTCCTGCCCCCTCAGTCTGTGTTATCTATTAACAGGTTGAAAACAAGTATTTTTTTTTTTTTTAAATAAATTTGATATGGTTTCTAGTGACTTGTGGAGCAGTTCTACTATGGTACAAGGGATCACTCACTATGAGTCAAAAATTGACTTGACAACACCTAACTGCAACAGCAATTTGTGGAGTCCGTGAGTGGTGCAAATTATTATTATGCTCAGGTACTAACTGAAAGGTTAGGTGTTTGAGTCTACCCAGAGGTGCCTTGGAAGAAAGGCCTGGTGATCTACTTCTGAAAGGTCACAGGTGTGAAAACCCTATGAAGCAGTTCTGCTCTGACACACGTGGGGTCACCATGAGTCAGAATCGACACCAACTGGTTTGGTTTTTGGTTTTAGTGACTTGTAACTCAGTTCATTCTCTGGAATGGTTAAAAATATGTATCACACTGCCAGAAATCTAGGGTTATCCTGTCTATTTTCTTGTGGTAGTGTAGTGCCTAAGGCGTTTGACTGCTAACCCACCAGCCACTCCTTGGAAGGAAGGTTGGGCAATCTACTTCCATAGTGATACTGCCTCAGAAATGCAAAGAGGGGTCACTATGAGTCAGATCCAGCTCAATGGTAGTGAGTTTGAGGCATGTGGTAGGGTTCTAGGAATAGTGGTGGTTAGGGTCAAGTTTAGGGAGTGGTCACTTCTTGTTCTAATCTCTGTGGTCAGACTTCTGTACTGCAGGTTTTTTATTTCCCAAAAGAAATTAGCAGTCAAATGCCTTAGGCACTACACTACCAATTAACCTTCCTCAAAAGGGTTTAAAGAGTCCCCCACAATACACTCTGGGGCACCACTCTCTCCCTCCCATGCCCCTGCAGAGAAAGGCCTGGTGCTTAGAATAATGATACCTTGGACAGGCATATTCCATCTGTCAAGAGGGGAAAAGAAAGCACTGGTTCTATCCAGGTCTCTCTCTCTCTCTTTTTTTTTTTTTTCCCCTTGCTTTCTTATTTGCATTCAGTACGGAAGTGACACATTCTAGAACATAACCCCTCTTTTCCATTCCAGGAATCTAATTGTTATTTCTGTGTTTGTGAAAGATAAAGGATTAGCAAGAATGCTTTGCATTAAGGCGCCATTTGTAAATGCTTTATAATTATTTATGAAATTATCCCACATTTTATAGCATAGGAGATAATAACTTAAATTGATGTATTAAACATGCACAATCATTATTTTAACAATATTAAATGCACCTCTGTGGAATAATCATTCTGTAAATATGAAGAAAACATTCAGAAGTGGCACCTTAATTTAAGACATTAGAGGACTCGTGACACTCAAACCCACGACCCTTTTCTTGAAGACAGATGGAGTTTCTTATCTGACTGCAATGTGCCTCTTTCTTGAAGTGAAAATGAATTCTTAAATTAAAAAAATATATATTATCGAGGTAATTTTGGCAATGTGATGAAGCAATGGGAAAAGAGATAAGAGCAGCATTTCCAGAGACCAGAACAAATTGGACAAACCTTATCTTTTCTCATCTTCATCCTCCTTGTGCCCAGAGTACTAGAAAAGTCTCCAGTCTACGGGTACCCTGCAGGGCTGGGGAGGAGTTAGGAACTGATTGTTGATGGGGATTCTGCTATATTCATCCTCTCTAATGCCAGGGCTTTGGGCTGTTTTGAGTAAGGGATACCCCAAAATAAAAGCTCTATTTTGCATAGCAGTAAGTCTGTTGCTGGGAGCTCTGGTGGCATAGTGCCTAAGGCATTTGACTGCTAACCAGAAGGCTGGAGGTTCAAATCCACCAGCCACTCCTCGGAAGGAAGATTGGGCAATCTACTTCTGTAGTGATATTGCCTTGGAAACCCAAAACCTAAGGAGGGGTCACTATGAGTCAGACCAACTTGATGGCAGTGAGTTTGGTTTGTCTTCTTAGAAGTCTCTTGGTAATCCAGAGGTTGGTGCTTTGAACCCACCCAGCAGCTCAATGGAAGAAAGACTTGATGTGATCTTAACAATTACAGCCAAGAAAACCCTATGGAGCAGATCTACTCTGTGATACATGGATTCCCCATGAGTCGGGACTGACTGGACAGCAACTAGTAACAACACAGGTCTCTGGATTGAGGGGTAAAATCCAGGGAAATTTGAAATACGGTAAATATGTACGGGGAAAAGATGAGATAGGAAAAACATGCATTTCAATCTGTTATTTGTGTAAAGCTGGTTAGTTCTATTTTTTCTCCCAAGTTAGTGGATGTATGGGAGATAAACCAGTCTTCCAAGTTGAGCAGCTGCACAGACTTCTGCAGAGGATGCCCTCTGCTGGGCAATGTCACAAAGTCAACATCATATATTCAAAGAATATAATCTGTTGGTGTATTAATGTCTCATCTGTAATGGAGCACTTTCTAAGGTTTGTTGTTCTGAGGTTCAGGCCCTGTTCTAAGGGTTTTATGAACATTATCTTATTTAATTCTCACAATAATCATTGGATGAGAAAACTGAGCCTCAGAGAGTCTAGACTATTAACCACTGACTGACTTAGTAAGCAAGCTACAGTGTTGACCTTGTATCAGTTGTCGGCGATTCGATTCTGACTTGTGGTGAACCTATGTGTGTCAGAGTAGAACTGTGCTCCATAGGGATTTCAGTGATTGATTTCTCAGAAGAAGATCTCCAGGTCTTTTTTCTGAGTTGCCTCTGGGTGGACTTGACCCTGTAATGTTTGAGTTAACTGTTTGTACTACCTGGGTACTCCAAGCTGGCCTTGTGGGGCTGTGGACCATGTTATCCACCCCAGTTTCAGAAATGAATAGAAATCTATTCTGTATTTAAAGGGCCTATTTTAGAGTCTAAAGGCATTCTGGTGGTATAGTGCCTAAGGCATTCGCCTGTTAACCTGAAGGTTGACATTTCAAACCCACCAGCCACTCCTCGGAAGAAGACTGGGCGATCTACTTCTGTAAAGATATACCGCCTCAGAAACCCAAAGGGGATCATTATGAGTCAAAATCAACTTAATGGCAGTGAGTTTGGTTTCTGGTTTATTTCAGAGTCTTAGTGATCTGATTTGGAAATGCTTCTTATTCTTTAACCTATATCCTTCCAGTTATAGCCCAACCACATGTACTTTGGGGGAAGAAAGTGTCTTGGAAATGACAGAAGATTGGTTCAGTGTTTTGAATATTTGGTCTAAGCATCTAGTACTGACCTCTGTGGGTTTAAGTACTGCAGGTCATGCTGATTCTTCTTTTTTCTCTCATACCTGGCACCTAATGCTATGCTCATCAGGAAAACCTATCATATCTACCTTCAAACTCAACCCAGAGTTATTGGTGGTGTAGTGCCTAAGGCTGGTGGGTTTGAACCGCCAGTCTTCTGGTTAGCAGTCAAGTGCCTTAGGCATTATGCTACCAAACCTCCCCAGCCACTCCTCAGAAGGAGGTTGGGCAATCTACTTCCTAGTGTTACTGCTTCCACAACCCAAGGAGGGGTCGCTATGAGTTGGGTCTGACTTGACGGCACATAACAACAACAACAACAGTGCCTAAGGCGCTTGATTGCTAACTAGAAGGCTGGTGGTTCAAGCCCACCAGCCATTCCTCAGAAGGAAGGTTGGGCAATCTACTTCCATAGTGAAACTGCCTTGGAAACCCAAGGAGGGGTCACTATGAGTCAGATCTGACTTGACTGCTTTGAGTTTGGTTTGGTTTTGGTTGGGCCAAGGCAAGGAGCTCCGGTGGTGCAGTAGTTAAGGTATTCCGCTGCTTACCAAAAGGTCAGTGGTTTGAACCCATCAGCTGTTCTGCGGGAGAAAGATGAGGCAGTCTGTTTTCATAAAGATTTATAGCCTCAGAAACCCTATAGGGTAGTCCTATCCTGAGTAGGGGAGCTCTAGTAGCATAGTGCCTAAGACACTTGACTGCTAACCAGAAGGCTGGCGGTTCAAACCCACCAGCCACTCCTTGGAAGGAAGGTTGGGCAATCTACTTCCGTAGTGAAACTGCCTTGGAAACCCAAGGAAGCGTTACTATGAGTCGGGTCTGACTCAACGGTACGTAACAACAACAACAACACCCTGAGTTGAATCTGAGTCAGTCCATTCAAGTGTGTTTAGTTTGGCCCAAGGCACCACTAGCGGTTATCTTTATTATTGCAGCAGCCTCTTAACTGTTCTTCCTGCTTCTCCTTTTTCCCAGCACAGTCTGTTCTGAACACAGCAGCCAGAATGATACTATTAAAATATAAGTCAGATTGTGTTCCTCCCTCCATCTCATTCTAGGTAATAGTCTAAGTTTGCAAAGTCCCTCTTTGGTCATATTTCCTACATCTCCCCCATTGGCTCACTCTAGTCTAGCCCACTGCCCTTGTGGGGTTCCTTGAAAATATAAGGCAAGCTCTGCCTCAGGACCTTTGCACAGGCTGATACCTCTGAATGGAATGCTTCTCTCCAAAATAACCTCAGAAGTTACTGCCTCACCTCCTTCAAACTTCTGCTCAAATACTACCTTCTTAGTGAGGCCTACCCTGACTACTCTATTTAAAATTACAACCCTCCCTCCAGCCCCTCATTTCTGGTCTTCCTTTGCTGTTTTGTTTTATAGCACAGCACTGATTGTTTTCCAACACGTGCACTTATGCCTTGAGTTTATTATTTACCTCCCTCCAGTAGGATGTAAGCCCTCTCACAGGAAAGATTTTGTCTGCTTCATACATTGCCTGCACCTGGAAAAGTGCCTGGCACACTGTAGGTGCTTCATACCTACTTGTTAAATGAGTTGCTGCTCCTTTGTTCCCAGCTGGTGGACTGTCCAGATTTCAGCATCCTAGGAAACCTCTCCATTCTTGACCAAAAGGGATGGTTGGTCACTCTAGTGGCAGGCAAGAAGATAATTGGGAAGAAGGGACAGCTGTCTTTGACTGACCTTCCTCCAGCTTGAATGTCTAGAGGAGTCTGTCTTGACCCCTATGACCAGAAGATGAGGTACGTGGCACAGAATGGTGCGTTCTCGGAAAAAGCCTTTTGAGTTATTGAAATTGTGGCTTATTATGAAGAAGAAAGTGAGTTTCTATTTCCCAGTAAGTGGCACAGGAGTAGAAAAATGACAGTGTAATGATGTTTCAGTGGAACAATTATTTTCCTGAGATGAAGCAACATAAAGCATTAACTTTGATGATGCTTGACCTTCTTGCCCCACCCTCTCTGGCCTAGTTTAGTGGCCAATAAATCTTCCTCTGGCCTCTCTGACCTGTGGCTGCTGTCTCCATAGGGACTCCCTGGCTAGGTTGGTCTGAAATTGCTCAACTGACCCCTGCTTCTCCTGACTAGGGTAGAAGATGATTAATCTAGGCTAGTGCAGAGGGCAGAGGGGAGAGGAGAGTGGAGGGAGAGACCACAGCTGTAAGGCTCTGCAGTAACCTTGGGCCAGTGAGGAGAGGCGGGGTGGGCGCAGGTAAATGGGAAGAGGAAGAGAGACTTCAAAGGGATTTTGAAAGCAGCCTCTTAGGATTGTTTGGTCATGACGGTCAAACAGAAGAATCAATCAGAAGGTGAGGATAGGTCTGCAGTTGCAGGAACCATAGTGGCATTCATGTCTGTGGCCAGCTGTGGGGATAAACACAGAGACTCCTCCCTCTTTTTTTTTTTTTCCTTATTCATCCATTTGTTTATTTTTTATTGTTGCAAAAATATCGAGAGCACATCATTTGCCAATTTGACATTTTTCATGTGCACAGTTCAATAAAATTAATTACATCTTTATCACCAATATCTATTGCCACATTTTCCATCACCCAAAAGGTGGAAACAACCTAAATGTCCATCAATGGATGAATGGATTAATAAAATGTGGTATATCCATACAATGGAATATTACTCAGCTGTGAAAAGTAATATAATCCTGATACATTGCATGGCACAGGAACCTTAAAAACATTGTGCTGAAGCAAAGTTGAACAAGACAGAAAATAAAAAATGCTGGCAAGGATGCAGAGAGATTGGGACTCTCATGCACTGCTGGTGGGACTGTGAAATGGTACAACCACTGTGGAAAGCAGTATGGCGATTCCTTCAAAAGTTGGAAATAGACATATCATTTGACCCAGCCATTCCAATACTATCCTAAAGAAGTGAAAGCCATGACAAGAACAGACTTATGCACACTCATGTTCATTGCAACACTATTTACAATAGCAAAAAGATGGAAACAAACTAGGTGTCTATCAACTGAGGAATGGATAACCAAACTATGGTACATACACACAGTGGAATACTATGCAACCCTAAAGAATAATGTAGAATCTGCAAAACACTGCATAATGGGGATGAACTTGGAGGACATTATGCTGAGTAAAATAAGTCAATCACAGAGGGACAAATACTGTATTAGTCCGTTACTGTAAAAGTCAAGGAATGGTTTATATATGGAAGGAAATTTTCTTTGTTGGTTACCAGGGGTGGGAGGGGAGGGGAGGGAATGCTGTTAGCTAGGTAGAGATAAGTATTGATTTGGGTGAAGAGAAAGGCAATGTACCAAGTGTGAGTGATCAACATGGTGGCATTGAGGAAGAAGAAGACATAGAGAGGTATATGGGAGGTGCAGACAACAAAGATGAACCCTTTTGCAAATACAGTACTGCATTGTCAGTGAAGGCAAACATGGGTATACAGGTAGATAGATGGGTGGACAGGCTGAATTATTAGGTATGTCTATGCAGCAGGGAGTGTACCCAAGACCATGTATAGCGTTGGCAGACAATGGTTCTACAAGTGTATTTGTATGTTCTGTAAGAATTCCCAGGGGTATAGTAGAGCTGACAAGGGACAAAGTTGTAGTCATGGCTTGGTCACAGCCAGCTACCCAGAGGGACCAAGGAGTTGAACCTATGGGCTCGGGACCATAGTCGCAGGGGACATCAACTCATTTGGCATAACATACTACACAAAACATTGTTCTACATCCTACTTTGGTGAGTAGCAACTGGGATCTTAAAAACTTGCAAGCAGCCATCTAGATGCAATGATTGGTCTCTCCTCATCCAGAGCAAAGAAGAATGAAGAAAACCAAAGATTCATGGAAACAATTAGTCCTCGCGACTGGTACACCATGCAATCCTTAGCCTATATGACTATGAGACCAGAAGAACTAGATGGTGCCTGGCTACCACTGTCAACCACTCGGAGGGGGATCTATGTAGGAGATCCTGCAGAGAGAGGGAGAACAATGTGGATCATTTGAAAAAAAAAAGGGGGGGGAGGATTTGGTGGTCTGATAGAGCCTGGTGGAACCACTGAGACTATGGTCCCTAGCTGCCCTTCAGGTCTGGAATTGAACCCACACCTGTGGCTTCCAGCCAAACAAAAGACAGGCATAAGAGTTGAACATTTACTTGAGGTAGATACACTCCTTGGAGAGAACAATCATGGGAGAAAGAAGGGCTTCTTATGCACAGGGAGATAGCTCAGGGGGCAGGAGTGCATGGAGGGATGGACACAGGGAAGAGATAACTATCAGGAGGAAGTGGGAGGGGAGCTGTTGCATTGTGGTAAATTGTGGTCAATGTCATGCAACAAAGTGTATGTGAACTGTTGCATGGAAAGTGAATTTGCTCTGTAAACTTTCACCCAAACCACCATTACAAAACAAACAAACAAAACAAAACAAACCAAAACCAAAACAAAACATTATGCTGAGTGTAATTAGTTTCCCTCTTGTTTTAATCTTAGTATTGACTCAGGTTAGGTCCTCGGGTCTGCCTAATTGAATTGACTTCTGCTTCTGCTTCTTCTTGTCTCCTGGCCTGAGAGGTTGAGCCTGAGACTATCTTCCTTTCAGCATGAGGACTTATCACCAGATATTTAAATCAGTGGTTCTTAAAGTATGGTCCTTGGACCAGCAACATCAGCATCACCTCGCCATTAGTTTTCTAGGGCTTTCTGAAATTGGGTGATTGAAAACAACAGAATTTATTCTCTCACAGTTTTGGAGTCTTGACGTTCAAAATCGAGGTGTTTTCCAGGCCTGCTGCCTCTGGAGGCTCTAGGAGAAGATACCCACCTTGCCTTTTTCTGGCTTCTGGTGGTTACTGGTGATCCTTGGTATTCCTTGCTTAGAGATACATGACTCCAGTCTCCGCCTTTGTCATCACCACCTTCCCTGAGATCTGTGTCTCTTCTCTTTTGTAAGGATACTACTCATATTGGATTAGGGCTGCCTTACTCCACTCTGACCTCATGTTAACTTCACTAATAGCATCTTCAAAGACCCTATTTCCAAATAACATCACTTTCACAGGTACTGGGGGTTAGGACTTCTTGTCTTTTTGGGGTATCTAATTTAGCCCCATAATACCTGGGAATGCATTAAAAATACAAATTCTCGGCACCATCTCAGAACTCCTGTATCAGGGACTCTGGAGGTGGGCCAGCAACCCATTTTTTAACAAGCTCTCCAGGTGATTCAGATGCAAGCTAGAATTTGAGAACAATTGTTTTGAATAATAGGATGCCTCCCTTGGGAAATGTTACTTTGAGGTTTTCCAACTTTGAAATCAGAATCACCTGGAAAATTTACAAAAACAGACTGCTGGGCCCCATCCCCAGAGTTACTGATTCAGAACATCTGGGCTGAAGCTGGAGCATGTGCATTTCAAAGAAGTTCCCAAGCTGCCCTGGTGGTGCAATGGTTAAGCACTTGGCTGTGAACCACAGGTTTGGTGGTTGCAACTCACCTATGGGCTCCACCAGAGAAAGACCTGGCAATCTGCTTCCGTAAAGATTCCAGCAGAGAAAACCCTATGGGGCAGTTCTACTTTGTCCCATGCGTCACTATGAGTACAAATTGACTCCATGGCTTACAACAACGTTTGCAGGTGATACTGATGCTGTTGGTCCTAGGATTACCACTAAGCCACTAAGTGTGCTCTTCTAGGCACCTGTCTTAGGCTGGGTTCTCTAGAGAAGCAAAACCAGTGAAGCTGATATATATATCTAGAGAGAGAGAGAAATTTATCTCAAATAAACAGTTCATGCAGTTGTAGAGGCTGGCAAGTCTGAAGTCTGGGTGTCAAACATCAAGGTGGAGGCCTCCCCTGACTCATAAAGCTGTAAAACCAAACCAAACTCACTGCCGTCGAGTCAGATCCGACTCATCATGACCCCTCCTTGAGTTTCCGAGGTGGTATCACTACAGAAGTAGATTGCCCAACCTTCCTTCCAAGGAGTGGTTGATGGGTTTGAACCTCCAGCCTACTAGTTAGCAGTCAAATGCCTTAGGCACTATGCCACCAGAGCTCCCCATGAAGCTGCAGGCCAAGTTGACACACAAATGTAACTAACCAGAGAGGCTGATGAATCCAAGATCAGCAGGTAAAATGGCAGACTGTTGGTTCACAGACTACAAAGGCAACAATCCCAAGATCAGCAGGCAACACAGAAGGCCACTGGTTCAAGTCCAGGCAGTATAGCAGGCTTCTGGCTTCAGAGGCTGTTCTGGTTACCAAGTACCACTTTGACAGGAATATACCACAAATAGGATGGCTTTAACAAGCAGGAGTTTATTCTTACAATTTGGAGGCTTTAAGTCCAAGTTCAAAGTGCCAGGCTCTAGGGAGTGGGTGAAAGCCCCTCAACCTTGGATTGCAGCTCTGCCTCCTGCTCCTGGGCCACTGAAGCTAGAGGCTTTTTTTTCGCTCAGCTGCTGGCTGCTGAGGCTGACAGACCAAAGGTTGACAAGTAAAAAACCACAGTGCCGATGTTACCAAACCACACAGCAGCCCATTAATTTAAGTCCATTGAAAGTCTCATGGTCGGCAGAGCATGGCAGCCTGCTGAACAATGACATTGCTACAGGCAGGGTTTAAGGTGCCATAAGCTAGAGACCATTTCCAAAGCTGCTTCTTATATACGGGAAGCAGACCACATACCCAAAGCAGTTACACCACTGCTTGTAGTAGATCCCACCATGGAGATGATTGCCAGCCTTATCATGGGGAATAACTGCCACCAGCTGCCCAGACACTCAACCAGGTCCAGCCAAGTTGACACACAAACATAACCACCCCAGAGGCTGATGAATCCAAGATCAGCAGGTAAAATGGCAGACTGTTGGCTCACAGACTACAAAGGCAACAATCCCAAGATCAGCAGGCAACACCGCAGGCCACTAGTTCAAGTCCAGAAACTGGAGATGCTGACAGGCCAAATGCAGGTCCAAAATGAGCAGAAAGCCAGAGACCTTTCCTAAAGCTTTTTCATATATACTGGAAGCAGGCCACACCCTGAAAGTAACTCCCTTTCAGCTGATTGGCTGCTCACAGAAATTTCATCATGGGAGTCATTATATTATATCCACTCTCATAATGGAGAATAGCTACATCATAACTGCTAAGCCACTTAGAATCACAGCCCAGCCAAGTTGACACACAGCAACAACAGCAACCTTCTGGAAAGCTGCTCTTCTGGCCACAATGGTACTTTCACTTCGAACCCAGTTGCAGCATGTTTCTGCTTCCTTCACCCCTGGATTTGTCTGATCCTTGTGTTCTTGGGATGATTCCTTGTCCCTACCCTCCAAGAATGTCGCCTTGGTGGTTGGGTGCCTCCCACTTCTATGCCACAGCTCTGCCACAGCCCCTGCTACCCCTTCAGTCAGGCTCAAACTGGAGGCAGGAACAGGTCTATGTAACCAGGGGTTGGAAGCTCATTCTCTGTGCCTGGCCATACCACTGTCACCACCTGTGTTTCTGAACCTAAGCAAAACCCTAGACAGGGGGAGACTCAAGAGTCTGGTCTCAGTTTTGTTCTTTCATTGTTGAGGAAGCCTTACCTTAACTCTGCATTATCTTTCTTGCAGGTACTTGGATACCCCTTGTTGTTGTTATTATGTGCCATCAAGTTGGACCCGACTCATAGTGACCTCTCCTTGGGTTTCCGAGGCAGTATCACTACGGAAGTAGATTGCCCAACCTTTCTTCCGAGGAGTGGCTGGTGGGTTTGAACCACAAGCCTTCTCGTTAGCAGTCAAGTGCCTTAGTCACTATGCTACCAGAGCCCCCTTGGGTACCCCTAGTACTCAGTCTTATGCATTACTAGGTCCTTGGATTAATTTCTGCTCCTGAAGCTGGGTGTTGTGGCCAAGGTCCTGTGACTGAATGCCAAACTCACTGATACCCTCATCCTACCTCCTGAATTTCTGAATGTGGCCTACTGAGGGATGATTCCCAGCCACTGTGTTACCCACCTGTGACCTCCCTCCTGGAGCCTGGGCCAACAATGGTTGCCATTCCCTCCACATAGTCCTGTGTCCACTGGATGGACAGTTCTGCTCCCAAGTTCTTCCACCTCTTCTAGGATAGACCATGTCTTGGGACATGTCAGTTCTCAGGCATTTCTAGGGTGATGCTGGCCTTTGGAGATGCAGCATTGTTAAACTCTACATTGCTGTGGCCATTGAGGGTTGGGCCGAGCTGTTAGCTGGGCTGCCAAGTCCTTAGGATTAAGGACAGGTGGTGGGCTTTTATTGTGTTGTTATCAATTATAGGGGTCCCTCAGCAATTGCTGGCTGGGAATGAGAGGAATGAAGATGCCTATGGTTTTTGTCCTAATTTGTTTGGTTTGGGGCTGGACCTCAAGCTCAGGAACCACAGTAATTAGCCCAGCTGCAGACTCGGGCAAACGTAGCACATGCCTGTCATTGCTCCAAGGGGCTGGGTTGGCACTAGAGCCACTGGCTCTAACAAGGGCCTTTGTCAGCTTGAGGGGTGGGGCTGTGATTGTAGTGGCAGATGTGGAGGGGGCTGGAGCTTTGATTTCTCAGTCTCTCCCTCCACACTCCCTCTCCCACCCCTTTTGGCATGTGAAACTGCCCCATTGCTGAGTCTGGAGGTGGGTGTTCCAGAGGGAGCCCTGGGATTAGAAGGGCCAAGGAGAAGGGATGGCACAGCCTCCAAATGGCACAGAGTCACATTTAATGTTGCTTGGGGCTTGGTGCTCGTTGAGCAGGGTACAGCAGAGAGGAGGGAGCATTGCTGCCACATGCAGATGAAAGCTGTGCACAGGCCCAGAGCTCAGGGGAAAGAGCATCTGCAATTTGCCAAGCCAACCAGAAAATTAAAAAGATGGCTCAACATGCATGCTGAGGCTATGGTGGGAGAAGACCAGGCAAGAGTCAGAGAAGTAAGGGCACAGGGACTAGTGAGAGGGGCTCTGTGTCAGCCTCTGGCAAGGCCAGGGTGAAGGCTATCCTCCCATGGGATCTTCAGTGTTATCTGGAAGGACATTTGCTTTGCTTGCCATTTTAGTGTGATTGAAGGCAAGCCCTGTGAGACAGGTGCACGGGGGTGAATCCCACAGCTCTTGTGGGGCTCTAGGGGAGGTATTTCTACTCTGGCTTTCCTTCTGTTCTTCTCCAGCCCTAGAGATGGCCCTGCTCAGTTTACCAGGGTGGACAGTTAATGCCTCTGCTCAGTGACTGAGCTTCTGTGTACTGCAGAGTGTCCAGAATCAGACATATTTCTGGCTCTTTTTCTTTCTTTGCTTTGATCTGAGAAGAGAATAATAGCAGGAAGGATTTAGGGCAGATATTAAGAAGAAATTCTTATTAATAAAGTCAGTAAGGACTGGAGAAAACAAAACAAAACAAAAACTGAGGATTCTGTCAACAGTGTCTTCCAGGACTTAAGAAAGTCAAGTAGGGTTGAGCTGTAGCTGACTCTCTGGAGCTGCTGAGACATTTAGGATCTCTAAGTAGACTTAAGGAGCCCTGATGGCACGATGGTTAAGTGCTCAGCTGCTAACCAAAAGGTTGTCGATTCAAACCTATCCAGCCACTCCACAGGAGAAAGACCTAGTGATCTGCTCCCATAGATTCCATAAAGTCTAGGAAACCCTACGAGGCAGTTGTACTCTGTCATATAGGGTTGCTATGAGTCAGAATAGACACAATGACACCTAACAATAACAAATAGACTTATGACCAGGCACCTACCTTGAAGCTACAGAGTCAATGGCTGCCATTTTCCTCCTTAGTTGAGATTGTCTTCACTGTTGTATGCCCAGATGGTACCTCTTTGTACCACAAGAGAGCATACTGCCAGTAAGTCATGAGTTTGGGGGCAGAGATGTCCCTTTGATGATTAAAGTACACCTGACCCAAGCCATGGTCTTTTCAGTCACCTCATATTCATGCTAAAGCTGGACAATAAAAATAGAAGAATTGATGCCTTTGAATTGTGATGCTAGCACAGAATACTGAGTATACTATGGACTTCCAGAAGAACATATCAGTCTTAGGAGAAACATAACCAGAATGCTTCTTAGAATTGAAAATGGTGAGAATTTGTCTTGATAACTTGGACACATCATCAGGAAAGACCAATTGCTAATGAAAGACATTATGTTTGGTAAAGTAGTAGTAGTTGTTGTTGTTATGTGCCATTGAGTTGGACCCAACTCCTAGTGACCCCTCCTTGGGTTTCCAAGGCGGTATCACTATGGAAGTAGATTGCCCAACCTTCCTTCTGAGGAGTGGCTGGTGGGTTTGAACCGCCAGCCTTCTGGTTAGCAGTCACGTGCCTTAGGTCCTATGGTTGGTAAAGTAGTAAGTCAGAAAAATGAGGGAAACCAGCATTGATATAGCCAGAACAATGAACTCAAGAATACCAATGATCATGACAATGAATGACACACAACCAAACAACATGTTGTTCTGCTTTAAGGCCACCATGAGTCTGAGCTGACTTGATGGCAAGTAATAACAACAGTAATACAACATAGGGGTAGAAGGGGAGCAGTACTAGACATCTGCCTGATTTAGGCCAAAGCTTTCTCTGCCTCTCCCATGTAGAGATCTGTTGAACCTGTTTCCTTTGTCTTCTTCATGTCAGCAAAATTGGAGGATGCTGCTCTTTGAAAAAACATGGCAAACAGAAGCCTTTTGCATTTTGTCTTGCCCTTGCTATTTTCAGAGAGTCTGAATGGACAGAGGAAAAGACAGGGGAGGATAAAACACCACATCTTGAGAGATGAGCATTATAGTAAGAGGCCAAGAGACAAGTGGGAGTGAGAGTCAGGGCAATAGTTAAGAGATCAGGCTCTTGATTCTATAGAAGAATCCTGATCAAAAGAGGGTAAATGCAGAACAGAATTTCAAATTTTCTTAGAATCCTCTTTCTGGATCCATGGAGGCTGGATGAATTCCAGAAACTATTGCCCTGAGATGATCTTTAAACCTTAAACCAAAATAGTCCCTGAATCTTCTTGAAACCAAACAGTAGTTTTAGTTTAACTAGCAAAGAATGTCATGAGTATTATACTCTTTTAAGATCCATCCATGTGGAATCAAATGGACAACAGCAACTCAAAGTATTAGATATGAAACTTAGGGGGCAATGAGTTCATGTTAATGGAAAAGGAATAACTCAAAAGGAGAATGAGAATGGTTGCACAACTGGAAAAATGTAATCAATAAAACCGAATTACAATTTCTACAATGACTTGTAGAAACTGTTGAACTAGTATATGTTCTGTTGTATATATTTTCAACAAGTAACAAATTATTTTCCTGAAGTGACTGAATCTGGATATTGGAGCTTTGCTCCTAGAAGATTTATTAGTCGAAGTACCACTGTAAGAAAACATACACAATTAGAGGTCAGAGACTTTTATTAAAAAAAAAAAAAAAAAGACTAATTGTGTATCACAGAAAATAATTGTAGAGGAATTTTTGAGAAGGAGGGACCAGGGAGCAAATGTCAGGATGTCATCAGTGATTGGGTCAAAAGACAGTTTCTAGAGAATATTTCAGAATCAGTATGACTTGATGGCAGTGGTTTTGTTTTTTTTTTTTGGTTAGGTATAGTTATCTTAGTTGTCTACATCTTCTATCTCAACATCTGCCATGTTGTTAGGTGCCGTTGAGTTGGCTCTGACTCATAGCGACCCTTCGTATAACAGAATTAAATACTGCCTGTTCCTGCACCATCCTCACATTCTTTGCTATACTTGAGCCCATTGTTGTAGCTACTGTGTCAATCATCTTGTTGAGGGTTTTCCCCTTTTTCACTGACCCTCCACTTTATTGAGCATGATAACTGTGATAGTTAAGGTTGTGTGACAACTTGGCTGGACCATGATTCTGAGTGGTTTAAGCAGTTGCAGTATGGTCTTTCCCATGATGAGATCTGATGTGTATGCTTTGAGCAGCCAATCAGTTGAAAGGAAGTTTCCTTAGGGGTGTGGCCTGCTGCACACACACACACACACACACACACATACACACACAAGGGAGCTCTGGTGGTGTAGTGCCTAAGGCACATGACTGCTAACCAGAAGGCTGGTGGTTCAAACCCACTAGCCACTCCTTGGAAGGAAGACTGGGCAATCTACTTCCATAGAGATACCACCTTGGAAACCCAAAGAAGGGTTGCTATGAGTCAGATTGGACTCCACGGGCAGTGAGTTTTTCTTTTTTTTTTTCTTTAAGTATATATATCTATATCTATATAGACATCCTGGGAAAATTTAGGAAATTTCTGTTGAATCTGGATCCTGTCGTGCTGCCTGCCGATCATGGGTTCATCAGCCCTTGCAACTGCGTGAGTTGGGAAAAGCCTCCAGCTTGATATTTGATCCGAGAACATGGAACTTGCCAGCCTCTGTAACTGTGAGAAACATTTTCCTAAGATAAATTTCTCTCTCTCTCTCCAGAAAAACACCAAACTTACTGCCATTGAGTCGATTCTGACTCATAACGACCCCCATTGGGTTTCTGAGGCTATAAATCTTTACAGAAGTAGATCATCCCGTCTTCCTTCCACAGAGCTGCTGGTGGGTTTGAATTGCTGACTTTCTGTTTGGCAGCTAGATGCCTTATCCACTGTACCACCAGAGCTCCCCTCTCTCTCTGTATATACTTATAAGCTTTAGTTTTGCTTCTCTAGAGAACCTAGCCTAAGACAACATCCTTCTCTAGGAAGTGGTCCCTGATTGTCCCTTCTGACGACATGACCAAAGTAGGTAAGATGAAGACTAGCCATTATTGCTTGGAAGCAGCATTACGGCTTCACTTCTTCCAGGACAGATTTGTTCATTCTTTTGGCAGTCCATGGGATTTTCAGCATTCTTCACCAACACCATAATTCAAAGATATCAAGTCTTCTTTGGTCTTCTTGTTCATTGTTCAGCTTTCACATGCATAAGAGGTGATTGAAAATACCATAGCTTGGATTAGGTGCACCTTAGTCTTCAAAGTGGCTTCTTAACACTTTGAAGAGGTCTTTTGCAGCAGATTTGGCTAGTACCATATGATATCTGATTTCTTGACTGCTGCTTCCATGAGTGGTGATTGTGGATCCAAGTAAAATGAAATCCCTGACAACTTCAATCTTTTCTCCATTTATCATGATGTTGCTTATTGGTCCAGTTGTGAGGATATTTGTTTTCTTTATTGTGAGGTGTAATCCATACTGAGGACTGTAGTCTTTAATCTTCATTAGTAAGTGCTTCAAGTCCTCTTCACTTTCAGCAAGCAAGATTGTGTCTTCTGCATATCGCAGGTTGTTAATGAGTCTTTCTTTAATCCTGATGCTGTGTTTTTCTTCTTATAGTCCAGTTTCTTGGATTATTTGCTCATCATACAGATTGAATAAATATGGTGAAAAGATATAATCTTGATGCACATTCCTCCTGATTTTAAACCATGTAGTATCCCCTTGTTCTGTTTGAACTAAAGCCTCTTGGTCTATGTAAGGTTCCTCATGAGCATAATTAAGTGTTCTGGAACTCTCATTCTTCTCAATGTTATCCCTAATTTGCTATGATCCACACAGTTGAATGTATAGTCAATAAAACACAAGTAAACATCTTTCTGATATTCTTTGCTTTCAGCCAAGATCCATCTGACATCAGCAATGATATCCCTCGTTCCACATCTGTCATTGAAAATAACAGCCAATGTGGATAATAAATGTGCCAGAAATTCTTGAAAAGTCTCAGCCATCATTCTTTACCCCACATGCTAATGTCCACCCTGTAATAGTCCTTTAAATAAACTTGGCTTGCCCATGCCTGCAGTTCCATATTTGGGATTTAAAACAGTTACTCCAGTGTGATAAACAGCTTTTAAGATGGCACCCACTGATCCCTGACTCCTGACATTTACTCCCTTTTGTAACCCCTTGTTCAGTGTGGGCTGAACTTAATTGATTCACTTCTAATGAATAGAATATGATAGAGGTGATGGAATGCCACTTCTGAGATTAGGTTATAAAAAGATTGTGTCTTCTATCTGAGGTGCTTGCTCTCTCTTTCTCTTGCTTTCTGGCTCACTCTCTCTTTGTCTGATCACTAGCTACCAGGCTGTTAGAACCCTCAGGCAGGCTTTGGAGGGGTCCACATGGTAAGAAATTGAGGCCCATTAGTTACCACATGAATAACCTCAGAAGTATGTCCTCTCTCCCACCTTACCCCCAAGTCACACCTTCTGAGGAGACCACAGTCCTGGCCTTCAGCTTGACTTCAACCTCACTTGCAATCTTGAGTCAGAGGCATCCTGCAAAGACATGCCTAGATTCCCGACTCACAGAAACTGTGAGATAATAACAGATTGCTGTTTTAGGCCACCAAGTTTTGGGATAATTCCTTTGCAGCAATAGATAATGAATAATACAGCCAGATACCAGCAATTCTAGGTTCCTGAAATTCCTTCAGACTTCCTCCCAGTCACCACTACTTACCATTTTCTAGCTTCCTGACTCTGTCCTCCATTCCCCATTCCCTTATTTTGACTGTACATATTTAGTTCCTTCTCTGGCTGCTTGGATTGATGATCAGGTCTTGTTCTTATCATGTGGCTTTGACCTTGGCACCTCTCCAGATACAATGTTGGGGATCTGCCTTCTGACCTCATACTTCATAATTTTGCATAAGAAACTATATCTCCTAAACTCCATGCTGTCCAAGCTTGCATCTCACCTGCCCCAGGTCTGACCCAGAAGCAGAATCTGAAAATACACTGAGTTACCAGGGCAGGAAAGCTTAACCAGATACTCTGGTGAGATTTTCAGTGAAAGCTAAAACAATTTTCTTATCATGAGAAACTTCATTGCTGTAGCTCTTCACCCCATTCTCTTCGTGTTGCTATCAATCAGTACTTTCCTGCATTTGTTAGTTGATGGATGGCAAATGGTTGGCCCATTAGTTTGTGAAAACAAGATGTTGTTTCCAGATATTTTTCTTTTCTCCCTCTTCCTCTTCTCCCCCACCTCACTTGAAAGCTTTCATTCTTTCAGTCCAGTCAGCATTTCATTCATTATTATCATTATTTTTGGGATTTAGACATTAAAATCATAGAGTCTGGGTTCCATTAGGGGCTCTGGTGACTTAGGGTAAATATCTTATGTGACTGAGAGAGTATTTGATGACTTTTTCTCAGCCACCCTGAACCTGGATGACCATGACTAAAACCCTATTCTCATGATAGTTCAAGCCTTGGAGTAAACCAGAGGCCAACTCTGGGTTGGTAGAGTGCAAGAATTCAGATCATGTTCACTGGAATGCCAGTAGATACTGAGGACCCAAATTAAATTCAAAGTTTCTGTGTGGGTTAGAGATCTGCCATAGGCTGGGAATTGGACATAAAATTCCTCGTCTCTCATCAACCAAGCATTTTCATTTATAAGTATAATATTCCCCCATCACCTAGCATAGGAGTAGTAGAAAACTTCTGGAGTGTCTGCCTGACTTTCAGCCCTTGCAACTGACAATGATGCCCTTAACTCTTTTTACCTCAGAGGTGCTTCCTTGTCAACCATATTTACTGTCTTCCTCACTCCAGTTGATTGGATGAAGGGTAGAGTCCTGAATCAAGTTAGGCCAATCATATTTTTCTCCAGGAATTTGGTTTGGGATGGACTAGTGTCTTTCTTGAAGGAAGCTCTGGTGTAGTGCCTAAGGCATTTGACTGCTAACCAGAAGGCTGGTGGTTCAAATGTACTAGCCACTCTTTGGAAGGAAGGTTGGGCAATCTACTTCCATAGTGATACCGCCTCGGAAATGCAAGGAGGGGTTGCTATGAGTCAGATCCGACTCCATGGCAGTGGTTTTGTTACGTTGCGAGTTTCTTAAACGGACCAGGCAGTGTTTCATTCTGTTGTATATAAGGTTGCTATGAATGGGAGACAACTCAACGGCATATAACAAACAACAACAACAGCAGTTTCTTGAACACAGAAACTATAAAACTGCATGTTTTGGGGGTGGATAATGTCTGCCAGACTGAGCAGAGTAAGAGTGGATCTAAAATCCAGAACATAACCCATTGCTGTCAAGTTAACTCTGACTGACAGTGACCCTATAGGACAGAGTACAACTGTCTCATAGAGTGTCCAAGGCTGTAATCTTTATGAAAGCAGACTTCCACATCTTTTTCCTGCAGAATGGCTGGTGAGTTTGAACCACTGACCTTTTGGCGAGCAGCCAAACAAGCGCTTAACCACTATGCCACATTTAGAGTGGGACAGAGGTAGCTAATTGTCTTGTTCTCCCATTTTCCATATAATAGAACATCTAGCCGGGCACAGGTTCACACATAATGAACATAAGACTGTGTTTCCTAGTTTCCCTTAAAGCTGCTAGGTATGGCTAAGTTCTGGCTTATGGGACATAACTGAGGTAGAGTATGGTAGTATTTAGAACCTTCTTTAAAGGACAACTGACATGCTCCCTTATCCTTTGCATCTTCCTCCCTTCCTCCATTCTGGAATGAAAAGGTGGTTCAAGGACTGCCAAGTTGGACAATGAGATGGGACCACTCCTTAGGGATAGCAGAGAGGGCAGGGGTTCTGATTGGAACCTGGATCCTGAGAACTTTACAGAGCTTCCATACCTGCCCTGGACATATGAGAGAGAAATAAACCTCTGTGTCGTTTAAGCCAGTGGGTTTCTGTTTTCACAGTCAAACCCAATGCTAACTGATGGAGCAGGTCTGTAGAGAATAAGAGTGAAGCTGCTGTACCAGGCGAGGTGCTGTCTCAATTCCTAAAGCTTCCCAGTGCCTAACTCTGATTCCTTCCTGAAGTTCTGTGAGATGCCCCTGTGCTTTACTGGTTTAAATTAGCTTGAGTTGGTTTCTGTAACTTGCTGATAAAAATTCCTCACTGACCAAAGAGAATCACCAGCACCTAGAGCAATGCCTAGCTCATAGTAGGCATTCAATTAATGTGTATGGACTGAATGGATGCTCAATACCTTGCATATTATATAGGGAGTAGTGCATAGTCAATAAGGAGCTCTGGTGGAACAGTGGTTAAAGCATTTGGATGCTAATCAAAAGATTGGCAGTTTGAACTCACCAGCCACTCTGTAGAAAAAAGATGAGTCTTTCTGCTTCTGTAAAGATTTACTGCCCTGGAAACCCAGTGGGGGATGCTATGAGTCAGAATTGACTCAATGGCAATGAGTTTGGCTTGGTTTTGGTTTCACATACAAAAGCAGACTTATAATCTTTTACCCCAAAGTAATACTCCTCATCCTCTCTTTCCCATCTTCTGGAATCCCTCCGCTTTATTCATATCAGAAAAATGGGGTCGGACATGGCTCCTCCTTCTCCCTCACACTGTTCTTTGGAGTTCAGTCACTGAATTTGGTTGTTCCTATCTCTTGTACGTTTCTTGAATGGAGCTACTCCTCTCCATCTCCATTATTACCAGCATGTCTCACCCATATTCCTCCTAACTGGCCTCTTTGCTTGCAGGCTGGCCGGTAGCCCCTTCATGCTCCACACTAGGGCCAGAGTGATGAACACAAATGCAGTTCTGTTTGCATCACTCCAGGCTGAAAGCCATTCCGTGATTCTTTACGCCCAAGTTGTGTTCATGGCTGACAAAGCCACAGCTGATCTGACCTGGCCCTGCTTCCCTCTCTAGTCTTCTGTTTTTTTTCCCCCCACAACACACCTTGACTTTCATGTTTCAAGCACAGTGAATGCCTTACAGCTTCTCTCTCATGTCCTTTTGCACATGATTTCCTTGTTTGGGTCTCTCTTTCCCTTTGGCTAACTATTTAGCCTGAGTTTCTTCACTTTGTTCTTTCAAACTCAAATTAGATGCCACCTCCTCTGATAAATGTTCCCTACCTCTCAAGTCTGAGTTAGGAGCTCCCCAGTATGCTCCGTATCCTTCCACTGTCATTATAAACACCTACTGGCCTCCGTGAGCGTGGCAGTTATCCCTGTACCCAGTGCCTAGCACAGCAACTGGTCCACAAGCAGGTGATTGTAAATAAGTTTTAGAAATATGCCAATTCTACTTGAGGGGAAGTTTTCTATGTTCTAGGTACCAATACAAAGTAAAAATAATGAACTGAAAAGGGATTCAACTCCCCATCTTCCAAACCACTGAACAAGGAAAATCAGCTGATATAATGGATATGGAGTTCCTGAGTGGTGAAAATGGTTAATGTGCTCAGATGCTAATTGAAAATTTGGAAGTTAGAGTCCACCCAGAGGCATCTCGGAGAAAGGCCTGGCCGTCTATTCTACAAAAAGCAGTCACTGCAAACCCAATGAGGGGGAAAGCGCAAGTTATTGCTTATGGAGCACTATATTTCTGTTTACGGTGGTGGAAAATTCACATTAAGGATAATGGTTGCATAGCGATTAATGTAATTGATACCTGTAAGTTGTATACCTATAAAACAGTTGAATTGGCAAATGTTGTGTGATACATATTTCTACAAAAACATCACCAAAAAGGAGCAACTGCTGAGCCTGTTTATTTACAACCGAACACCTCATGGGATTTGATTTCTTGGTTTGGAGGTTTAAGGTCATGGTTTCACTGAACATTTCAGTTAATTGCACTAATACCATGTTTAGTGCTTCTGTTCTACCTCTTAGTTTGTTGTGTGGTGCCTCGGGTCTTACAAGTAGCCATCCAAGGTATAATAATTGGTCTCTATTTGCCTGGAACAACAGAGGAAGGAAAGTAAGAATAGGAAGAGAAAATGGAATGTATGGCTAATTACCTCCATGAACAACTTCTTTCTTTGTCATGAGACCAGAAGAACTGGATGGTGCCTGGCTACCATACTGCATGTTTTGATCAAGAATTCTACAGAAGAATCATGACCAAAAGGGGATAGTTGCAGAACAGAATTTCAAATTCCCATGGAATGCAGAATCTCTGTAGCCACTGAGGCTGGATGAATTGCCCAAACTATTGCCATGAGACAACCTTTAAACCTTAAGCCAAAAATATCCCCCAAAGTCTTCTTTAAACCAAACAATAGTTTAGTTTAACTAATAAAGAATATCTTTTTTGAGCAAGGTGCTCTTTTAAAAAACTATTTCTATGGGATCAAATTGACAAAGCAACTTGAAAAGGTCAGATAAGAAGCCTGGGGGCATTGAGGTCATCTTAATGGAAGGGGAATAATTTGAAAAAGGAAGGACAACTTGAGGAATGTAATAACTGTCACTGAATTGTACATGTAGAAATTGTAGAATGTGTAAGTTCTGCTGTGTATATTTTCAACAACAATAAAATAAATTATTGAAAAGAAAACTCTTATGGAACACTATTCTAGTGTGAGGCACACATGGGGTAACCGTGACTTGGAATCTACTCTATGACAACTGGTATAAGTTTTTTTTTAATATATAAGCATACTTGGGAAATATTGCAGATTTGGTTTCAGTCTACCTCGATGAAGCAAATATCACAGTAAAGTGAGTCATGCAAATTTTTTTGTCTCCCAGTGCATATAAAAGTTATGTTTACACTATAGTTTATTAATTGTGCAATGGCATTGTGGAAAAAAAATTAAATAATGTGAGAATTACCCAAATGTGCCAGAGACATGAAGTGAGCACATGCTGTTGGAAAAGTGGCACTGATAGACTTGCTTGATGCAGGGTGGCCACAAACCTTCCATTTGTAAAAAATGCAATTATCTGCAAAGGGCAGTACAGCAAAGTATAATAAAAGGAGATGAGGTATGCTT
The DNA here is from genome assembly GCF_000298275.1 of Orycteropus afer afer. Lineage (NCBI taxonomy): Eukaryota > Metazoa > Chordata > Mammalia > Tubulidentata > Orycteropodidae > Orycteropus > Orycteropus afer. The sequence goes on along the minus strand of NW_006921600.1, from coordinate 19,320,851 downwards.
GTAATGGAATAGAGCAAGACATTGAGTCCTGAGGCTGTGGGTTTGAATCCCAGCTTTGTCTCTTATTAAAGCAAATCACTTAACATATAAGCCTCAAGTTACTAGATTTTGAAGCAGGAACGATGATACATACCAGATAAGGTTGGTGTGAGGAACACACAAGAAGAGTACACAAGACAGCGTGTGTTAAAATGCCCCGTTTGTGAACGGGCTGGCTGTGATGCAGTTGTCTTGTCCGCTCCCATAGAAGCCTGCACCCAGGGCAATGAACTTGTGCTTTGAAGAGAAGAGCTGACAGAGGAGACTTGATAAGGCCCTGGTTGTCAGATATGATAATAATAGTCTCATTTATTAATATAAAGGCCCGCTAATAGAGGCGGCACTTTTAATTAGCCAACATGGCCATGATATTAATTTTTATCCAGAGTTATTTAAGTCCAGGAGCCTTCCTCCCCTGTTCTGTTCGCACTTAGCTGGAGGGCGATTGAGAACATTTGTAATTGGATTTCTGTGCAGGACTTAATTATAAAGAGACAATAAAGTCCCTGAAATGCGGCAGGTTCTACCCTGCTAACTATTATTTTCCAGAGACATGCTCAGGCCAATGAATGCCCAGATTTATCTAAATTATAATTTTTAAACTTAACAAGCTTTACTTCCCCTTCCCCCATTTCTGAGCGGAATCTGACGGGAGTACGGATTTGCAGGGAGGAGGGCACAGAGGCGGAATACTTTATTTCTGTAATCAAGTCTTTCGTTGCACCGGCCACTGAGCGGCTTCCCCGTGCCCCTTGGGATCCCGGAAGTATATTTTCTTCCTTTGGCCAAATGGCTTATTAATAGAATTGGCTTATTTATATCTCACCCAGAAAATCCCAAAGTGATACAGCAACAGGGAGATATCGAGCCAATTAGTTGTTAGGATTGTTGTCGTGGGGGAAATCTAGTTATTAATTTACTGCCCTTCACCAGTGGCAGAATCGATTCAGAGGCAACTAAAGGAAAAGAAGGGGGGGGGGGGAAGCCATGTGTTTTCAGACCATCTGAGAAAACTCAGGGAGCTAAACCATTGATACCTTCAGCAAAGCTGTCCAGCCTTAGGAGGGTGGGGGCCCAAGGCTATCCCCGTGGTCGGCTAGGCGTGGGGTGGGTACCGACATTTGCGAAGCACCTACAATAGGCTTGAGTGTTTACATTGCATTTGATGTTTACAAAGAAGTGATCATTTTCACCGAGGAAGAAGCCCTACCATAGGATAGGCTTTGAAGAGACAATGGTGAAGAAAATAGAATCTACCATCCTTGGCGCAGACGTTCCAGTTCTGGAAGCTCAGATGGAGAATGTTGGCCAACGTCATTAGCCACCATTTGTACTGTGCAGGACTAGCATGTGACCGCAGGTCCTGCTAACCCCAATGCTCGGTATCCTTTAGCCTTTTTTGGGAGCTAGGATCCTGTGTGGTTGGTGTGGCATGCTGCAAAACTCCTGCTGACAACTTCAGAGGAGGAAAAGAGGTCACTAGTGAGTTTAATGTGGACCTGGGAGAGGAAAGTCTTCTGAGATGAGGGGGTGGAAAAAAAAAAATACCTTTTTCTATTTTGTGAGAGTAATTGTGGAAGATGAAGGGCTCAGGTGTATGAGTATTTTTCTTTTCTTTTTTTTTTTTTTAATATAATTGCCATTAAATTCACTGCCATTGAGTCAATTCCAACTCATAGCCACCCTTTAGCACAGAGACCTGCCCCATAGGATTTCCAAGGCTGTAAATCCTTATAGAAGCAGACTGCCTCATCTTTATCTCACACAACAGTTCTGCCAACTTTTTGGTTAGCAGCTGAATACTTTAACCACTGTGCCACCAGAGCTCTTTATAATTACCATTACACAATTAATGAAATTAGTAGAAACTTGGGGGAGGAGAGTAATTAGAAAAGTCTAAGAAATAAAAGAAAATTCACCCATGATTCCACAGCTCTGTCCTGATCACATGGTAACATTAGAAACAGTTCTGCAAATTGTTAAAAAATTCTTCGTAGGCAGACTTTTAAATGAGAATATAATATTCTATCTTGTGGCTATACTAATTTTACTTTCCCCTATTGGTAGATATTTACATTGTTTCTGCTGACTATTATAAATAAAAGCAATGAACATATATGTTTGTCCTTACTTTTATTTCTTCAAATGCAAGTGGAATTATTGCAACAAAGAGAATGAATATTTTAAAGACCCTTGGGACTTATTGCCATATTGCATCTAGAAATATTGTGTGAATTACGATCATGCTAGCAGTGGGTGAGAGGGGTCATCGTGGTACCATACCTTCATCAATACTTTGCATTGACTTTTACAAGTATTTGCTAATTCGAAAGGCCAAAAATTGTATTTCATTATTGTGTTTTCTTCCCACATATTGATTGCTAGAGAGGTTTAACATCTCTTTTTGTGTTTAATCCATCATTTGTATTTCTTCTGCAAATAGCCTATTCTTGTTCTTTGCACATTTTTCTATTAGTTTAGTGTTTTTTGATATATGTAACTGCTATGCTATTTTATATTTTAAGAACATTACCTTTTTGATACTTTTGTTGCAGGCATTTTTCTCAGGTTGATTTTGCTGTTTATTTTTTCATGCAGCCAAATATATCTATTTTTTCCTTTGTGATTTCTGTTATTGCTTTTATGTTAGAAATTCATCTCCACATTGAGGTTGAAATACTAATCTATATTTATTCTACACATTTTATCGTTTCTTTTTTAAAATTACATTTAACTCTTTAATTCAACTGAAAGTTATTTTGTTCTATATTGTGTGGTGAGGAGTAAATAGATTTTCCCCAAATAGTTAACTATGCATCTCAGCATCATTTATGAAAGAGTATTTTCTCTCCCCATTGGCTTGGAGTACCACCTTTATAATATGCTAATTTAAAAAAAATATGTAGTAGACAATTCTGAGCTACTTTATTCTAGGCCATTGATTCTTCTAATATGTTGTTGTTGTTGTTGTTATGGTCCGTCAAGTTGCATCTGACTCATAGTGACCCCTCCTTGGGTTTCCGAGGCAATATCAATACAGAAGTAGATTGCCCAACCTTCCTTCCAAGAGTGGCTGGTGGGTTTGAACCGCCATCTTTCTGGTTAGCAGTCAAATGCCATAGGCACTATGCCACCAGAGCTCCTTCTATTATAGTCACATTATTGTATATTTATGATTTCATATATTTTAAAATGTGATATGGTTGTATAGGAAATGTAGCATTTTACTATCTGGTAGAACAAATCTCCCAAAATTATTGTATTTTTAAGAGAAAAGAATGGACACTGCCTGCCCATGTATTTTCCTGATGAATTTTAGAATCATGATGTCTAACTCCAGGGGAAAAAAAATCCACCTGAGATTTTATAGGGGATTGGATTAAACATATACCTTAATTTATGAAGCATTTGCATCATTTTACTATTCAGTCCTACCATTCAGGAGAATGGCATGTTATAGTTTCTTTCCTTTCCTTTCCTTTTGCAGGTTTAACACTTTGATCTAAATAGAATTTTAGTGTAGACTGTGAGATGAGGATCAAAATTAATACCTTTTCAAAGAGCCAATTTCCCAAACCCCAGTTTTTGCATAACTCATGCCCTATCCAATGATTTACCATGCTTCTTTTATCAGTTGTTAAGGCCATCTATATATCATTTATTAAATCCATTTATATATAAGTATGTATATGGTTCTGTTTCTGTGCTATCTATTTAATCCCATTGATCTGCCTGCCTGCTCTGTGCTGATGCTGCACTGTTCTGAGTATTGTGTGGTCTCTCTCCACATAGTTGGCAGCACCACCAGCTCAGATGCCTGTTGGGGTCACTGCCTGCTCCCTATCAAACCAGGATGCATTCCCTGAATACAGACCCCACCCTCAGTCAGAGTCTCTGGTCAGAAGCTTTTCCATGCCTGGGACTTGGACAGAGCACTTTGAGGCCAGGTTTCAGTGCTGAAAACACCCAGGCAGATGGAGACAGATCTGACCTCTGTCCCTGGCCCTACTTCACTCAGCACAGCCACATACCCACGTTGGGAGTTTCACACTAAACCACAGAAGAACGTGGGAGATGGGGGTGAAGGATTTCAGGGAAATGTATGGGATAATAATGATATCCTAAAACTTCGTCATTTATCAAGTGCCTGCTATGTGCCAGGCCTGTGATAAGGATATTGCATACATTAGCTCTGATTTTTACCATAACCTCCTGAGCTAATACTAACTACATTTTACACATTAGAAGATAGACTTGGAGGGATTAAGAAATTTACCTAACATTGTCCAGATACTAAATGGTGGAGCCTATTTTTCACCCAGCCTCTAAAACAAACAAACAAATAAGCAAGTTAATTGCCTTTGGGTAACTTCTGACTCATGGCAACCCCATGTGTGTCAGAGTAGAAGAGCTCCATAGTGGTTCATGGAAGCAGATCACATATTTCTTCTGAGGAGCCTCTGGGTGGGTTTGAACCGTGAACCTTTTAGTTAATAACTCACCACTTAACCCTTCGCACCACCCAGGACCTCCTGACTTTTCACCTCATTTGTGTATATTCTAAAACCCATGATCTCTGCTTTTGTGCTAGGGTTGAATCACTTTGAACTTCAACCCTTCTCATAAAGTACCCTTCTGACTGAGGACTTCATCACCTAGAGAAAATGTTTTAGGCTCCTTTAACTTTGAGGCTTCTCTAACTCTAGTCCTCCTCATAATAGAATTGGATGATGTGAAGTACAAGTATTTGAAGCTGGCCACGTGAGCCAGGACTCAGTGGTCACCTGTCTACCCAGGCTAGTGAGGTCACCTCATGGTCGTACCATTCTTGGCTGAGGCTGACATCTGCCTATCCCCTCCTCTTCCCAGACTGCTGCTGCCTCCTCCTCCAAACCAGGTAGGCAAGTTGGCCTTTTTCACTTGGTGACTTCCATGGTTCCACTTCCATGGTTGAGGGGTGGGTAAGAGGGAGCCTGTGTGCATAGTGAGGGGATGATGCAAAGATGTGAGGCATGGTGGGAGGAGAGAAGAGGGGAAGCTCAGTGCTTAAGAACGGCTTCTGTGGAATTAGTCACATTCCTTTCCAAAACAGATGGCTGAAACAGCCAGAACTTAAAAATAATAAGCATTCATTTATTGAACATCTAGTAAAAAAAAAAAAAAAATCTAAATTTGCTTCTAATCTAGGTTAATAAGCAAATAGTATGCACATGGTCACTTTTCCAACCATTCAGTCCCTGTGTGCTGATTATGGTAGAGTCTCCTGTTTTCCACTTCACATGTTGTATTACTCCATATTCACATATGCATGTATTGACAGAGTCCCCACATTTAGTTTTGAATGGCCTATAGCATTCTGTCATGTTGTTGTTAGGTGCCATGGAGTCCCTTCTGACTCATGTTGAATTCATGTGACAGAGTAGAATTGCCCATATGGATCGCTAGGCTGTAATCTTTATGGGAGCAGATCACCTGGTCTTTCTTCCATGGAACCACTGGTGGGTTTCAACTGCCAACCTTTTGATTAGCAGCCAGGCATTTCACTATCATGCCACCAAGACTCCTTCCCAGCATGTTGATAATCCATCATTTGAAAAATTAAAGAACATATTTGGAATGCCTCCTGGAAAGGGCAAGATATGAACAGAATGATCTGGAAGGATCTGGCCATGGGAAGATAAGACTAATTTGCTTTGTGGGGAGAATGCCATATTAGGGGATAGCACAGGAAATTAAATTGTATAGACTATTATTCTTAAGACTTACTTTTGATGCAGATGGGATCCTGGGCTCCAAGTGTAGTGTTTGGGCTCTGATGTTGGCTTTTTCTTTTATTTGCTTTCTGTTTCTTTGTCAGATGCTTTCTTTCCCTGGCTCTCAAGTTTATTTATGTTGTGAAGCCATGAAACCATAGAGGTTGAGGGACTTAAGAGATGACTCATCTAACCCTCTTATTTCACAGATAAGAGTGTGAGTCACACAGGTCAAGTGAATGGCCCAGGGTCACAAAGCCAGCCATTGCCTCCAGTATAGTAATTTTGGGAAATGCCTCACAGAAGGCTTAAAGTGAACAAAGACAGGCACGAGTGTTACCAGAATAGGGCCAGGATGGGGCTTTAAACCTCAGGAGATCTGGTCTAAGCAGAGAATCTGCAGCTAGGAAATGTCAGGTTCAGATGGAACCTTCCCTGGAGTCAACTAATTTGCTATGCAGTTGAGAATAGAATAAGATCCTGGGAACAGGTTTTGTCCAAAACCAAAACCCACTACCACTGAGTCAATTCCAACTCACAGTGACACTTTAGGACAGAGTAGAACTGTCCCATAGTGTTTCCAAGGCTGTAAATCTTTATGGAAGCCAACTGCCTCATCTTTCTCCCACAGAGTGGCTGGGGGGTTTGAAACTGTCAACATTTTGTTAGCAGCCCAATGCTTTCATCAACCACTATGCCACCAGAGCCCCTCGGGTTTTGTCCATTTCACCTTAATCACAGAACAGCAATAAGTTAGCAAATGTCAGAACTGAAAGAGACCTCAGGGATTCTCCACTCAGACCCCATGGGTTACTGGGGCAGATATGAAGGAGATCCAGGAAGAGATGAGATCAGCTCAAGGATCTAGGGGATTGGAAGCCTATCTGTCTGTGGTATGTGGATGGTGTCTTTTCTCCCTCCCCACAGGGCCCCAAGGGAAGGGAGCCCTGAAAGGAGACATGGACAGCCTGGGAGGAGTAAGGGTAGAGTGTAGACGGAAGAGGGAATCACATCACAGTTTTCCAAGTAGAATTTTCTGAGGATTAAAGACAGAGAAAGGAGCCCTGGTGATGCAGTGTTTAACGTGCTTAATTTCTAACCAAAATGTTGGTGGTTCTAACCCACCAGTCGCTCCATGGGAGAAAGATGAGGCAGTCTGCTTCCATAAAGATTACAGTCTTGGAAACCATTGTATAGGGTCACTATGAGTCAGAATTAACTCTATTGTATACTCCATTGTATAGGGTCACTATGAGTCAGAATTAACTTGATGGCACACAACAACAAGGAAAAGAGGACATCACAGGAACATCCTCAAACATGCTATATTGACCAGGTCCTCTGAGCTGTGTGCCTTTCAAGTGCTGCCCTGGCTCTTCTTAATTCTCTGATAAAACGTAATTTTAATTCAATGCAAAGACATGCAGAAGGAGGAGCATAATGGCAGTGAATCTCCGGGAATAGGTGGGGTAGCAATTGTGGGAGAGCCACCACTTGTCTGAGAATTTGTTGTATAGTAGCTTGTGTGTTGCTGTAATGCTAGACTATGCCACTGATATGTCGAATACCAGCATGGTCTCCCCGGACAGGTTTCAGCAGAGATTCCAAGCTAGGATAGACTAAGAAAAAAGATCTAGTGATCTACTTCCTAAAATTAGCCAATGAAATCCTTATGTGTCAGAACAGAATACTGTCCAATACAGAGCTGGCAGATGAGCTCCCTAGTTTGGACCAAAACCAAACCAAACTCACTGCCGTTGAGTTGATCCCGACTCATAGCGACCCCTCCTTGGGTTTTCAAGGTGGTATCACTATGGAAGTAGATTGCCCAACCTTCCTTCTGAGGAGTGGCTGGTAGGTTTGAACCTCCAGCCTTCTGGTTATTAGTTAAATGCTTTAGGCACTATGCCACCTAGTTTGGAAGGCATTCCGAATACACAGCAGCCTCAACAATGGGCTCAAGCACACCAACTATAGTGAAGATGGAGCAGGAGCAGGCAATATTTCATTCTGTTAAACATTGGGTCACTATAGGCCAGGGCTGACTTGACAGCAACTAACAACAATAGAACTGGTTGGAGGGCAGGCTGGTGTGAGGTGGAGAGGTGCTGGTGTTGAGTCTCTGGATACCCAGGTGGACCATCTGCACCATAAGCTGTTTGTTCTAAGCCCCTCCTGCCCAGAGATCCTGAGAAGTTGAAGAGGCGTTGTAGTCCCAAGCCCAGATAGGTGGACGGGAGTGAAAGGAATAGGAAAGGTGCCAAGTTTAATCCCTCAGATCCACTCACCATTCCAGAATGGTCTAATGTGCTTTTTTTTTTTTTTCCCCTTGTACTTTCTCCTTCTTGGGAGCTCTGGTAGCATAGTGGCTAAGACACTTGCCTGCTAACCAGACGGCTGGCGGTTCAAACCCACCAGCCACTCCTCGGAAGGAAGGTTGGGCAATCCTACTTCCGTAGTGATACTGCCTCGGAAACCCAAGGAGGGGTCGCTATGAGTCGGGGCCGACTCGACGGCACATAACAACAACAACAACAACAACAACATCCTTCTTAGTGTGGGGAGTTGGCCTCATCATCTCTCTTATTACCAGCTGTCTTGTTCCCTGGCCTGGTTCTTAAGCCAGCCCAATCCCACTCATTTTTAAAATCCTCTCAACTACTAATAACAGGGATATAGATGGGATTCACAATAGAAAATGATGGGGTAGGTAAATGCTGAATAAATCTCAAAACTACACATATTGGGTAATCCTAGTCTTCATTCAAATATGAATGAGTAGGTCCACCAAACTCATTTTCTGCTTCTCTCCTTTTCCTCCTCAGGTGACACCTTGGGAATCTCTTCATCTCATCTCTTCCATCCTAACACTCCTTCATTCTAGGGGTGGGTCTCTCCAGCCCTGTCCACTCCCTCTACCTCTTTACCACCTCTAGGTCCCTTCCTTAGTCTTTTTCTCCTAATTAGTAGAAATATCGTTGATTCTCTGTAGGTGGAAAACAAGCCCTCAACACTGAGGGGTGACTTTTTACATTTCTCAAGTACATTTAAGAAATGTTATCCCCATGCTGTGGAGATCATTTATTGACAAGAGGATACTAATGGAGGACTTAAAGAGAAGAGCTAAGACTAGGGGCTGGGAGAGAGCTGCCCTTAAAGGAACCCAGAATGCCTACTCTCGCACGGCTGAAATGCTATAAAAAACAATCTCATACTTCACTTTCAACTCTAGAATTTCTCCAGGCCACTGACACTGTTGCCATTTTGCTCCTTCAACTTTACCCTTTCTTGTTCTCTCAGTGTCTAGTTTGCCTCCATATTTGGCTCTTGTCCTCCCACCTCCATAGAACTAAGGCTGGGTTTTGAACTTGGACTCCAGTTTGACCTTTGTCTCTTCCCTCTACCTATTCTACACCTCAGCTGTGGGCCAGCGGTACTCCTGCCCCACAGGGAGGGAAGTATACTTTCAGCACCCAATGGAACCTTGTTGTTGTTATATGCTGTCGAGTTGGCCCCGACTCATAGCGACCCCTCCTTGGGTTTCCAAGGCAGTATCACTACGGAAGTAGGATTGCTCAACCTTCCTTCTGAGGAGTGGCTGGTGGGTTTGAACCGCCAGCCTTCTGGTTAGCAGTCAAGTGCCTTAGGCACTATGCTACCAGAGCTCCTAATGGAACCTTAGGGGACCACCAGTATTCCTTGCAGACTTAGGGTTTCCCAGAGGTGCCTCAGGACCTAGTTCATGGTAGAAAAGGTGAGAGGCGTGGGGTCAGGGAAAGTGGAGTGGGTTGGGCGCTGGCTTTGTATCTGTCTTCACCAGAACAACTGTACTTGTTTCTGGATTGTGTATAAGGCTTTCTTTGATAAAAAGACTGGAAACTTTTGATCTTTTTAAACCCCTTTAATTAATTATTTTTTAAAAAACCCTTTTTTATTGTGATCTGGGTGAAGGTTTACAGAGATAATCAGTGTTCCTTTGGATAATTCATACACATTTTGTTTCATGTCATTAATTGCAATCCCCACAACATCATATCATTCATCTCACTTCCTTCCTGTGTTTCCCATTTCAATTCTTCCTTCTTCCCTGTGGTAGTTCGGTTTGTGTGTCAACCTGGCTGGGCCTGGTTGAGTGGCTGGGCAGCTGGATATAATATTCCCCATGATGAGAGTGGTAATCGACTCCATGGTGGAATCTACTATGAGCAGCTGAGTAGCTGCCTTAGGTATGTGATCTGCTTCCTGTATATAAGGAGAAGCTTTGAGGAAGTCTCTAGCTTATTGCACGCTTGAACCCTGCATGTAGTTGTGTCATTGTTCAACAGCCTGCCATGCTCTGCCGACCTTGGGACTTTCAATCGATTTGAATTAATGGCCTGCCATGTGGTTTGGTGACATAGGGACTGTGCCTTTTTACTTGTCAACCTTGTGCTTGTCGGTCTGAACAGCCACCAGCTGTCTGAGTGAAGAAAAGCCTCCAGCTTCACTGGGCCAGGAGCAGAAGGCAGAGCTGAAGCCCAAGGTTGAGGGGCTTTCACCGAGTCCCTAGAGCTTGGCACTTTGAACTCAGACTTAAACCCTCCAAACTGTAAGAGAATAAACTCCTGTTTGTTAAGGCCATCCCACTGTGGTATATTTCTGTCAGAGCAGCACTAGGTAACCAGAACATTTCCTAATTCTCTCTTTCTTCTGAACTATGTGTTTGGGCAAATGCTACCCACCCACCTACCCCTTTTTTTTTTTTTAATCTTGACTGACTGACTGTTCTAAGGAGTATGTAACTCCCTAGTGTTATTATTCCCCTTATGGACCTGTCTATTATTTGGCTGAAAATTGAGCCACAGAGCTGAGTTCAGTTGCAGACTGCAGGGTAACTCAGGGCTGTAGCCTCAGGCATTGTACCAGTTTCTATCTGACCAGTGTTGTTGTTAGGTGCCGTCAAGTCAGCTCCAACTCACAGTGATCCTATGTACAACAGAACGAAATGCTGCCCAGTCCTATGGACCAGCAAGCCTGGTCTTTTTTTTTTTTTATGATTTTGGGTTTTGTTCCACATTTTTCTTCCGCTCTATCCAGGACCTTCTAATATGATCCCTTTCAGAGTTGTCAGTAGTGGTAGTGGGGCACCATCTAATTCTTCTGGTCTCAGGGTTGCAGATGTTGTTACCCCCTTTAATTTATAAAGGACAAAACTGAGATAAAATAAAGAGAGGGATTTGTCAAGGGCCAGGGGGCTTGAATGCTGCTGTTGCAGATGGGGTTTGAACAGTAAGCGCCCTCTCCTCCTTCTGCTCTGAGGTCTCTGCCCCAGAGTGGGTGAGGCCCCTTCTCTTAGCCCCAGAGAGATTTGGGCCTTTCTCTGTGGCCACTGATGCGACAGCTTGTGAAGAAGGTCAAATAACAATGATGTCAATAAATCTGTGTGACTTCATGATTTTTCTCTGAGCCTCAGTTTTCTCATCTCTAAAATGGGAGTAAATAATACCTGCCTCCTTGGGCTCTTATAGGAGTCAGATCATGTATGTGAAGCGCTAAAGACAGTGCTGATACACACTAAATGCACAATAATCCCACAAAATCAGTTATCAGATGAATGTAAGGCCAGGGAATCTCACAAAATGAAGACATCAGGTTGCCAGGTCCTGACCCTTCCCTGGTGCTTATCACAGAGCACATCACGTAGACGGCTCTCAACAAATAATTGACCGAGTGAACAAATGAACAAATGATTGATGTGGTGAAAAACATGTGAAATTGTTCACTACAGATTAGTAAGTAAGACAAGTTCATGCTTACCTTGCTTATTGGGATATCTGACACTACTGTCAATACCCAGGACTCAGCTCTGACCATGGTCTATGGCTGTTAAAGTGACTGAGGGTTCTTTGTGGAGGTGGGGCAAGGCCCCATCAAGACAGGCTGCTCTTCATGCCCCCCCAGGTTAGACTAGTCAGGCCCTTCTTTTCAGCTGTCTGTTTAGGCTGGAAGTGGGCCTGGCTGTTCAGTCTTGTGCAGCTGGGGGGATGTTGGAACGCTGTTTCGTTCCCAAGAATGACTACACTGATCATGTCAAAGGGAGAAATCCAGGTTGAGCTTTTGTAAAATGTATCATGAAAGTTCAAGGCATCTAGGTGAGAATCAGGAACTGAGTTGTTGTTGCTGTTACGTGTCGTTGAGTCAGCTCCGACTCATAGAGACCCTGTCTGTGTACAACAGAATGAAACACTGCCCAGTCCAAAGTTTTCCAATAATATATCAGACAGTGTCTCACTGCTGTTCATAAGCTTTTCAGTGGCCAATTTTTCAGGAGTCTATGGCCCTGTCCTTCTTCTTAGTCTGGAAGCTCCACTGAACCCTGTCCACCATGGGTGACCCTGCTGCTGTTTGAAATACCAGTGGCATAGCCTCTAGCATCATAGCAACATGCAAGCCACCACAGTACAACAAACTGACAGACAAATGGTGGCAGGAACTAAGAAATTGAGCCAAATGAAGATGGGAGAACCAAAGATGGATGAGTTTCAGAAGATGGATCAGGAAAATGGAATTCTACATGATTCTGGGGATTAAGCAATTAATTAATTAATTTTTTTACCAGCTTCTGGTATGTGCTTGGGGCTCCTGTAAATGGGCTACATAGTATAGATATTTATGAGTTTCGGAGAAAAGCCACACAGGAGGTTCCAGTGTTCCCCACTCCATATAACTCCCCCTTGTGAATCTGAGAAGCACTGTTACTGATGTGCTCTGGGACTTGAACCTTCCCAGCCTTTCCTCATTCTTTGCCTGCAGGATTCTCCATACCCTGTTGATGTCTGTCCCTTTTCTTCTTTGTTTAGTTAGTCAAAGTTGAAATGCCTTAGAAGCATTTTCTATTAGGAAACTAAGGTTGAAAAAAAAAAAAGGAAAAAAAAGAGTTGGCAGACAATATTTCTACATACGTATTTTTATATGCTGTAAGAATGTCCAAATATATAATAGAGCTAACAAGGGGCACAGTTATGATAAGTTCTTGGCCACAGCCAACCACCCTGAGGGAATGAGTAATTGGACCTGTGGGCTCAGGACTATGGTCACAGAGGACATCAAGCTCAACTGGCATAACACATTACACAAAGACAATTTTCTACATCCTATTTTACTATGAGTTGGGTCCGACTTGACAGCACATAACCACAACAACAATAACCTGGGGTCTTAAAAGCTTGCAATCAGCCATCCAGATGCAATAATGGGTCTCTCCTCATCTAGAGCAAAGAAGAATGGAGAAAACCAAAGGAACATGGAAACAGTTAGTCCAAGGGAGTAGTAGTAGACCATGCCTATATGACCCTGAGACCAGAAGAACTAAATGGTGCCTGGCTACCACTGTCAACCACTTGGAAATAGATCAGTATAGCAGATTCTAGATGGAGTGGGAGAACAATGTGGAACAAAACTCAAAATCATAAAAAGGATCAGGTTTTCTGGTCTGATAGAGGCTGGACTGCCAATAAAAGGAACAGGTTATGGCTAATTCCAAGACTATGGCCCCTACTTACCCTTTAGGTCTGGAATTGAGCTCACTCCTGTGGCTTCCAGCCAAACAATAGATAGGCATATAGGGTGAACATTTACATTAGGTAGACATACTCCTTAGAATTGATCAATTGTGAGGGAACACAAGGGCAGTTTTTGCACAGGGAGGTAGCTTGGGGAACAGGAATGCATAGGAAAGAGGGACACAGGGTAACTACACAGGGTAGTTAGTGGGAAGAGAGCTGTTACATTGTGGGGATTGCAGTCAGTGTCATGAAACAAAATGTGTATGAACTGCTGTATGTATGGAAAATGAATTTTCCCTGTGAACTTTCACCCAAATCACAATTCAGGAAAAAAAAAAAAAGCTTCAAAGTAGATGGATTTACGGAGAACATGCACTTATTTTTATGTCAGCGTTTCGGGGCAGATTGACCTGTCCTTTCCTTAAAACCAGTTGGGGATGGAGGTACCAGACTTCTCCCAGAGGGAAGACAGATGAGCTCTCCTTCCAGGTCTAGCATGTGCTCTGTTCCTTTTCCTATTTGCTTCCTTGCCTTCTCCATGGGAATAGGCCCTCTCAAGGTCTGTCTGCTCTGCTTCCAACCTGCTTCTCTGTTCCCCCTGTGTGCCGGCCTTGCTCCTTGACTCTCTGGATTGTTGTTAGTTGCCATCGAGTCAGCTCCAACTCACTGGCAACCTCACATACAACAGAACGAAGTGTTGCCGGGTCCTGTGCCATCTTCACAATCCTTGGTATGTTCGAGTCATTTTTACGGTTATTGTGTCAGTCCATTGAGGGTTCTCCTTGTTTTCATGGGCCCTCTACTTTACCAAACACAATAACCTTTTCTACAATTGGTTTTTCCTGGTGACTATACAAAATAAGTGAGTTGATATATCACCCTCCTGGTTTCTAAATGTTCTGGTTGCATTTCTGGTTGACTGGGTGAAGAGGCTTCTTTCTAATTAGACTCCAAACAGTTTTGTATCCCTGGTCCTGGGCAGGCTTTCAGGTAGCCATCTATTAATGTTACAGCCCACCGATCCCTGTCAATGGTCTAAGCAATTGGAAATTTGACTCAACCCACTTCTGTCTGCCCCTTTCCACTGGCCTGTAGTATATTCCCTGGCTGGTTCTGCACTTGGACTTGTCTTCAATTTCCCTAGTATAGCACCCAGGCTGGTCTCGTAGAGCCTTAACTCTCAGACACTAGCTTTCATTTCTGAAACCTATGGGCTTTAGCTCAGCTTCGTACAGATGGTTGCCTGCAGTTTTGCTGGACTGCCAATAAAAGGAACAGGTTATGGCTAATTCTCTCTCTCATTTTATTGTAATATTTATTGACTCCATTACATATGTGATCTACAAAAATCCTAATTATGCATATTTTTATCCCCATTTTATATTGAAAATTGATGCACAGAGAGATTATGTAACTTGCCCCAGGCCACACAGCTTTAGAATAGATTCAGCTCCAGCTAATCAGACTCTCAGGCCTGCACTCTTAGCTAAGGACACATGAAACAAAGCAATTAGAAAGAAGTAGGGGGTGAGGAATAAAGATAAGTGAAGGCAGATATGTAAGTAGAAGCCAGGAGTGAGATTAATATAATAATATGCAGCAGAAAGTCCTGTACTTGTGCTATGGACGGGCCACAAATTTGGCTCTAAGCTTCTAGCAGCCCATGCAAAACAGGTGGAGCCTCCTGTGGTTTTCAGCTCACTTGCTGAGCAGAGATGTTTGACAGCTCCTGGTGTCAATGTGATCCAGCACAGATTTCCAACATCATCCACCTCCCCCCATTCTCTCGAGTGGATTATCATGGTTTTCCCCACCTTCAGGAGTCCATCTTACTGAGAGTCTATTGCTGCAGTTTGACAATTTTATTTTGCACTTGTAGTAAAAATGATATGTAATTCTTAGGAAGAAAAGGAATAAGCCTTTATTTCTTAAAATAATAATTTGGTATTGGCATTCAATTATAAACTCTGGAGAAAATGGCAGCCGTACCACTTAACTTCCCCTATCCCTTTTATAAGGAGCTTTGGTAGCATAGTGCCTAAGGCACTTGACTGCTAACCAGAAGGCTGGCGGTTCAAACCCACCAGCCATCCTTGGAAGGAAGATGGAGCAATCTACTTCCATAGTGAGACTGCCTCGGAAGCCCAAGGAGGGTTCACTATGAGTTGGGTCCGACTCGGTGGCACATAACAACAACAACAACATCCCTTTTATAAGCCGAACAGTGCCTAGAATAGTGTCATTCACAGCAGGTGATGAAGAGATATCGACTGCATTGAGCAAATACAAATATTAATGAATGCTGACGAATGCAGCTATGGCACCTGTGTACTCCAAGGGGAAGGATTCATTTCTGGGAAGGACATCCAAGTATCAAGTGGCAGTACTGAAGGAGTCCTGGGTGAAGCAAACCGTTATCATGCTTGACTGCTGACAGAAAGGCTGGAGGTTCGAGTCCACCCAGAACTGCCTCAGCAGAAAGATCTACTTTTGAAAAAAAACTTTCAGAAAACCCTATGGAACCCAGTTCTATCCTGACACACATGGGGAGTTGCCAGGAGTTGGAGTTGACTTGATGGCAACTGGGTTGGGCTGCTGAAAAGGTAGGGTGTTGTTGTTAAGTGTTGTCTAGTTGGGTGACTCACAGTGACCTTATGTACAACTGAATGAAACACTGCCCAGTCCTGCACCATCCTTACAATCTTTGCCATGCTTGAGCCCATTGTCACAGTCATTGTGTCAGTCCATCTTGTTCAGGGTATTCCCCTTTTTCACTGACCCTCTACTTTACCAAGCATGATATCCTTCTCCAGGACTAGTCCCTTCTGACAACATGACCGAAGTATGAGAGACAAAGTCTGGCCATTCTTTTTTTTTTTAATATTATTGTGATTTGGGTGAGGATTTACAGAGCAAATTCACTTTCCATACAGCACTTCACATGTACTTTGTCTCATGTTATTGACCACAGTTTACCACAATGTAACAGCTCCCTTCCCACTTCCTCCCCATAGTTACCTCTTCCCAGTGTCCATCCCTCCATATACTCCTGCCCCCTGAGCATCTCCCTGTGCATAAGCAGCCCTTCTTTCTCCCATGATTGTTCTCTCTGAGGAGTGTATCTACTTAAGGTTAATGTCCAACTCATATGCCTGTATTTTGTTTGGCTGGAAACCACAGGTGTGGGTTCAATTCCAGACCTGAAGGGCAGCTAGGGGCCATAGTCTCAGTGGTTCCACCAGGCTCAATCAGACCAGCAAACCTGGTCCCCACCTTTTTTTTTTTTTTCTCCTTTGATTTTGAGTTTTGTTCCACGGTGTTCTCCCTCTCTATCAAGGATCTCCTACCCCTTCCAAGTGGATGACAGTGGTAGCCGGGCACCATCTAGTTCTTCTGGTCTCATAGTCTTATAGGCTGCAGATCGGATGGTGTACCAGTCACTAGGACTAATCGTTTCCATGAATTTTGGTTTTCTTCATTCTTCTTTGCTCTGGACGAGGAGAGACCCATCGTTGCATCTAGATGGCAGCTTGCTAGCTATTAAGATCCCAGTCGCTACTCAGTCTGGCCATTCTTGCTTCTAAGGAGCATTCTGGCTATACTTCCTCCAAGACAGCTTTGTTCATTCTTCTGGCAGTCGGTGGTTCACTCAGTATTCTTCGCCAACACCACAATTCAAATGTATCAGTCCTTACTTGGATCCACAATCAACTCCTATGGAGGCAGCAGTCAAGAAATCAAATGACATGTTGCATCGGACAAATCTGCCACAAAAGATAACTTGAAAGTTTTTAAGAGCAAAGATGTGACTTTGGAGACTAAGGTGTATCTGACCCAAGCCATGGTCTTTTCAATAGCCTCATATGCACATGAGAGCTGGACAATGAATAAGGAAAGCCAGTGTAGTCTGGGAACCTGGAGTCAGACAGTGGTGACTCTACCACTTGGTAACTGTGTAAT
Source organism: Orycteropus afer afer (assembly GCF_000298275.1). NCBI lineage: Eukaryota > Metazoa > Chordata > Mammalia > Tubulidentata > Orycteropodidae > Orycteropus > Orycteropus afer. Next base: position 19,303,555 of record NW_006921600.1, on the reverse strand, counting down.
CTTAAAAAAATCCCTTCAGCTCTCAGCCTCAGACTATAAAAATGGAGCACTCCTATCATATGAGATTGAGAGGCCTAAAAGAGATGCTGTTCCGGTGCCTACAATATGGTAGGTGATTCACAAATTTCATTCATTCAATCACTCATTCATTCAGAACATATTTATTGGGTATCCACTGTGGACAAGGCACTGTGCTCTGTCCTGGGAATACATTGGTGAGCAGGTAGACAGGTACCTGGTGGATTTCCTCCTCCACCTTTTCTTCCTTCCCTAAGGATGGTAGCTCCTATAGCAGACAGTTAATAATAGAGATGCCTCAAGTCCAAGGTGCTGAAGGAAGAGAAGAGGAGCTGCAAGAAGATGGAGGAAACCCCACACAGAGAAATGGCTTCCCCATCCACATTTCCCAGCATTCCAGTCAATTCCTCTTGGAAAGCCAGGGCCCCAGATGGGCCGTGAGAGGCTAATCTCATCTCACTGCCCCACTCCACACTGTATTAACACATCAGGAGCTCACCGGGGCCACATTATTGCTTTTGCTGAGGAACGATTACTCCTTTTTTCACTGTGGGGGAACAAAGAGGCTCCAGTGCTCTAGGTTTGCATTTAGAAGAGAAGCAGAGGCTGATCTAAGGTTAGTAAAACAGCCCAGTGCTCTCAAAAACCCCTCCGTGTTATTGAAAACAATGTACTAATTACACACAGGCCTCAGCTCTGTGCTCTTCTCTCAGCTCCTCCGGGTCTTGTGTTTGCATTTTCCTTAGCTTCAGGACCAGCATTTTCATCACTCTGCTTTCTCCAGGGATGGAGTGTGGGTGTGGGAGCAGGGTGGGGAGGAAGCACACCAACACTGAAAAATCCTCACAGCAACTCTCACTGGATCTGTGATCATTCTACAACTCCAGCACACAACACATTTTTAACATGCTTTTGTTAACATGCATTTGTTTTACGATACTTATGTGTGTGTTGGTCATCCCTATTAGACTGGGGTCTGGTATAAACAGTTAAGGTGCTTGCCTGCTAACTGAAGGGCTGGTGGTTCAAGTCCACCCAGAAGTACCTCGGAAGAAAGTTCTAGTGATCTACTTCTTCAGAAAGAGCCATTGAGAACTCTACGGAGCACAGGTCTGCTCTGACACACATGGGGTAGCTATGAGTTGGAGTCACTCATTGGAAACTGGTTTTCTCCTTGAGAGCAGGGTCTATGTCTCATTCATCAGACCAGGGGCACTCTGAAGGGAAGGGCTGTCTCCTCTATCAGACTAGAGACTCTCTGAGGACAAGAGCTCTATTTACTCCTAGTGCCAGGTATGACGCTATGGACCCAGAAAACCCTTCTGACTCATTGTTATAAAGGGAGTGAACAATGGTTTCCTTGCACACTCAGCTAAGATGTTAGATGGACAGGCTCCAGAGTTATTCTCACTTATTCTTCTTACTAGTCAGAAAGTAGAGTGGTCCTACACACTTTGGAATACCAGAAAGAAAAGTAGAAAGATGGAAATACAGAAGAGGGGAGGGGACAATGGTGTCTTTGGGGAAGAGGTTATACAATCAATTTCTCATCATAAGCCTCCTTGCTGACTTATGAAATTCCTCCTGCCTCTGGGCTTCTCTGGTAGTGTAATGCCTACGGCATTTGACTGCTAACCAGAAGGCTGGCGGTTCAAACCCACCAGCCACTCCTCAGAAGGAAGGTTGGCAATCTACTGCTCTAGTGATACTACCTCGGGAACCCAAGGAGGGGTCACTATGAGTCAAATCTGACTCGATGGCAGTGAGTGTGCTGGACTTCAAGTCAGCCTGACTACTTCTATTTCCCAGGCCAGAGTCCACATTTTTCTTTCTTCCCTGTGCTGGATTTATCATTAAATAATATCACATTATTATCTCACATCTTTCCTTTAATTTAACCTTAATCTCTCAACTGAAAATAAAACACCAGCAGAAGCCCTTCCCAATGCCTGACTGAGACTGTCCTTTTGTAGAATTCTTATGCTTTTTGTTATGTTAAAATGTTGATGAGAGCCCGTGGGTGGCGCAAATGATTAAGTGCTTGACTGCTAACCAAAAGGTTGGTGTTTGAACCCTCTCAGAGAGGCAGCTCAGAAGACAGGCTTGGTGATCTGCTTCTGAAAGGTCACAAGCCTTGACAACCCTATGGAGCAGTTGTCCTCTGCACACACGGCATCACCATGAGTCAAAATCATGGCAACCAACAACAAAAGATTGATGGGAGTTCCTGGGTGGTGCAAGTGGTTAATGCGTTCTGCCACTAACTGAAAGACTGGAGGTTCGAGTCCACCCAGACATGCCTTGGAAGAAAGGCCTGACAATCTACTTCTAAGAAAATCAGCCATTGAAAATCCTATGGTGCAGTTATAGTCTGACACACATGGGGTCACCATGAGTCAGAATCAATTCCATAGCAACTGGTTTCTGAAAGGATGATGAGGAAAAGGATTATGTCTGTTTCATATATTACCTCCAGCACTTACTAGAATGACAGGCTATGGTAGATGCTTAATAAATGTCTGTTGTGCAAATGAATCAATGTACTTTTCAGGGAAGCTTGGAGGTATAGGGGAGTTCTTCATTCTTCTGAGACTTCACTTGGTCCCTAAGAAAGGGCCTCAATCCAGAGTCTGTACTATCAGCCTCCACTTGGGGGACAACTGTATTCTGGGGTCTTAGGGCTAGGGGGCAGTGTTCACCTATTGGTACAAGCCTGAGCAGTGTATAAGCTTGTGTGTGTGTGTGGGGTGTGTGTGTGTGTGTGTGTGTTGGTGATGATGATGAATGGACATTAATAAGCTCTGACTCCACAGAGAATTCTAGAAGTCCCTTAAAACTTAGCTCATCTTGCTCTGAGTACCCTGTTTCTTACATATGCTTGTGGAATGTTATTGTGCATTCATGCTGCAGAAACCACCAGGTTTATTTGAAGATTTCATTTTTTTTTTAATCCAGTAAACTTTATTTATATATAACAACAGTACAAATTGTGTCCTCGGCTTGCAAAATAGGAGTGTTTCATATTTACAATAGGTACACAGTAATATATTAGAATAACAAAAAACCCCATTTTATTGGAACATTTTAAATACTTAATTTTCTTACAGTTTTTATTCCACAACACCTGTATAAACAACAAAACCAGACAGCCATCATGGAATTTTCTTAAAAATATATAATACAGATTCCAGTGTGTCAAGAAGAGTGGGCTTGGCGAGGACAGGTTGGGGGGGAGAGTCAGGTGGGCTCAGGTCCCTTGTCTCAGTAGTCTAGAGAGTTTGTCCCTTCTTCTCCTCCACGCTGGGGAACATCTCTCCTGTCTGGTCAGGACTATACGCCCTTAGGTTCTCCATCTTTAATGCCAATATGGAGGGCAAGTAATGCAAAAGTCAGGACTTTGACTGAAATCCAGACTATGCTTCCCATCTCCTTTGAGGTGAGAATGGGAGGGAACAGACTGCACTGTGGCAGAAAAGGAGAGCTTAGTCTTAAGGTAGAACTTCTTTATGGTGAAGAGAATGAGATGTGGTGAGCACGGGAGGCTAAGGAGTCTCCAGTTTGCTTATTGTCTAACAAGCAGGGGTCTTATTTATCTCTCAGGATCTTCCCTAGTACTAGTTTGAAAATACCAAAAGTGAACTAGATCCTTCATTATGGGACCATGAAGCCCCAGATGCTAAGATATCAACCTTTGGAGAAACTCAGAGGAAGGAGGAGGCAGGAAGGAAAGACTTTGGAGTCATGAAGATGCCACCCTTTCCTCAAAGCCTGCTCCTGTGGCACTAGAAGGACCTGAACCATATCTCCCAAGTCCCCTGATGGGATTCACCCACACAGCTCTGTGTCTTTTAGGCCATTGTGCATTTTCTCACCCATAGAGGCCCTCAATCTTAGTTCTGTCCTCCCCTTGGCCAGCCCCAGGACCCTCAGGTATAACAGTGTGGCTGGAAGAAGAAAAAAATCCTCCCCCTAGAGCAGGTGAGTGGGGGCAGGAGTGGCACTGGAATGCACCTGGACAATTATCTGCCAGAAGTTTTCAGTCATTCCATGTGTGTTCTATCCAAACCATTTTCAGTCTTACATACCCATCCATTGCTTCTGCTTCATGCTCAGTGGGATTAGAGGCCTGACTGGCATTTGTAGTTCTCATTTGGTGGAACTGCAGAAAGGTCAGGAAATTGAACAGCAGGGGAGGAGCTGCCAGAAGAGATGGAGCGGTGGAAAGGAGAGTGGCTCTCATTATTGGAGGAGTGTCCAGAGAATTAGGTAAGGCAGTTGGGTTGGGAGGCTTCCTTCCTCCTCTGATCCCCATTTCTACAAACATATATCCTCTACCGGTTTGGGGACGAGAACTGTACCTGGAAGTTGTTGGCAGGAACCGGCCAGCCTGAAAGAAAGCAAATTTGCTGGAGGAGGGACCTGTCTGTCTTGTTCATCGCTGTTTCCCAGCACCTAAAACAGTGCCTAGGAAGAGTTGCTTCTCGAGGTCTCCTGAGAGAGTGGATACAGGAAACAGTTCCCTCTCTCACCAGTGAGTTTACCAGCTAGCCCATGCTTTTAATGACTAAACTCTGTAAGGAGTGGGGGATCTCTACCAGAGGTGGGTCAGAATGGTGCTGAGTGGGATGCTGTGGGGAGGTAGGATAACCAATAGAGGTACCTGACCCCCAGGCAGATGGCAGGAGGCAGCAGCGGGAGGGACTTGCTCTTCATCTTGGCCATTGGCCAGGTTAGTCATCTCAGCATCTCTGTCTTGCCTTTAAAGGTCCTTTACCAGAGAACTGACTCTTGCACAGATCAACCAAACAAAGCAATGCTGGACTTTGGAGAGGGTCTTCTCTCCTTGCCTTTTCCAAAAATGGATGAAGGTGGATGGCTTCATGTGGGAAGGACTGTGGTTTTAATACTTCTTTCTGACACAAGGTCAACACATCCTCACAGTGGCTAATAGTGCAAGAGAGGCTAAGCATCCATCTCCTCTCTATTCCTTGGGGTGCGGGTTCTTGGTGACCCAAAGCCAAGAGTTAGTAGAGGACAGATAGGTGGGAAACTAGACAGGGACCAAGGCTTTACAACCTTCCACCCTCATGGCCTGGATTGAATCCAGCTGAGTTTTCCTTTTTCTCAAGTCCCTTCTTAAGTATGCCCCCGTGCCACTTCCTCTGTGAGCCTAAGTTCCTCAGCTCTCTCACGGAGTTTGGAGAAATGTGGCCAAACCACTCATCACCAGTTCTCACTCTTTTCCTCTCCACTCTCCAACTGGCCATCCCACCATCATTTTCCACACTCTTCAAAAACCTTCCAGGAAGTGTTTCCAGGGGCACTGAATGGTCACCAAAAGTAGTGCTGGGAGACACCCAGGTAGATACACAGAAGTAAGCCTTGATTACAATGTGATTGAGGTGTCTAACTTCCTTTTACTTCCTGGTGGTGCAAAACTTAAAACCTTAGGTGCCAGTCTGAGTGTGGGTGTATCAGCAAACTTTCATTCCAACAGATCTCAGAAGTGAAATGAGGGTGGGCTGGAATATTTTTGTGGGTAGCACAAAGTCTCCTGCTCAAATTCCTTTCACTGTTTCTCCTCTCCTTTCATCTCCATCAGTCGTGGGCTCTGAGCTGATAGCTTTGGGTGTTACGAAGCGCGAAGAGTGAACACTTTGGCTTAGTGAGAAAGGCCAGTCATTAGTATTTCTTTCAGGCTATTAACAGGGCCCCAAGAAACTTTAACAGAAGTGGATTATCAGAAGAAAGTGGCCTTGGCATGGCAGGTTGTGAATTATAATGAAAACAGCAAGTTTCCTGAGTATTTTGCTGAATGCTTTTCTCCTCTCATTTGTCAGCTGCATTCAGGCAAGAAACTGGAGCTGAGAAGACCAGGTGATGTCTGCAGTGTGGCTAGTACAGCGATCCAAAGCCACACGCCAGGGATGGAAGCCAGCCCTCAAAGCTTCCCCTCCCCCAGCTCTTTCCTGGGATTCAGATGTGGTCAGCAGAGCCTTTGGAAAGTGAAATTGCTTGGAGGTTAGGCTGAGACCCAGAGTTAATTACAGAGGAAGTCACCCTGGCCCAGTCTCTCTTGGGAAAGCTGGTGCTGATTCCCAGCATTGCAGCTTGGGATTCCTGGTCCCTTAAAAAGTAGAAGGTGGGATGGGGAGGCTGTTCCTCTATTCCTCCCTGCCACCCTGCCTTTCCCTTGCTTTGCTCTTGTCCGTACTCCTTCACTCTGTTAGTAGAGAAGCTGGAGCTGGCTGCTTGAATCCATGCCAATGTGTGAAGCCTGGGCACTCTGATGGCTGCCCCAGTCACCAAGGTCCTGCTGCCAACAAAGCTGCCTTTCCTCTGCATGACCCTCATTGGCTTCTCTGGGGCCTCTGGACAGAGGCATGGAGCTTTGGTTTCTGTGTTTGGAAACTACACTCAAGAGAGTGGGTTGTCCATGGCTGTAGGTGTCAACAGATGAGAGAGATAAGGAGAGGAGCCCAGAGATAAGCCACCCACTTGTCCTTGTACTTCAAACCCACAAGTCCATGAAAGGCAGAAAGAGGCAAAAGAAGACAGTAACATGAGGAAGCTAAGTAATTTCTACTGGTCTCGTTCAAGGCAACTGCTGTAGGCCCAGACAGTCAGGGTGTCCACATATGAGCCAAGGGTAGTCTCCCTTCTCCATGCACAAGGGAATGAGACAGAAAGAAAGCATAATAAATACTGCAGCTTCTTTAACCTAGTCTCTTCAAGTATTGCTTGCTGTAAACAGTGTTTGATTTTTGTTTTCTTTTTAACTGCAAGAAACCACTGGATGATTGGAGAGGAATCCAACGCCACACACCCATATCCCCAAATCAGCTCCCACATGGAACCTTCTGGAGACCTGGTCCACACATCTCCAGGTCCTCTCCTCATGGAGGCCGGTTACAGCAAGGACTGATGTGAGCAGAGCCACTCCATGTCCTCAGGGAGGCCTGGTGTCCAGTCTGGGAGAGGCCTCTCTCCTACTTCTGACAGAAATTTTGGGGAAACCAAGGCAAAGTACCAAGGTCAGGTCCTCATTTGTTGGGGCTTGAGATTAAATAAAACAAAACAAACAAAAAACAGTAGCAAAAAGCATTGGTACTCTATAGATACACATCTCCTTTGGAGAGATGAGAATGTACAGGTGTGTGGTATATAAAGCTCAATTTTCAGTCAGCCAGGTTGAGCCACTCACCCAATGGCTTTGCAACTGGTGCAAAGGTCTACAGTTCCTGTGCTCTTTGGCTGCTGGGATAATTGACTGGCCTCTCTTTTTTACCGAATGTTTGGTGCAAACTTGTGCTCATTCTCCTCCTCCTCCTCCTCCTCTTCCTATTTCTTAATTTTGAGAGAAAGAAAACCATCATTTTCCCTCACATTTCTATTGGCATCTCTTCGTAGGCTTTTTCTGATGACTGGAGAGAGGAGTTGTATGAGGAAGGAGGGATGGAGGAAAAGAAGGGGAACAGAAAACAGAATTAAACAAAAGTTGGACGGGATTGACAGGGTGGCTTTTTGTTTTGTTTTATTTCTGTTTTTTTCTTTTCTTTTTCTTAAAAAAAATTAAATAAAGTTTTCATTATTTCCCCAATATACATCAAATGAGTTTCCATGCAAAGCAGCAGTCACAGAGGTGGAGTGTCCCCACTCGCGCCTCTCAGCTTGAAGAAACCACCTTCTCAGTGCCCCTGTCTCTCGTCCTCACTGTGGATGCATGATGCCTGCTCTCTCTCTTGGCAGGAACTGGCTATGATGAAACTTGGCTGGCGTGGGGAGGGGGCCATCCCCTCTCTCCAGGATGGGTCTCAGGGGACAACAAGCTCTGGGGCCTGAACCCCTTTGCTTGCCTTTCCTTCTGAGATTCCTGGTGTGACAGCTTTGACGGGTCCCTCTTCCCAGGAAGAGGCTCCTCCTCTCAGCTCTCGATGGACATGGCACTGATGAGCTGCTCCACTTTGTACGCCAGCCGCTGCCGCCGGGCCTGCTCATCCTGCTCTAGGGCCCCGATGAGCTGAGGAACAAGAACACAGTTGGGGGGACTTCAGGATGCAGTACAGAAGCCGCCATTTTTTGAAATTCTTCTATCAACCTCTCCTTCTGCTTTGATGAACATAACCTTAGATTGATAATTTAAATGCCTAACTGAATGTGTGTGTGTGTGTGTGTGTGTTGTTAGTTGCCACCAAGTCGATTCTGACTCACAGCAACCTCATATGTGTCAGAGTAGAACTACTGCATAACGTTTTCAAGGCTGTGAACTTTTGGAAGCAGATCACCAGGCTTATCTTCCTGAGATGCCTCTGGGTGGGTTTGAACTGCCAATCTTTCCGTTAGCAGTCATATGTAAATGTATATATGTGTGTATAAAGCCAAACCAAACCAAACCCACTGCCATTGAGTCAACTCTAATTCATAGCAACCCCCATTGGGTTTCTGAGGCGGCAAATCTTTATGGAAGTAGATTGCCCCAACTTCCTTCCATGGAAGTGGCTGGTGGATTTGAACTGCCAACCTTCTGGTTAGCAGTCAAATGCCTTAGGCACTCGCCACCAGATCTCCTATATATGTGTGTGTTCATAAATATGCATATTTAAAGTGTTTAGAACAATAACATCTGGCACAGCACATAGGAAGTACTAGGGAAGTGCTAGTTATTACTACTACCATGACTACTACCACTGTCAGGTTCAATGCTAACGCGTGACTTGAGAACTCTCAGAAACTGTGCTATTCAACCTCTGTTCATGGTAGGGTCCACCTCTCTAACTGAAGTGTAATTGACAGGATCTGCCCAAATGCAAACAATAGTTGAGTCACTGTTTAAGAAAGAATGAAATTAATCGTACAACACTTTGAACTGAAAAAACAATGAAATTATTAAACGTGTTATTTATTGTATTACCAGACAATGAATGAAAGACAATGAAATGCTTAAGAAAGCATTCAATGAATCAGGTGACGATAAGCTGCCTTATAAAGGAATGAAAATGATTTTGGAGTTCACTGGTTTTTGACTCTATGAATGTGTTTTCTAAATTACCCTCCATTGTTGTTATTTAAGGCTTGAGTCAGCCTTCTGTTTAACCGCATTCTCTGTGGGTTGATCCTGGTCCCTTCCAAGGCTCTGCCTTACCTCTTCACTATATTTGCTGACATAGGAGTAGATCTCATTGAGGGCACTCAGCATGTTGAACTCCACAGCGTGCAGGCGGGACTGCTCGGCGAGGTAGGCATTCATGTCCTGGTCACTGATGGCAGGGAGCTTGGTGATGTCTGCGTAGTATCTGCCGTAGACAGCACAGGCTCTTGATGGCGGGCTCAGCAAACATTTGCCTACACCTACCCTGGCCCCGGGCCCCTTGAGAACATCAGATGTCCCCAGCTGCTCTTGCCTCCCTATTTCTCTTCTGACGTGGCTTCCCCTGGCCTCTTGCCTCAAGCTGAGGTTGAGACCTAGAGACTGGGTCACATGAAGGCCAGAGTTTTTCCAGCAATCTAGCTGAGACCTCTTGGCTGCACTGCCCAGCAGAAGGGCTAAAAGCCCACATTCCAGCCAGACTCCTGGTATTTGAATCCCAGCTCTGCCACCTGCTAGCTGTATGATCTTGGGCAAGTTACTTAGCCTCTGTGTGCCTCAGTTTCTGCAATAGCAAAATGGAGATAATACTCATTTCACAACTCTGTTGGACACATTAATGGAAAGATACACCAAAGTTCTTGTCATAATACTGGGTGCTTAATAACATGTGCTCATGCTCAATAAATGGTAATTAATCATCTGCTTTCCAAGAGCAGAAAGCTTCCCCTCCTCCCTACAACAAGAAGGCTCGAGAGATGAGAAGGAAGGGAGCAGGGTTCCTGGGTCAGCAAAGCCCACACAGTAGGGAGTGGAGCAGGTAGGCAGGGATACTGGCCTGTCCTCGATATGCTACTGACCTCTCTACCCAGCTCTTGTAGCTGGGGATGTCCTTGGCATAGAGCAGCTTATTGGAGGGTGAGTCCTTGCCCAGCCGGTGCTCTGATGTGGAGCAAGAGTCCATGAAGGTCTGGGCCACCACTGAGAGGCAGGCATCTGTGATGCTGCCTTTGTGGATATCAAACACGAACTGTGGGTTCTTGATCACGTTCACCCAGAACCGCAGAGGGAGGCTGTGGGAAAGCAAAGCAGACCCCAAGGGTTCAAGGGTGTTTCTCAGGTCCCCTAATGCTGTCCACTAATATTCCTCCCCTCACCCCAGATGCAAAATCCAGCCTCCATGTGTCAGAAGATCAAGGAATGAAATCATAGGAAACTGGTCCAGCCAGGGGCTGCTAATTCAGCCCATGCTGTTACCGACCCGACCCGGGGAGGAAAGGAAGGCCCCATTGTACCCAATGGGGCACTGACCCTGTTCTCTAACCACTGAGAGGTGGGTGGGTGGATTCTCTGGCAGTCTTTTCTAAAGGCTTCCATGCCCCAGGGAAGCCCAAGCACAGAGGACAGCACGATTTTCTCAGGGGGGCAGACAAAGCCACCGGTTCCCAGAGTCTCTTCATAGTGCCCGCCCGTGGCTATTATCCGGAAGGCCGCTGCTGGCAGCCCCGGTACCACCTCGGAGCGGGCACAAAGGGCCCCACCTGTGCTCCCCGCCCAGCTCAGCTGCCCAAGCCCCTTCCCAGGGCTGGCCTGCCTGGCTAGGCCTTGGAATTGGCTCCCCTGGGGGAAGGCCTTTCAGGACTCTCCCCAGGGCATGCCTGCCTCTGGGCAGGGGCAGAGGGAGAAGAGGAGGCCATTGTTGGTGTCCTGGGAATGACTCACTGTAGCTCCGAGTTTTTCCCACCCTATGAGGGACTGACCGGTAGTTAGGAGGCTTCAGAAACTGGGAAGGTTCTAATCAGAGGAGAATGAATTTTCCCTGCTCCTTTGGCCATAAGGAGGATAAGCCCGTTTACCCGCTTTCAAAACCAGGACAGCTGCTGTTTTTGCTTCCTTTTCCAACCTGGTTTCTCCTCCAGCTGCCTTGCTGGCCTTCACTCTTTTGGCTCTCTGGACTGAGCCCTGCTCCCTGGCTTGTTCTTCCTCTCAAGATGGCTGCATTCCAGCTCCCCAGACTGCCACCTCCCTCACCTGCTCTGGGTTCTTCCCTAAGTGTCTCAGTAGCCCTATGTCTTGGGAGAAATCAGTTGTATCCACCTCAAGCTCTTCCATTGTGATTCTGCTGTCTCCTGCTCCCGCAGCAAAGGGCTCACTCATTTCTGGTAACCTGGGAGGAACAGCCTCAGTGGAGAGGCTTGACTCAACTCATCAGCTACTCTCCTCTTAGCTCCAAGCCCTCCCTTCCTCTGGCAGTTTTGGGGAACTTCAATTACCTTTCCTTGGACATTCACTGTTTGAGGCCTGGATAAAGGGACTCTCCGAGGCCGTAACTCCAGGGTAGCACTTTTCTATGACTTGGGTCTGGCCACCACAGAGATATGGAGAACTTAGAGCTTCCTCTTGATTTCCCTAAAATTACCCACTCGTGTGCTGGCCTAGGGATCCCCCAAAAGCAGAGCAAACAGTCATGGCCCCTGCCCCCAGGAACAGAGATAAAAGGCCTGCCTGGCTCGCCCTGGGGGCTCCTCACCCCGTGACCACCCTGGGTCTGCATCTCTCTCCACTGTGATCAAAGCTTCAGAATTAGGAGGGCTCAGCAACCACAACACCCTGGAGAAGGAAGGGATCTATGGGGTTGGGGTTTGGTTTTTCCACTGTATTTTGCTTGTTGCTAGGACTTTGGATTCCCAAATAACAGCCTGGGCCCATCTGTGTCGGCTCTGTTTTCTGAGGAGACCGCTGACTCCAGACAGCTGCGTGGGCTGCCTGCCCAACCCCAAGGCCTGGACCTCCTCTATTCTCAATCTGTGCTCTCTCACGCAGGAGGGTTTTGGCTCTGGCCAGCCCTTGGCTAAGTCCTGTCAGACCTGAAAGCCAGTCTGAGTTTGGTCGGTGATCCAGGTTCAAGGCTCAGGAGGGAAAAGTTGCTTGCCAGGGACCTGAGGGAGCTGCTTCTCCCCCTGTTGGGTCTGGCTGTGAAGGGGAGTTTAGGGAAGTCATGCCTGCAATGCTTCCCGCCTGCCGCTTCCTGAATGGCGCCGGGGGGTAATAACTGGTCCTTAAGGGATCAACTTTGCAATGAAATACTCATAGTCAGTGAGCTCAAGTCTGTAGCAGGTGCGAACTCTCTACCCAGCCTTTCCCCAGAGCTGGCCAGCTTCTCCAGGGCTCTAAGTTTAATTCAGGGCCCCTGCATCTTAGAAAGTACCTTAGGCTATTAGAGTCTGCCCTGCTCACTGTGCCCTACAATGCCTAGCTCTGAAGCTCTCTTGCATGGTCTCAAATGTGGCTGCTTTGTATGGGTTCACAGACTTCCTTTTCCTGAGAGTCACAGATCTCAGAGTCAGGGGAGGAGGTGCTCGCTGGAGAAGGGTCTCAGTCTGAAAGGGTAGAGCTCAAACATCAGTCCTGGTGTCTGGCCTCCATAGGTTGGCCCCCTGGCAGAGGCGGCAGAGGCAGCAGCTTTGGGGACACGCCGACTCTGCAGACTATATGTGTGCTATTTGTTCTCGGAGCCTCGGATTATCCAGCTTCGGCAGAGGATAGGCTGTCTCCTCCCTCCCATCTCAGGGTCCCCATGGGTCCCCACCTCCCACAGCTGGGGCCTCCCCTAGGGGTTACCAGTTGCTTTTCCAGGTGTGCCGCACATCTGTGTCATGGATGCTGTGTCTGTCTGCCTGCTCATCCAGGAAGTCAAACATGTACTTGATGGCCAGGGGGAGAGCACTGCCCCGGTGCACAGTGCTGAATAAGGTCTCAAACAAGTCATCCACAAACTTCTGCAGGGTGCCCTGGGGGAGCGGAGGGGAGGGGAAAGCTCATGAGATGGATGGGTAGGGGAGGGAGCAGACAATCATGCCAGATGGTGCCTTGGACCCACATTGCCTTGGAAATTTGTCTACAATGTGTGGCTACACAGACTGTCAGTTGGGGAGGGAAGGGGGCTGTTGGAGCATCAGGGAGGCCAAGGGGCTAACTGGGCAGATTCCTAGGTTATATCTCTCCTCCAACCTGCAGCCCCATGCTGGGTGTATGCTTGTATCCACACCGGGTGGGATGGGCTCAGGGCAGGTGATAGGAAAACAGTCAGTGCCGAGTTCAGGTTTACCATGGGTTGAGTGGAGAGGGCAGGAGCATGGCAGGATGGGTAGGGTCTGATAGGAAGATGTGAAGAGGCTTGTGGTCTTAGGAGCCTGTCATAAGTGGTGTCTGTGTGTGGGTTGTAGGAGAAGTTTCTAGGTGAAGGTTCTAGATGCAAGACCCCTCAGGCACTATCCTCAACCTCAGAGCCTTAGAGGATCTCTGCAGCAGGGATTAGACTGGGTCTGGGTCCCACAGTTTGCAGGTTCCAGGCACACCTCTGAAGCATTCCTGGTGTCTCTTGTCAGTATAGTAAGCACATCAGGGCAAGCAAAAATTGAGACACATGGTCTGACAAAGCATTTCTGGGCCACTTTCTGAGAGCAAGTCTGAGAGCTGTAATTTGGATGCCACTGCAGTGGAATTTCAACGGCATTTTTGTGGGGTCAGTGGGAGAGAGTATTTGAAATCTAGCCTGGCCTAGAAAATCTGGGCCAGATGATTGCCATACTTACAGGCATCTTTTGTTTTCTGCTCGGGAAGCTAGAAGACAGCTTTAGATCACAGCTTCCACACTGCTGCAGCCTCCCGCCCATCAACATTTGGTAAGTATGATGGGATAGGGATGGGGGGAGAGTCAGAGCCTTCCCCTGGGTTACTGGCAGGACCAGGTCTTGGTGTGTTCCCTCCCACTGTGGCCAGAAAGGGAGTGGAAGAGGCAAGGATGGTGAAGGCTGGCAGATCTGTGTATGTAGTTTACCATGGCGGGAAGTTTATCCAGGTGTAAGGAAGGCTAGAGGCGAGGGAGCAGCTCTTTGAAGAATACTGGTGGTCATGAGGAGTGGACAGAGAGCAACTGTATCATTGCTATTATTGTCAAAGGGTCAAGAGTAGCGGTAGATCCTCTGGAAACGCTGCCCAGAGACCGGACTAGCTATTCTGAAAGAGTCCCCTTGAACGGCAGACACCATGACATCCTTACTATGTTGTGAAGGGGCAGGAAATAACCCCTTCTGAGGAACCCTCCTGGGCTGGGGAGAACAGGAGTTACCTTGGTGGCCAGTAGCCGGGTCAGGTAGATCTCAGACACCATCTTGCTGCCCCGGTCCCCCTCCTTCTGGTCCCCGTGGTCATGGTTCTTTACCAGATGCCACACTTTGACCCCACTCTCCAGGTCTGGGGTGATCATGGGAGCCCGGGATCGCAGACTGTCGGGACTGCCCGTGTACCTGAAGGAGGAGTCTGCAGATATGGGGTGGAGGAAGTCTCTGAGTAGCTGATTCACCATAATTGCCTCTAGAATCCTTTTAGAATTCTTGCCTGCCTGTGCCCCTCACTCAAAATAAACTACTTTCAGTTGGAACGGGAGTCTCGGGACCTCCTCTGTGGAGGGTTATTTTAGGGATCCTTGGTTGGTATGAGGACAGAGACTGAAGCCTTTGTAAAAAGAGGATTTAGAAATTCTGTGAGCTGGGAAGACCCTTGGGGATTTGGAAGCCCTCTTTCTCCGTGCTGCCAACAATGAATAATCAATAGGTAAAATGTCAACTGGAGTTTTTCATAGGGACTTTAATAAAATCTGGATACTAAAGAGCTTTAAGTTGTATGATCTCTCTTGGGAGTTAAAGGATCCCTTCCTTCTTAAGGTCTAGAATATGGAATTTCTTAAGCCCTTTTAGCAGCTGCTGGGTTCAGTCCTGTGGGTATCCTTTACCTGGGCAGGCCAAGGCCTTAGTGTGTAGACTAAACTAGAAAAATGAAATAAAAGAGAGTAAAGGCACTATCACCTCACTGCCCAGAGGTGCTGCGGGCCATAGCACCCCTTCAGGGTGGAGAGGTTGAGGTGACCAGATAATTTATCATCCAAACTGGGACATGCTTGAGATTAAAAGGGGGTATAAAATGGGACTGGCCTAGGCAAACTGGGGTAAGTGACCTCCCTATGAAGTGCCTCTCTAGTTCTGGGTCACTCAAATTCCTTCACCAGGTCTAAATATCAAAGAAGAGCACATGGTGCCACCTGCTGCCCACAGTTCTGAGAAGACAGGCTGTTCCGGGAATGACTGGGCTAAGCAAGAAAGGAGGCAAATGAGAAAAGCGCTTTGAATGGAGGCCAAGCCATGGCAAGGGCTTCCTGCTCTTAGGAGGGATGGTGAGCGGTCCTGGTAGGCCACAGAAGATGCCATTTGGAGCTGCTCAGACTGTCTTCCCAGTCCTCACCGTATCTGCTGATGGATGTCCTTGAGATGCTGGCAGAGGCAGGGATGTTGTAGGAGGAGGTCTGTTTGGGGACCAGAGCCACCACTGACCGGTCTGACACCTTAGAGGGTACAAAAAGTACAGTGCAGGTGAGTGTAAATGGTTTGGGAATTTGAACAGTACTAGAAAGTTATGGAATAGATGTCAGGCAGGGGGCCAGTAAGCAGTTCAGGGATACTAGAAATCACAATTACTGTTGAGTATTACTGGACTAGAGCTGTGCTGTCCAACATGATAGCTAAAAGCACACATGGCTCTGGAGCCTTTGAAATGTGGGTAGTCCAAACTGAGACACGCTGTAAGGGTCTGAAGTGAGATGTGCTGTGAGTGTATAATACGCACCAGATTTCAATGACTTAGTCTCAAGAAAAAGATATAAACCATCTCACTGATAATTTTTTATATTGATTGCATATTGAAATCATTATTTTGGATATATTGGGTCAAATAAAATATATTATTAAAGCTAATTTCATCTGTTTATTTTCACTTGTCAAAAATCTGCCTAGTAGAAAATCTTAATTACACTTCTGTTTGCATTTGTGGCTTGCACTGTATCTCTTAGAGAGCACTGGGCTAGGCTAGCATGCCACCAATCTGGTGTGTTATACAATTATTCCCATTTTGCAGATGAAGAAATGAGTATAGGGAGGCTAAGAAACATCTTTGGGGCACACACTTAATACATGGTAGGGCCTGGATTTGTAGCCAGGCCTTTCGGGCTCCAGAGCACATGTTCTCTTCATTATGCCCTAATTTGGGATTGTCTTTCAAGTCATACTGATCTGAAGCCTTTTTTTTTCCTTTTGGCTTCTCTCTCTTTCTGCCCTGGGTCCTCTAACACCTGGGTCACTTTGAGTGATTTCACCAAAAACCCACAGCTGTTCTTGGTGTCATGCCCCGTTCTCTGGGAGGGGTCACAGGCTCCACACCCAGCCTGTAGGGTGAGGGCTGATAAATGAGGAGCCATATTGAAGACATTTGGGGCCATTTTGATTTAAGATTACCCTCCATCGAATAAAAATGGAGAATCCCCAGAATTGTGGCGATCCAATTAAACCCCTAACGCAGAGGGAATAAAACAGCTATAATAATGTTATGGGCCATAAAGCATTCCTATTAAACCATTTTTTATTTTAACAATTTTTATGAACTTTATAAGTTTGATTTATAGCTGCACCAGTCATAAAACCATCTTTCTGGGTCTTAAATTGTCAGTCCCTCTCTCCCACCAAAAAAGAATGAAATGTTGGAAAGTCAAACCATAAATGAACATTAGTGCTAACGAGATTCCCTGATAGCCAGTTTTAGTGGTGGTGTTTAATTTTACCCTCCCCATAAATCTGCAGGAGCCCAGGAAGTTTTTTAACATCTCTTTGTTAATTAAGATTATGTAAATTTTCTCCTGCAGGGGCTCCAAGAACCTTTGACTCCTGGAAGGGCTTTGACTTGGAGAGGGAAAAGCTTCAGGGTCCAGTGCCCTTCACAGTGCCATCCTGTGCTTGGAAGGTGCAGAAGGCCCCATGACTTCCCAGCAGGAACAGCTCCCTGGATTCCTCAGTCAGCAGATTGTACCAGCAGCGCCAGGTCTGAGACTGAAAGGGACCGCTCCACCTCTGCCTGTCAAGGAATTCTCCTTGCAGCTGATAGCCCAGAAATGATCCTTGAAGGCCTGGCAGGGCAGGGGTTTACACTACCAAGGAGACCAGATTATGTTATCGTTTATGGTTTGCTGTCACCTAAAGGAAATTTCACAAGGTGATTCAACTGATCATAGTTTAACTCAATTTTGGGTCTGGTCACTAAACCCCTCTTGTCCTCATTTATCCTCTCTTAGCCAACAGGCCCACCACCCGTCCATCAGTTTGTTGTACTGTAATGGCTCGAGTATTGCTATGATGCTGAAAGCTATGCCACTGGTACCTCGAATTCCAGCAGAGTCACCCATGGTAAAGATATTTCAGTGGAGCTTCTAGACTAAGACTGGGAAGAAAGGCCTGGTGATCTATTTCCAAAAGTAGCCAATGAAAACCCAATGGATCACAACAGAATATTGTCTGACATAGTGCTAGAAGATGAGTCCCCTAGGTTGGAAGGCATTACAATAAGCACACAATGGACTGAAATATACCAACAATCATGAAGATGGAGCAGAACTGGACAGTATTTTATTCTATTGTACATGTGGTTGCCATGAGACAGAGCTAACTTGACAGCAACGAACAACAACCACCACCGACACACAGTGCAAATCTGTGGTCAGGATGCCTGGCTGGGTGTGAACCCTGGGTCTACCACTTACCAGCTGTGTGACTTCAGGAAAATCACTTACCTTCTCTGTAACCATTTTCTCATTTGTCAATGGAAATAATAATGATGTCTATCTCACAGAGTTGCTGTAAGGACTGAAGGAGTTAAGACACATTGAAGACTGAGAGCAGTGCCTGGCACACAGCAAGCACTTGGTAAGTGTTGGCTATTAGTGTTGCTCTTATCATCATCATCATCACATCTCCAAAGGGAAGAAAAATCCATGTTGTCCCCTGTCACTCAGGGCTACTATGTGGGAAGTGCCTTGCACTCAGTAAAGCTTTGTAAATATTTGAGGAATGAATGAATACATGAATGATAAATGACATCAGGGAATTGAAAGTGCTTTGTATGATGAGCACCACAGAACAGAATATTCCATTCTTTCATCCAGGAGCCATAGGACAGAGAGCTCAGGAGCAAATGTCAGAACATCAGAGCTAGAGAGGAAGAACTGCCCCAGACTCACCCTTTAGAAACTTACAATGTAGGGGACAGAACCCTATTCTCCTCTGAACTTCCTATTCAGTAGTCCTACTGGATGTATTAAACACCACGTGAATTGTAAAAACAAAGAACAGTTGTCACTGAATTGATTCTGACTATGGAGACCTCATATCTGTAGAACTCCATAAGTTTTTAATATGGTTTTCAATGACTGTGATGTTTCTGAAGTAGACTCCCAGGCCTATCTTCCTACGTCACCTCTGGGTGCATTCAAACTGCCAGCTATTCAGTTTACAGCCAAGTGCTTAACCAATTGCATGACCCAGGGACAGATGTGTGTGTAATTAATAGGGCGTAATTGTAGTTACCTTGTATTGCTGTAAGGAGCTCTGGTGGTACAGTGCTTAAGGCATTCGGCTCCTAACAAAAAGGTCACCGGTTTGAACCCATCAGCCACTCCATGGGAAGAACATGAGGCAATCTACTTCTGTAAAGATTTTTAGCCTTGGAAACCATATGGGGCAGTTCTACTCTGTCCTGTAGAGTTGCTATGAGTCAGAATTGACCCAATGACTGTGGTTCTTCTTCACATGGCTGTAAACATCTTGGGTAACTCATCAATTGTTTCTAATCCTTCTAACCACCTTGACAAGTTGGCCTTGTTATCTCTATTTTACAGATAAAAAGCCCAAGGATAGAGAGGGTAAAGCCACACTGCCAGTGAGGAGTGAAGTGAGGGTTTAAATACAATGTCCAAAGCCTTTTCTCTCCCCACTACACATGGCACAGTGGTCCAGACAGCAGGCACAGCGATGCTGGGGAGAAGAGTGTCTCAGGGTATCTGTAGTGGCCCCACCCCCTACAATCCCCCTTATCCCATGCTCCCTCTGTGCCTCTAGCAGCCTGGCTCTTGGCAACTTGGTACTTAGAAGCCAGGCCTGCCAGCCCCCTTCGTAAGGCACGGACACAGGCAGATGTTAATCAGGCAATCCCATGTGGTATTGTAGCCTGAGGCGCTTCCTCTGGTTGGTTTAATTTTCCTCAGTGTTTCTCATTTCCAGTTTCTATTTTAGTATTTTTCTTGACTCCAACCTGCCTACCTGTGCTTAATCTTACAGAGACCCCCAGCAGTGAGCATCTACCATGGGAGAGGAGGGAGGTGGGGGTGGACGCTGCCAGATCTTTTGTTCTTTGATTTTCTGACTCTTCCTTCACTGTATCTGCCAGTGTGTTTGACAGTTTTACATACTACATTTCATCTGTTCAACACAACATTATGGGGCAGGGATCATACTAACCCCATTTTACAGATGAGAAGAAAGAGAACTTAATTTCCCTGAGGACACTAGTTAGTAAGTGACAGCTAGGACTTGAAGACTGTCTTTTCCCTGTTGTTTGAGCTATAATAGTATAAAACCCACTGCCATCGAGTTGATTCTGACTCACAGTGACAACAGTCACCCTGTAGGACAAAGTAGAACCACCTCATAGGGTTTTCAAGGCTGTAAATCTTTACAGGAGCAGACTGCCTCATCTTTCTCCAGTGGTGTGACTGATGAATTCGAACTGCTGAACTTTCAGTTAGCAGCGAAGTGCTTAATCATTGTGCCACCAAGCCTCCTTCATCTTTTCCCACTAATGGTCAAAAGTGTAAGTTACATTATTAAGATTCCCTAAGGAGAAAGAGAAGCACTCTGGTGGTGCAGTGGTTAAATCATTTGGCTGCTAACCAATAGGTCAGTGGTTCGAAACCACCAGCTGCTCTGTGGGACAAAGATGAGGCAGTCTGCTTCCATAATGATTTATAGCCTTGGAAACCCTATGAGCCAGTTCTACTCTGTCCTATAGTGTCACCATGAGTCAGAATTGACTTGATGGTAGTAGATTTGGTTTAAAGAGAAAGTAGTAGGCCCCTTATGGTGTCTATTTGGAGGACTTTGCAAATGAGTTTCTTTTCTTTTCTTTCTTTCTTTTTTTTTTTTTTTAACTGGAGACAGAGATAAACAAGCCAAAAATATCTTGGCTTTACCCCAGACTGGTTAATCAGAATCTCTGGGGTTAGGGCTTAGGCACTGATGTCATTTATAAGTTTCCTCCATGTCATACTAATGGGCAACTTGGCTATGAATCACTGCTCTAGGCTCAAAGAAGAGGAGGAAAAGGAGAAATAAGAAAACACCTTTTAGGCTGTTAAGAGCCTGTTGTTGTTGTTGTTAAGGGGCTCTGGTGGTGCAGTGGTTAAAGCACTGGACTGGTAACCAAAACCCAACAGCTGCTCCATAGGAGAAAGATGAGGCAGTCTGCTTCCATAAAGATTTACAGCCTTGGAAACCCTATGAGGCTGTTCTACTCTGTCCTAGAGGATCGATATGAGTCAGAATCAACATGATAGCAGTGGGTGAGTGTTGTTAGCTGCTGTCAAGTCGACCCTGTGCACAATGGAATGAAATGCTACCCATAATTGATTGCAGATCAGACTGATGTGATCCATAGGGTTTCCACTGGCTGATTTCAAGGTGTAGAGGAAGGCTTAGAGGGAAAAAGGATTGAGGGAAACCAAAGGTCCATTGTCCCAAGTCCCTGGACACATTGGAACACCCCCTCACCTGATAATGCATCAGTGTGTTGAGCCGCTTCCAGTCGCCCTCGATCTTGGTGGTGATGTCCTCATCTTGCAGCACGACCCGGGCAATCCGGCCTTGGCGCCACTCTGGGTGGAAGGGGATGGTGCAGGGAGCAGAGTGAGAGGAGTGTGGGCTAGGAGCCAGGATTCACCCAGCTGTGCCTCCTCTAGAGACCTGGCAACCTTGGTTCCCTCAAGCACCTGCCTATGATAGAGCTCAGAGGAGCTAGGACTCCATGTGGTCAAGGACAGTGAGGGCGAAGTGCAGGCCTCATCAGAGACAGCTATGTCTGATGTGGCCCCATACCTGGGCAGGACCCAGTCATGCCACAAGAGGGGCTGTATGCAGGTAGGCTTCCCTTCTGCCCATCCCATCCCATAGCCTGAATACCTTCCTGGAAGCTGATTTTCCATTCCTGCCCCATACTCCAAGGCTAGGTCTCTTACCCAAGTCCATGTCCACAGCCCTTGGCCGCTGGGAGTAGGGCACATTCTTATACACAGCATCTAGGATCTTCTCCTTGACTTGCGTGATGGTGTCACAGTTTAATACCTTCACTGGGATCTCTGGACTGTTCTCATTGTCAGGGTTGACACAGTTCAGGATCTAAAAGTAGGAGACAGAGGGTGAGCAGGATGGGAAGGAAAGGAGCAGGTTGAGGGAGAGGGACTGAGGTCTCAGAATCTCCTCTTCCCACATTTCACCTTCTTTATACTCTCTATGGAGTGTGCCTCAGTTTTGCTCCTCTTCCTGCCATCTGCTAAACAAGAACCTGAGTTATTGTGGCCACCCCTCTTTCCTCAGGGAATTAAGACTCTACTTTCTAGATCCGGGATGGCTAAGGGCAGACTATCATCCTGGAAATAGATGTCCTAGGGGTTTAAAGACAATTCCAGGTATGTGAAGGGCTGGCCTTACACTCCCCAAAGCCTCTACATTAGAATCAGCATATTCACATTCTTTCCCATAATGCTTATCTTTCTGGTTAGCTGTTGTCTGGTATGCCCCTAACTCATGGTAACCTCATGCACAACTGAACACAGCACTCACTGCCTGCTCCTGCACCATTCCCACAATTGGCTGCAGTTCAGACCATTGTGATCCATAGGGTGGATTTTCATTGGTTGATTTCCAGAAGTAGATCACTAGGCCTTTCTTCCTCGTCTGTCTTAGTCTGTAAGCTCTGCTGAAACCTGCTCGGCATAACAGCAACATGCAAGACTCCACTGACACATGGGTGGTGGCTGCACATGAGGTGCACTGGCCGGGAACTGAACCGGGGTCTCCTGCGTGGAAGGTGAGGATTCTACCACTGAATCCCCCTATCTCATACCTAATGGTAGGTGATATATACTGCCCCCCCCCAAATAATATCTAGGGTAAACTGAGGCTGAGAGAGCAATTTGGGCCCACCAAATGAGATGGTGGAGGAGGAAGAAGCCCAGGCTTCCAATATGGCCAAATCTTCCATGCCCTCAGTACACTCAGTATGTTCTTTGAACTTGGCCCCTAGGCTGGTCTCTCAGCTTCCTATTTATCCCCTGAGACTGCCTTTGTGGTCAAGTGGTAGAGTGTGGATCAGAAGTGCTGTCTACTGCATTCCTGGCCTCCTCACCAGAGTCTTGTACTCAATCTGCTGTCGGATGAGCTTGTCCTCACTCAGCGAGTAGCGGGCCTCGCCTGTGATGGCATCAATGGGGCCCTTCTCCATCTGCTGCTTGATGGCACAGTACAGCATGAAGAGCGGCTCCCCAGCGCACTCCTGTGGGCACAGGCAGGTGCAGGGGAGTGTGGGCCCGCCTCCTAGGCTGCTCACCCTCCCTTCCTCTCCTGACCCCAGGGCCATGGGGAGGGGCTGCATGGGCCACTTTGCTTGGGAGCACCCAGGCAAGGCAGGTTCCTGAGTCTGGGGTTGCCATGCAGCAGCCCCAACTGCTCTCAACTTTGGGCGCCAACTCACTCCCATTCTCACCTTCAGGAACTTGTGCAGGAGGAAGGCAAACCAATTGGTCAGCATCTTCTCAGCAACTGACTCTGTCCTGGGGAGGGGAGAAGGGATGAAGTCAATCCTCTCTGGAGGGGTCTCATTGGTGAGGCCAGGGCTTGTTGTGTGAGCCATAAACCCAGAGAACAACAGGGCATGAGACAGCACAGGGCTGGGAGCCAGGACACCTGGTCCTAGCCCAGCTCTGCTAGCAACTACAGTTGTGACTGGGGTAGGGGCTGCTTCTTGCTGGGCCCCGGTTTCTTTCTAAAATGAAGAGGCAGGACCACTCATCCCTGGTGGGTTGTGGTACTATGAACTGCTTTGGCTATAACTGAGATAGGGTCTGGACACAAAGACTAGAAAGGACTAGTTCTCCCCGTTCCCTTCTGACTGCAGGGTAATTAAAAAGAGAGTTTCCTGCCCCTCTGGGATTTCTCACAAGCTGGAGAAGCACCTGGCACTTGCCCTTCAAGGATTCAGAGTTAGGGAGCTGAGGCCCTTCTCTCCTGTGCCCCTGGACTCTGGACATCCCAGAGCTACTCAGACCTAGTCTGGATGGGTTCAAATCCTGGCTCTGGCTGGGTGACTTTGGGCGAGTAATTTCACCTCTCTGGGTTCAGTTTCCCCATCTCTAAATGGGGATACTAATAATATCTCTACCACAGAGTTTTTAGAAGGGTTGCATGAATTAATATATGGAAAGAGCTAAGACTAGTGCCTGCCACAGTAAGCTCTAAGTAAGAATTAGAGATTATTATTGCCGCCAAATGGGGTCTTGATTCCAGCCCCTCAGGTAGACAGCAGTGCATAAGGGTTTAGCTGACAAAGGACCTGCTTGGTAAGTGCCCATCCCCCTTCCTCTCATTCCCCCCTTCCTGGACTACAGATTCAGGGACTTGGGAAGGAACAAAGAGGCAGTGACAGACCCTCAGTGATGGCGATGCCGGAGGGGTATTTTAACTCCCTGCACATGGTGCAAATTATACACTCTGGTTGCAGTAAATCCCAGGCATTTGCCAGGGCTGCTCAGCACTATGGGCCTGGGAGAGAGCGACAATGGCAGAAGAAATTGCAGCTTTCTCCCTGGGCCCCTCCCAGCACCCTCTCCCTGCTTTGTGCCTGAGATTAGCTCTAATTTAAATACAACAGTTCTTAATGAGAGTTTCTAATGCTCAGATTGGCAAGAGGGGGGCTCGGTGCTCATAAAACAAAGCCACTCTTCCCCTTCCCCCACCTGGCAGGCAGGCACACAGGCACGGGTAGGGCATGGAAGCTCGAGCCCTTCCAGGGAGAAGGCTAAAGAGGAGGGGTGTGGAGTGGAGGTGGACTGTGACGTTCCCTGCTGCCTAGAGGCACTGGCTTGGCTCTCCTGGGCCTTCAGAGAAATCGCAACTGGGGATGTGGCAGGGTGCTGGTGATGTAGACCCAGGAAGCTGGGCACAAGAGGGCCAAGCAGTCCCCAGTTCCCAGCCTGTTGTTTTTGTTATGTCCCGTTGAGTCGGACCTGACTCATAGCGACCCCTCCTTGGGTTTCCAAGGCAGTATCACTATGGAAGTAGATTGCTCCACCTTCCTTCCGAGGAGTGGCTGGTGGGTTTGAACCGCCAGCCTCCTGGTCAGCAGGCAAGTGCCTTAGGCACTATGCTACCAGAGCTCTCAGTCCTCAGCCTAGTGCTCTCCAGTGGACCGTTCCGTGAGGATGGAAATTTCCTTATCCGTGCTGTACAATGGTGGTCAACTAGCTGCACGTGGGTATTAAGCTCTTGAAATTGGCCTACGGCAACTGGGGAATTGAATTTTTAATTGTACTGAATTTCAGTTAATAGCCACATGTGGCTAGTGGCTACTATGATGGACAGCAAAGCTCTAGATGCAGGGGGAGGGAGACTGCAAGAGAGGTGTTATTTTCGTTTTGTGGATGAGGAATCAAAATATCAGAGAGATCAAGTGACTAGCCCAAGATCACACAGCTGGCAGGCAGCAGAGCTGGGGCTACAGCTGAGACTTGTGCTCCTCTACTACACGTAGCTGCTTCAGATGTTCTCTGTGGTCTCCCTGAGCCAGAGAAGATCAACCTCTGCACTGGGGAGACTCATGGACCAGGCCACATCAGCATCATATCTGGGCAGTTGGAACCCTCTCCTGCTGCTTATGAGGCTGCTCTGAGAACCTATGTCTGTTCAGAGACCTCCATCTGCCCCCGCCCCAGGTCAGACCTCCGGAGAAGCAGCTTGGGGTGGTTCTTATTCTCCAGGTTCCTGTCGATGAGGTCCGAGAGTAGCTGCTTGAGGACATCGGTGGCATACTCAAGGCGGCCCTGCAGGCCGGTCATAATGAGCGAGGCCACGTTGCCACGGTCCCGCATAGAGAAGCTCCGCTGCAGCTCCAGGGTTCGGATGAAGGTCAGCAGGAACACTTTGTTGTTGATGAGCTGGGCAAAGAGCTTCAGGGCCTTCTCCACATGCTGCTGACCATTCCCCTGCACCTGGGGTGGGCGGGAGGGGCAGGGGCCTCAGGGGACAGCCTTCCCACCTCCCACCCTCGGCTCTTACTATAGGCCTTAGCTGGAGATGATGCCTGCAACAGGGCTTTCTCCATCATGCCTTTAACTATCCTACCCTACTTCCCCCACTATGACCATGTAGGCCTGGCCAGGCCCTGGGGCAGTGTGAGGTCTACAGCTGGCCTTCCTCTGGGTTGAGAGCGTTGGACTGTATGCAGACTTGGTGGGGATGTGGTCTGACTTTCCCAAGGATACAAGAGAAGATACCTCATTGGACTTAGTCGACTAGTCTCCCCATTCTCCCCTGCCCTGATTTATTATCTTTAGTAAAGCAAGCAAACAAACAAATAAATCTCACAGAATCATATGTCTTTCTCTGTTGTTATTACGAGGTGCTGTTGAGTTGATTCTGACTCACAGTGACCCCGTATACAACAGGATGAAACACTGCCCAGTCTCATACCATCCTCACAATTGTTGCTGTATTTGAACCCATTGTTGCAGCCACTGTGTCAATGTCCTTTTGTAAGCTACTTCAAATCCATTTTCAATGAGGCAGGATCTTAGTTAATTAATTAAAAACTAGCAAACAATGAGCCTCACACTAGAATCATCCTAAAAAGCCTGGGTGTGTCCCTCCATGGCTGTGATACTGTGATGAATGACTTGCCTGCCTCACTCCTGACCTGGCTCCATGCCTCAGGGCCCCATCTAGACTTCCTGTGAAACCCAGACCTTACCTCCAGCTCCCGTAGCACGGGGTGGTCCTCGATGCCCGGGAACAGAACTCTCATGGCATAGGTGCGGTAGTCCAGGTAGGGGATTCCTGAGCGGTCTAGGTCACTTGTTAGCTCGTTGATGTCTGTCTGGAGCTCGGCAAAAGCTGTGGGAGTGCACAGGAGGTGGGGAGGTTCAGGATGGGAACCTCAGGTCAGGGAGGAGTAAGTTTGTGAAGAAAGGACAGAGCTAGGGGTGCACAGGCAGGCAAGTTATAGAACTTATCTCCAGAGAGGAATGAGATGATCTCTAGTCTACCTTTCTTCGGTGGTATCCCTGGGTGGTGCACACAGTTAAGAGCTTGGCTACTAAAAGGTTGAAGTCCACCCACATCTTGGAAGAGAGGCCTGGCAATTTCCCTCCAAAAGATCACAATTCCAACTCATAGTGACCCCCATTGGGTTTCCAAGGCTATAAATCTTTACAGAAGTAGATTGCCTCATCTTCCTCCTGGAGAGCAGCTACTGGGTTTGAACTGCCAATCTTCTGGTTAAGAGCCAAATGCCTTACCCACTATACCACCAGAGCTCCTTCAAAAGATCACAGCCATTGAAAAGACTTTGGAGCACAGTTCTACTCTGGCACAGTGGGGTTGCCATAAATCAGAAGTGATTGACAACAACTGATTTGCTTTCTGGTTTTGGGGAATACAGGTGAATTTTATATTATTTTCTCCTTTTTCCTTATCTATAAATTTAAATTTTCTTTCTATGTGTTATAGATGTAATTAAAACAAAGGAAAATAAAGAAACATGGGCCATTCAGTAAAGATCCTGTGGGTGCTGCAAGTACATGAGAGAATGGAGTGGCTGAGGGAATCAGGCAAAGACCAGAACAGGCAGCTGGGCTCCCCTTTTCCAGCCAAGAGAATACATCAAGATGCAAGAACCTTGGGGAGCCCTGGTCATTAGACTCTTGGCTGATGAGCAAGTTTGCGTAGTGCAGGGCCTCAGAGGCTCCATCTCAGGGGCAGGTCTACCTTCCTGGTGTCTTCCTCTCCCCTCCATACCAGCCCCAGTGCCAGGAGGAGACTCTGTCCCATCTTTCCTCAGCCTAGCTCTCTTTCACTTGGCAGCAGGCTTATTTCTGATCTTGACATTTGCAGAAAAAAGAGAAATGTTTTGATTCCTAATTGAGATGTTTACCCAGAAAGCCTGCCAGGTCCTCAGCCCAGGATGACGCCAGGTACACCCATCACCTCATGGCTGCGGTTGCGTGGGAGATGGACTAAAACATAATCTCCACCCACACACACATCCATATATCCACAGCCAAGGACGGCAGCAAGCAGAGGCCTTGGGATCAGCTCAGCCTCCAGCACGGAGAGAAAACAATGCCTGGAGAGGGGAGCGGTGGGGAGGGAGGAGAGCTGTGCTCCCCCTCGGGGCTGATGCTTCCACGTGGGAGCCTATACTCCCAAGTGGGGGACCTAGAGACTGAGATAACAGAGACTAGAGGCTCTCATGTGGGGTGACTGAGGCCCTAGGAGGGTGAGGAAGTTGGCCAGATAATGGGGTGAGTCAGGGTGGACGTGGGACCAGAGAGACGCCATCCGACCTGGGTCCTCATGGGTGAGTATTCGTAATGGGAATTACCTGGCCTTAAGGACAAAAGGAGAGTCCCTGTGTGGCACAAAAGTGACGTATTTACCTAGTATCTAAAAGGTGGTAGGTTCAAGCCCATCCAGAGCTGCCTCTGAAGACAGGCCTGGTGATCTGCTTCCAAAAGGTCGCAGCCTTGAATACCCTGTGGAGCAGTTCTACTGTGTACACATGGGGTCACCATGAGTTGGAGCTGACTAGATGGCAACTGACAACAACAACAAGGGCAAAAAGGGACTGATCTGCAACTGATCATGGGGCTGGAGCAAGACCGGGCAGGGTTTTGTTCTGTTGTGCACGGGCACCATGAGTCAGGGAACAGGCAGCTAATAAGGGCAAAAAATGTTTCTGGGGAAAAGGAGGTGTAAGTGAAGTATAACTACTTGGGCTGGGAGAAATGGGAATGAAGATGAGAAGTTGTGGGGAAAAGCAGAGGAAGGCAGGTGAAGAAAGAGGGGCCCAGAAAGCAGGAGGACACCCCCATTTACCTTCTTTACACTCCAGAGCCACGCGGGACTCCAGGTTGTCCATCTGCATCTGGAGCCTCTTGAGAGTCAGGTCGTTTTCTCGAGACTTGCGCTTGTAGGCAATGAGGACGATGATGACGATGATGAGCAGGAGGCTGCCGCCCGCCGCAATGCTCACAATGGCTGGCAGGGTCAGCAAGCTGTCTGAGATCACGCTCACCGAGCCAGGAGAGAACACCATCCCGCCCACGTGAACCTGTGCATTGTACACACACAGACACACATGATGCACACAGGTGTAGAGCCCTGGCATGCCATCAAATCCTTGCCAGTTCAGGAAGGACATTATGGACCACAACCACACAGTGCAGATATGGCTACAAAACAACTTCCTGCTGATTATCTGCCACCTTTTCTTATGTTCTCAACTCCTACCCATTTAATGTAGAACATGGAGGGGAGAAGACACGGAGGGTGGGAGCCAGGCAATGAGGCAGGGAAGAGGAATAGAGTCTTCACCGGACAAGAGAGCTTTTCTTTATGACAGATCATGCAAGCACAGTGAGGAGAAGAGAAGCAATTAAAGAGGAGGGGTTTGCTCACCATGACCTTGTGCTGCCCTGTGAGGTTGGGAGGCTCACAGAGGAGCTGTGTTTCAGACACAGTGACAGCGCAAGGGGTCTCTCCAATCAGGACTGTGTAGTTGAGCTTGGCACCTCCAGAGGCAGGCGGGCAGAGGTTTTTGCCCTGTGGAAAACAGAAATTTTAATAGGAATAATTGACACATGCACATGGAAGTGAAATACCTATTTAGAAAGAGATTAAGACAAGGAAGGACAGCAATGCAAAAACCAGTAAATGACTCCATAAGCTAGCTTTTTGGAGGGGACTTCTGACAGCCATGATTTAGAGAGAAAGAGAGAAAATGAAGGGATGAGAGAATGGAAGAGAGTAGGAGAGAAGAAGGGAGGATAAAACACTGAACAAACCCATTGCCTCTGAGTTGATTCCAACTCATAGATACCCTATGGGATAGAGCAAAACTGATCCATAGGGTTTCCAAGGCTGTAATCTTTACAGAAGCTGACTGCCTCATCTTTCTCCTGCAAAGCAACTGGTGGGATTGAACTACCGACCTTCTGGTTAGCAACTGAGCACTAATCACTGAGCCACCAGGGCTTCTTGAAAAGGAGGACACATGGGGGTATAAATGAAAGTAGTCGAGTACCAAACATTTGGATGACAGAAGCAGGGAACTGGGATCTCTTGACGTATATGTGCAGGTTACTGCAGCCATGGAAGTAGCCATTAAAAGGATAGTTATTTCTAACTTGTCACAGACTTCTGAGTCTCAAACAGAAATATTCTAAAGCATTTCTTGAGAATCCTAAGAGCAAGATATATTGCTCGGTAGGTCAATACCTATAAATAACCTCCTTTACAGGAAATGACAGCATGGGGAGTACAAATGAGGACAAGGAAGGCCAGGAGACAGAAGGGCTCCCTCTCTAGGAAATGTACACGGCAACACTCCCCTTGGGGTGCGCACCTACCTTCAGAATGATGGGTGATCCTGGCTTCTGATCCAACACTCCAGTAGGGC
The DNA here is from genome assembly GCF_000298275.1 of Orycteropus afer afer. Lineage (NCBI taxonomy): Eukaryota > Metazoa > Chordata > Mammalia > Tubulidentata > Orycteropodidae > Orycteropus > Orycteropus afer. Next base: position 19,273,794 of record NW_006921600.1, on the reverse strand, counting down.
TCAGCAGTTCAAAGGTTGGGTTGGGGTAGTAGATGAACTTGGTGTCGTTGTAAATCAGCAAGGACTGGACATTGTTAAAGACAAATCCAAACTCGTCTGGCCGTTCCACAGTGTCCAGGCCGGGCCGGTAGTCCGTGGTCAGAGAGGGTGCCAGGCAGGTCAGGGTGGTTGTGTTCACAACTTTACACACCTAAGAGGACCAAAGTGCAAGCGTTCAAATGCAGGGCCTCTGACACCTGGTCAGAGGGTGGGAATCACACTTTGCCATCACACCTGTGCTTCTTTTTGCCTGTCTTTATTAAGTTACTTGTCTTCATTAGATGATAAACCCCTAGAGGGCAAGGGCTGTATTTATTTATTTATTTTCATTTTAACCTCATCCATTCATTCATTTACCAAAATTGTTTGAGCACCTATTTTGTTTTAGGCTCTATGCTAGGATTGGGACTATAACAGAGTAAAACCCACATCCATTGAGTGGATTCTCATTCATAGTGACCCTATAGGACAGAATAGAACTGCCCCATAGGGTTTCCAAAGCTGTAAATCTTTATGGAAGCAGACTACCTCATCTTCCTCCTATGGAGTGGCTGGTAGGGTCAGTCTTCTGACCTTTTGGTTAGCAGCTGAACGCTTTATCCACTGTGCCACCAGTCCTTTATAATAGTATAACAGTCACAGTCCATAGAGGGAGAGAAAAGTGATTAAACAATTGCACTGTCATCTTGGCGGAGGGCCTGTAGCACAGTAGGGGCACATGCACTGTTAAACGCACGCATGGATGTGATAAATGCCCTAGTGGGGACATACATGGTACCATGTCTGTGTGTGTGCTGAGTGCTAGTGGCCTGAAGTAGGGTGGGGGTGACTTGTGGAAGTTTTCCTGTGGAAGAAATGAAATAAAATTGAATCTGAACAATGAGTATAAGACTTAGAGAGAGTGGGAAGTAGGGAACAAGTCCCAGGCAGAGGGAATAGCAGTGCCTGGGGATGAGAGGGCATGGGAAGTTTGAGGCAAAAAATAGGGCAGAAGCAGTGTAGAGCTTGTGTGTGTGTATGTGTGTGTGTGTGAGCAAGTGTGTGGAAATGAATCCATGCGAGTATGTGAGTGGGTGTGTGTAGCAGGAAGCAGTGTGAGATGAGTACTTTGCTCAGCACACATTTGGTGTTCAGCAAATGTTTACTGAATAAATAATTGATAAATAAAAATGATCCTGCAACTCTTCAAACATTTTGCTCTTTTTCTTCTCTAACCAAGTGCTGGCTAACATTGCACTGGGGTAAGTTCATGCTGTCCATTGCTTCTTGGTGGCCTCTCTCTCCCAACTAAACCGTAGCTAGGTAGGCCCTGCTTAGCATGGGTTGTGCCATTCTCTCCTTGATGCTTTAGTTCTGGGGCTACCCAAGGCTGCAGCCAGACTGAATAAATCAGGAAAGAATCCATAATTGGCTTGGGAGGAAAACCCAGCCTCCTCCCAGCTCTCTGGACTCCTGCTTGGCAGTGGCTTGATTTAAGCTTTGGGAACCACAGTGTCCCAGCAACAGCCAAGGGCATCTGTGAGAACTCAGACGTCTCAAGAACACGCTGTCCTGGAAGGTCCACACATGTTGTGTGTCTGGCCAACATACACAAACACAGCTCCATGTTCAGAAAACCAAACCGTGTATGAAATTGCAAAAAAAGCTGAGACTTTGCAGAGAAGTTATGTCAGAGCCTCAAGTCCAAGTTTGTACCCTCTTTCCAGAAGGAATTGAAGAGTTTTAAATAAAAAGGCTCACTGTGGGCTTCACGCTGTATTAGCCAGTGCCCAATTCCAGCCGGTTTCATCTCACAGTTCAGCAGCCCCTTGAGCACCTAATGTCACTTTCGTGTGCCAGCTAGGGGCACTGAGGCACTCAGCAGCATGACGGTTACCAGCAGAGTTGAGCCAGAGACTCCCAAACCTGAGCTCTG